>NC_134362.1:15004640-15354640 GCF_048569485.1 Anomaloglossus baeobatrachus
ACGGCTGATCATGGTGACCGGGGTCCATACTTGCTCCCTCCTGATATTCCATACATATTCTGCCACCTACTCTCTGATCAGATGTTTTCTCACTCTGCTCCTTCTCCTCTCTCACAGCATGCAGTGACAGAAGAAAGAGAGAAGCTGCAGGTGATTCACTGTCAACGACTGATCATGGTGACCGGGGTCCATACTTGCTCCCTTTAATATTCCATACAGATTCCACCACCGACTCTCTGATCAGACATTTTCTCGCTCTGCTCCTTCTCCCCTCTCACAGCACGCAGTGACAGAAGAAAGAGAGAAGCTGCAGTTTACTCTCCAGCTTCTTCAATACTTTGAATGTATCCAGAGGCAAAGAAATAGAAAACACCGGTCACCAGGAGGTGTGGATAACTCATGTCTACATGCATTATGAGGGGTCACTGAATGTCAGAGAGGGGGTCTCCCTGCTCAGCACTTCCCTCTATTAACAGAGAGAAGAGCCGCTGCAAAGAGAGGTCCCCCTCTGATTAAAGGGGTTTTCCTAACATTGCTTCCGATCGCTGGAGGTCTGAAAGCAGGGCCCCCCTCCCCCCTAAAGATCTCCAAATGGGACACTGGAGCCCCAAGATGGATCGGAGGAGAACATGCTCGCCCTCCTTACTGGGCCGCACTCCCATCACCTCATCTCCCAATATATCAATAACGCTGTTACTGGGGAATAGGCTGGAAGACGTCACCTATCTACTCTATATAAATCCTGGAGCAGCGTCTTCTGAGCCGTCCTTCTGTTATTACTCCTGGAAATGTATGAAGAAATAGACAACTGGGCGTTACCAGAAATGAATGAATCAATTCAAGGAGAATCAGTTTTGCTTCCAATATCATTAAAAAAAACCCTTGGATTAACCAGAACCTGATTTATTTTTTGCAGTTTGTTTGGGCGCCTCAGCTCCTCGCCCGCGCCGCCATTGCTTCACTTCCTTCTTTTCTGGTCCTCTCTTCTTTCTTCACTGTTCAGCCGCTCCATTCACCAAATATAGGAGTGGTGGTTGCACACACTCACTACCGCTCCATTCATAGGAGTGGTGGTCGCACACGCTCAGTACCGCTGCATTCACCATCTATAGGAGTGGTGGTCGCACACGCTCAGTACCGCTCCATTCACCATCTATAGGAGTGGTGGTCGCACACGCACAGTACCGCGCCATTCACTGTCTATAGGAGTGGTGGTCACACACGCTCAGTACTGCTCCATTCACCATCTATAGGAGTGGTGGTCGCACACGCTCAGTACTGCTCCATTCACCATCTATAGGAGTGGTGGTCGCACACACACAGTACTGCACCACTCACTGTCTATAGGAGTGGTGGTCGCACACGCTCAGTACTGCTCCATTCACCATCTATAGGAGTGGTGGTCGCACACGCTCAGTACTGCTCCATTCACCATCTATAGGAGTGGTGGTCGCACACGCACAGTACTGCACCACTCACTGTCTATAGGAGTGGTGGTCGCACACGCTCAGTACTGCTCCATTCACCATCTATAGGAGTGGTGGTCGCACACACTCAGTACTGCTCCATTCACCATCTATAGGAGTGGTGTTCGCGCACGCTCAGTACTGCTCCATTCACCATCTATTGGAGTGGTGGTCGCACACGCTCAGTACTGTTCCATTCACCATCTATAGGAGTGGTCGTCGCACACGCACAGTACTGCACCACTCACTGTCTATAGGAGTGGTGGTCGCACACGCTCAGTACTGCTCCATTCACCATCTATAGGAGTGGTGGTCGCGCACGCTCAGTACTGCTCCATTCACCATCTATAGGAGTGGTGGTCGCACACGCTCAGTACCGCTCTATTCACCGTCTATAGGAGTGGTGGTCGCACACGCTCAGTACCGCTGCATTCAACATCTATAGGAGTGGTGGTCGCACACGCTCAGTACCGCTCCATTCACCATCTATAGGAGTGGTGGTCGCACACGCACAGTACCGCGCCATTCACTGCCTATAGGAGTGGTGGTCGCACACGCTCAGTACTGCTCCATTCACCATCTATAGGAGTGGTGGTCGCACACGCACAGTACTGCACCACTCACTGTCTATAGGAGTGGTGGTCGCACACGCTCAGTACTGCTCCATTCACCATCTATAGGAGTGGTGGTCGCACACGCACAGTACTGCACCACTCACTGTCTATAGGAGTGGTGGTCGCACACGCTCAGTACTTCTCCATTCACCATCTATAGGAGTGGTGGTCGCGCACGCTCAGTACTGCTCCATTCACCATCTATAGGAGTGGTGGTCGCACACGCTCAGTACCGCTCTATTCACCATCTATAGGAGTGGTGGTCGCACACGCACAGTACCGCGCCATTCACTGCCTATAGGAGTGGTGGTCGCACACGCTCAGTACTGCTCCATTCACCATCTATAGGAGTGGTGGTCGCACACGCACAGTACTGCACCACTCACTGTCTATAGGAGTGGTGGTCGCACACGCTCAGTACTGCTCCATTCACCATCTATAGGAGTGGTGGTCGCGCACGCTCAGTACTGCTCCATTCACCATCTATAGGAGTGGTGGTCGCACACGCTCAGTACCGCTCTATTCACCGTCTATAGGAGTGGTGGTCACACACGCTCAGTACCGCTGCATTCAACATCTATAGGAGTGGTGGTCGCACACGCTCAGTACCGCTCCATTCACCATCTATAGGAGTGGTGGTCGCACACGCACAGTACCGCGCCATTCACTGCCTATAGGAGTGGTGGTCGCACACGCTCAGTACTGCTCCATTCACCATCTATAGGAGTGGTGGTCGCACACGCTCAGTACTGCTCCATTCACCATCTATAGGAGTGGTGGTCGCACACGCACAGTACTGCACCACTCACTGTCTATAGGAGTGGTGGTCGCACACGCTCAGTACTGCTCCATTCACCATCTATAGGAGTGGTGGTCGCGCACGCTCAGTACTGCTCCATTCACCATCTATAGGAGTGGTGGTCGTACACGCTCAGTACCGCTCTATTCACCGTCTATAGGAGTGGTGGTCACACACGCTCAGTACTGCTCCATTCACTGTCTATAGGAGTGGTGGTCGCACACAATCACTACCTCTCCATTCACTGTCTATAGGAGTGGTGGTCGCACACAATCACTACCTCTCCATTCACTGTCTATAGGAGTGGTGGTCGCACACGCTCACTACCGCTCCATTCACTGTCTATAGCAGTGGTGGTCACATATGCTCAGTACCACTCGATTTACTGTAAGTGTAGTGGTCGCGCACGCTCACTACCGCTCTATTCACCGTCTATAGGAGTGGTGACTGTTTGATCTTGGTGATCACTGGAGATCTTGTATCCGCTCACAGCTACTATACATATTATGGATTCCTCTTTTTTCCTCTGTTATCCGCTGCATTGTGCTCTGCTGACTAATAACACATGACACCGAGATAAGACGTTTTCTATGACTTGGCATCCTCAGAGCGCAGTCTTCAGGGGTGAGACCGGCGACTCCCTGCACTCCTGACAATCAGAATCTGCAGCTGTATAAAGGGGCGATCGGGGCCTAAACAACAGAGAAGACCATGAACTGCCCAGACTTCAGCTCTCACCTGTCTGATCCCTCGTTGTTCCAGGGCCGCTGCGGTGGATGGAAACTCTTCACCTGGGACCTTTTGGAAAGTCCCACTCCGTACACAATAGCTAAATAAACTGAAACTATTTGACAGGACTTTTTTTTTCCTCCCCGGAGTGCCCCTTTAAATGCAACATAAAGGTCCTAACATTCTATCAACCCCCAAAATAGTATAAATAAAAATAACAGCAAAAAAACAACACTCTCTCTCCAGCTCTGTGCACATTGCGCTTTTTTGCCTGTATTTTGGACAGGGTCCCCCATCTTTGCCCAGGACTGGCTGCCATCCTCTACGACTCCTTGGGGTTTTCTTATGCTCCGGTGTCTTCCGTTACCCACATCTTTAGGGTCTGGTTTGTAGGGTTATTTTCCCTCCAGGCTTCCTTCTCCATAGGACGACACTGGATGTAACACCCCATCCATTACAGCACCAAGGACAGCTGCCCAGATCCTCATTGTTCCTCATGTCCTCTGAACCGGCTTCCTTTTTGTTTTTCTCTTGTACTGTAAGGACCTGTGGTGTCAGAGGTCGCCCTGAACCTGTCTGCCCTGTGATTGGGGGGCCGGGCGTGGTGGTCGGGGGTCCCCTGCGCAGCGGTGGGCACAGCTGTCGGATGGTGGCTCTCAGGGGTTCCTGCTTTTGTCAGCTGCATCCTATCAGGAAACCAGATTGCAGGAAGACATTCTTCCACCAGATCTCTGAACTCATCCCTCCCGATAAAAGTGTCCCGCTGCTTTATACCATCTGTAATATCCGCTCTGCCGGATTCTACTGTAAAATATTCCCATTCTACTGTAAAACAGCCACATATTAAAGGGCGTGTAGACTTTTGAGCTCCCTTTTTTTATTGCACTTTTTCATAAAAAAATTAAAGTTGAAGCAACTTTGCAAAATAGTCTTTGTTAAAAATCTCCGACCGTTTTGTGTATGAAGCTCTTGTATATTCTATATTACATCAATGCAGATTGTAAGACATTTATTATGCTCTGAGGTCTGCAGAGAGATCACCTTGACATGGCTGATGGGCTCTCATGAATTGGCCAAATTATGCACTAAGTACCTTCATTTTCTAAGTATATTCTACATTGCAATAATACAGATTATATTACATTTATTATGCTTTGACATCTGGAGAGAGGTCGCCTTGACGTGGTTGATGGGCTGTCATTAATTGGTCAATTTATGCATTAAGTACCTTTATTTTCTAAGTACGGTATATTCTATGTTGCAATAATACAGATTATATTACAGTAATTATGCTCTGAGGTCTGGAGAGAGTTCACCTTGCCATGGTTGATGGGCTCTCATGAATTGGCCAATAAATGCACTAAGTACCTTCATTTTCTAAGTATATTCTATGTTGCAATAATGTAGATTATATTACATTGATTATATTCTGAGGTCTGGAGAGAGGTCGCCTTGACGTGGTAGGTGGGCTCATGAATTGGCCAATTTATGCGCTATGTACCTTAATTTTCTTAGTACATTCTGAATTGCAGGAATGCAGATTATATTACATTTATTATGCTCTGAGATCTGGAGAGAGGTCGCTTTGCCATGGTTGATGGGCTCTTATGAATTAGCACATTTATGTGCTAAGTACCTTCATTTTCTGGGCTACTAGTTATTTTTTTTACATCTTACATTTATAATGCTCTGAATTCTGAAGAAACGTCACCTTGACGTGACCAGTGGGCTCTCATGAATTGGCCAATTTATGTGCTATTTACCCTCATTTTCTAAGTATATTCTATATTGCATTAATGCAGTTTATATTGCATTTGTTATACTCTGAGGTCTGGAGAGAGGTCGCCTTGATGTAGTTGATGGGCTCTCATGAATTGGCCAATTTATGCACTAAGTACCTTCATTTTCTAAGTATATTCTATGTTGCAGTAATGCAGATTGTATTACATTTAATATGCTCTGAGATCTGGAGAGAGGTCGCCTTGACATGGCTGGTGGGCTCTCATAAATTGGCCAATTTATGGGCTAATTACCCTCATTTTCTAAGTATATTTTATACTGCAATAATGCAGATTATATTACATTTATTATGTTTGAGGTCTGGAGAAAGGTCGCCTTGACATGATTGATGGGCTCTCACAAATTGGCCAATTTATGCACGAAGTACTTTTATTTTTTAATTATATTCTATGTTGCAATAATGCATATTATATTACAATGATTATGCTCTGAGTTCAGGAGAGAGGTCGCCTTGACGTGGTTGATGGACTCATGAATTGGCCAATTTATGCGCTATGTGCCTTAATTTTCTTAGTACATTCTGAATTGCAGTAATGCAGATTGTTTAACATTCATTATGCTCTGAGGTCTGGACAGAGGTCGCCTTGATGTGGTTGATTGGCTCATGAACTGGCCAATTTATGCGCTATGTACCTTAATTTTCTTAGTACATTCTGAATTGCAGTTATGCATATTGTATTACATTTATTATGCTCTGAGGTCTGGAGAGAGGTCGCCTTGACGTGGCCAGTGGGCTCTCAATAATTGGCCGATTTATGCACTAAGTACCTTCATTTTCTAAGTATATTCTATGTTACAATAATATAGATTATATTACATTTATTATGCTCTGAGGTCTGGAGAGAGGTTGCCTTGACGTGGTTGATGGGCTCATGAATTGGCCAATTTATACGCTATGTACCTTCATTTTCTTAGTACATTCTGAATTGCAGTAATGCAGATTGTATTACATTTATTATGCTCTGAGGTCTGGAGAGAGGTCGCCTTGACGTGGCCACTGGGCTCTCAATAATTGGCCAATTCATACGCTAAGTACCTTGAATTTCTAAATATATTCTGAATTGCAGATTATATTCCAGATATCCGATGTTTGCATAAATCTTAGCACTTACAGAGGCCGCTGTCATCTTTTCTTTCTATCCCTATATAAATTCTCCTGCTTTTACAAAGTTGCCGTGCTTTGTTCTGACCAGCAGGGGCACTAGTGACACCCTAAGAAAACAATTCTGGGAATTCCTAGCAGCAATTTGCAATAAAATTCCCAAGTCCAATATCAGAAAGTGAAAAAAGTGAAAGTGTCCTCATTGATGCTGGAAGTTGCACTGATCATACAGAATGACCTTCAAGACTGCACACGTCCTAAGCAGCTGGCACTGAGCGATGCCATAAAAAGCAGAAGTAACCCCCCCCCCAACCTCTGCAAATAAGGGAACAAGATGAACAAAACACGAGGAAACCATTGAGGCCAATAAGACAGCGCTCAGAATGGTCTAAGAGTTGAAAGGAGCACAATAAAGTAAAGACCTTGATAATCGCTCCTAAATAAACAATTTAAGATTACAGGACATACCACAGGATTCTCTTTGATCTTCTCCCAGAACAGCAACCTGGCAAAGACCCAGGACTGATCCTTACTGAAAGAGGACAATATAATAAGGATATGGTTGAGTGCAGAGTGCTCCGCTCCCCCTCCCCCGGCCCTCGTCTGATGAACACATAAAATCAACTGTGGATAAAATATTGTAACAATGTAACACAGTTCTGCGGAGGAATGGGAAGAATCCGGAGGACTCCTCGGGTGGAGGACCGGAGAATTCCCACCATTGTTTCTTTTATGTAGTCACTCAGCAGCTCTGAGGTCGTCCTCATCCTTCTTCTATTTCTTTTCCTTATTCCCATTCTTCCTCTTTCATTTTCTCTCCTTTCTGTCCTTTATTTCTTCTATTTCTTTTTTCGTTTTTATTTGTATTCTTATTCCGTTTCATCTTCTCTTTTCTGTTTTTCTCCTTTTCTTTCATTTTTCTTTGTTCTCCTCCTTCACTTTCTTCTACTTTTTCTTCCCTTGTTCTTCTATTTTTTAATTTTAAATTCCATCTTTTCCTCTTTCAGTTCTACCTTTTGATACTTTCATTTATTTCCGTCTTCTGTTACTTTTTGCCCACGTCCTTGTTCTGTCTTCCGTTTCTTCTTCGTCATTGCATTGTTTGGATTCTTCTTCTTTTCTCTCTCTTTTCTTCTGGCTTGTCTATTTATCTTTCATCTGATCACTCACACTATTTTTATTCTTCTTTTCTTTCTTCTACCTTTATTGTATATGTATCTCTCTTCTTGCCATTTTCCTCCTTCTTCTTCTTCTTCCCTTCTTTTATTCTGCTTCTCTTTGCTATCCTTCTATTTCCTTTCCACCTTCTCTTTTTTCTCTTTCCCTCCTGATACATTTTCTGTTAATTTCTTTATTTTCATTGTCTCTTCTAATTTATTTAGATATTTTTTAATTTTTGTTTTTCTTCTCTTGCACTAATTATTCTTTCTTCTCCACTTTTTTTCTCCCTCTACTTTTTCCTCTAATTCTTGACTTTATCCTAGTTCTCCATCATCTTTCTTCCCCTTTATCTCATTTTTTTGTTCTTCTTTCATATCTTTTTCTTCTTCCCTTGCTTCTCCTCTTCTTTCACTTCTTTTATTCTTTTCTTTCACTCCTCCTTTAATTTTTTACTCACTTATAATGCTATTAATTCTACAGCGCTTTATAGACATGATCTCATCAATTTCTCTTCTCCTCTACTTCTTCTTCCTAGGTATATTCTTTATCCTTGTTTTCCATCTTTCTTCCCCTTTATAGAATTTTTTGTTTTGGTCTTTCATTTCTTTTTCTTCATCCCTTGCTTCTCTTCTTCTTTTACTTCTTTTATTCTTTTCTTTCTCATCTTTCTCATCAATTTCTCTTTCTTCTTCCTATTCTTTATCCTCGTTCTACTTTCCTTTCTTCCACTTCTTTTTATTTCTTCGTCTCCACCATTGTCTTTCCATTTTGTCTTTTTCATTACCATCTTCTTCTATTTCTCCGATCCTCCTTCTCTTAAGCATGTTCTATTTCTTATTTTTTCTTCTAATTCCGGTCCCCATCCTTGCATACTTTGCATTTCTTCTCCACCTCCTTGTTCACATCCTCTATTTTCTTTTGTTCGTTGTCTTCGTCCCCTCTCTTCACCTTTTTTCCCTGTAACTCTCTCTTCTTACCCTCCACTTGGTCTTTGTTTCATCTCCCTTTTCTTCTTGCATTCTCTTCTGCTTCTTTTACTGTTTTGTTTTTTTTGCTCTTATGCATCAGTTTATTTTCTTTTGTTTTCCTTGTCTTCTTCCCCTCTCTCCACCTTTTTTTTCTTTACCTCTCTTCTTACCCTCCTCTTACTCTTCCTTTCATCTCTTTTCTTCTTGCATTCTCTTCTGCTTCTTTTACTGTTTTTTTTTTGCTCTTATGCATCAGTTTATTTTGCCTTCTTTTGTTTTCCTTGTCTTCTTCCCCTCTCTCCACCTTTTTTTTCTTTACCTCTCTTCTTACCCTCCTCTTACTCTTCCTTTCATCTCCCTTTTCTTCTTGCATTCTCTTCTGCTTCTTTTATTGTTTGTTTTTTTTTTGCTCTTATGCATCTGTTTATTTTGCCTTCTTTTGTATTCCTTGTCCATCTTCGTAACTTTTTCATCCTCTCCTCCCTTTTGTTTCTTCTCCTGGTTGTCCTTTTCCCATTCTCATTTTTCTATTTTTTTATTGTTCTTCTCTCTTTCAATCCTTTTCCTACATTATCTCTATTTCATTTCTTTTTTTCTACCTTTAATTTGAAGGAAACTATAAATATATTCTACAAGATGGTAGAAATTGTGGCCTTGTGCTCATTTGTGGCTTGACTAGAAGAGAGAAATGACAGGAGGCGACCACAACGTTTAGCTAATTAACACTAGAAGTCCCAGAGAGGGGTCATTTAACATTTCTACCATTGGAATCCTATGGAGCTCGAAATTTCTGGTACTTCTAGTGTTAAATACTTTACATTTGTAGATTGTCCTTTGGTTTCGGGGGGGACTTGGTTAAGACGATTGACATCTCATCTGGATCCGTCGCCCCCATTCTGACGCTGCTCATTCCCTCTCTCGTCTTTACATCTTGCTGCAGCGATGATGTCCTATCACAGGTACAGGTGACCACTGCAGCCAATCACACCCCAGACAACCCCTTTAAATTCTTAATTCTATTGTTTTCCAAACCATGCAGCGACAGGCCACGCTGGGAAGGGTAATTGTGCAACAGTTGACGAACCACAAGTTACAAGCCACAGACGTAATCATGGTATAAACATACATAGAAGGTAAATGATAATCATAGTTCTAGTACAATACACTGTATATGGCTACTTTCACACATCAGGTTTTTTCCATCAGGCACAATCCGGAAAAAAACGGGTAAAACGGATCCGGTACCGCATCCGTTTTAGCCCCATAGATTTGCATTGTTACCGGATTGTGCCTGATGGCTTTGCATTGCATCTGTTTTTTTTCCGGATGCGGCAAAATTAATTAAAGCAGTGGCCGGAGGCAACGTATCTTGTAATGTTTTTTTGTCCGGCAAAAAAACCGCATCGCGCCGGATCCGGCACGATACGGCGTGTGTTACAATGGAAGCCTATGGACGCCGGATCCGGCGTAATGCCGCAAAAAACGGATGTGGCAGCCAGATCCGTTTTTGTAAACTGAGCATGTTTTAATGTTTTGAAAAAACGGATCCAGCAAAAAACGGACAAAACAGAAGCAAAAATGGATGCAAAACGGATCCAACGGATCCGTTTTTTTTCGCATCCGGCATAACGGATCCGTTAAAAACCGGATCCGGTGGATACGTTTTTTACATTTTTTGCCGGATCTGTTGGATCAGGAAAAAAAAGGATTGTGCCTGAATGCAGAAAACTGATGTGTGAAAGTGGCCTATACCGCTCAGAACAACGCTGGCGACTCTGGCACATCACAGTATAATCCCAAGACAATAAAACTTCCGGATATCAATTAGAAGAGATTGTGAATCAACGTCACCCACTTTGCTGCAAATGGAAGTGAGAACTGGAGAGGAACAAGACAACCCCAAAAAGGTTAATGGTGGCCACTGAGAGTTCCTCTCCCCTTTTCCTCCCGGGCTGATCCTTCTCTAGGTTTGTTTTTTTTCTAGTCCTCGTCAGTGCTGGCACATACAGCCCACTCGGGGGGCACAGGGAATCCAGCTCCTCTGTACAAGAAGTTTTGCTGCGACTCGCACACAGTCTCGAGAGCAAGGAGCAGATACCAAGACACGGACTGTAACACGAGGAGCCGGACAGGGCGTCAACCCAGTACCTTAATAAAAGGAGGAACCCAACAAAAAGTCCTCCACCGGGTGCAAAGTGTCAGAATCAGTCTACATGAGGATGGAAACCGCCCGACGTCCAATAGTGGGACCTGAGCTCAAACCAAGAACCGTGCAGCTCAAACGAGACACCAGGACCAGCAGGTCCGCCATTGGTGCCCCGTTCCATTCACGGTAAAAAGCAGGATCCCAATAATTGTGTGTGGCAGACATGAAAGAGTCTGTAGGTTAGGCTGCCCGCATCATCATCCAGCATGACCGGTCAGTAATGGTCTGAGGAGGAACATCCATGTGATAACCAATGGTGTCCTGACGTCTCTAGGTACCATTGTCAGACCTTACACGGGTGGATTGGGGTTTGGGTTCCTCCTGGCGTAAGGCAATGCTCGGCCTCATGTGGCCAGAGGGTGTAGGCAGATCCTGGAGGAGGAAGGCATTAACTGGACATTCCTTAGTCTCTCCAGACCTGAATCCATCTGAGAACCTTTAGGACACAATGTATTAGAGCATCCGATGCCTCCACATAGTGTCCCAGACAGTCCTTCTGGAGCTCCGCGATGGGATCCCTCCAGGACAAGATCCGGGGTCTCATCAAGAACATGTCCAGACATCGCCAGGGGTGCACACACAATAATCAGTCACATTTTGGCAATTTGGATCCGGTTCGGAGAGCGTCCAGCTCACGTTGATGATCTTTCATTCCTCGAGGTCTGATTTGTGACTTCTGTCTTCCTTCATTATATACTTAAAACAAAAAACACATCGGTGACATATAAAAGTCCGGGGCGGCACAGACCCCGGTGACCGGGGACGAGACTCGTGGAGCAGGATGATGATGATGATGATGATGATGATGATGACAGGGCTGCGGCTCACTGCTTTCTCTCCCATGAAATCTCTCTTTGCAGGACCGCTCGGAAATCATTCGAAGGGCAGTAAATATAGAGGGGATGAGCGCATAGTCACGCGCTGAGATGTACAAATGTCACGAGTAGGAAATGAAGGCGATGGCTGATAAACAAACAACCCAACACTGCAGAAAGGAGACAGGTCATGCACCAATACATCGAGCCCATCAGAGGAAACAAGGACCCGCTGAAGTATTAAAAACCAGGAGGGGGTCACTTTAAAGGACTGTGACATATCAGATATCCGATGATCTACTCTAACTTCTGGCAAAAGAATCAAACCATAGATGTCCATACATTACATGTAATAATGAGAAATGACACAGGGAAGAGTATTGAACACATTACTGAAATTTGTGCAAAAGCCTGTATTGGTGATGAAGCTTCCAGATGCCTCCTGTATGGAGACACTAGTCGCCTGCATTGCTCAGGTGGATTTTGGCCCATTCTTCTGCACACACGCCTCACATCCTGTATGGAGACACTAGTCGCCTGCATTGCTCAGGTGGATTTTGGCCCATTCTTCCGCACACACACTTCTCACATCCTGTATGGAGACACTAGTCACCTGCATTGCTCAGGTAGATTTTGGCCCATTCTTCCGCACACACTCCTCACATCCTGTATGGAGACACTAGTCGCCTGCATTGCTCAGGTGGATTTTGGCCCATTCTTCCGCACACACTCCTCACATCCTGTATGGAGACACTAGTCGCCTGCATTGCTCAGGTGGATTTTGGTCCATTCCTCCACACACACTCCTCACATCCTGTATGGAGACACTAGTCACCTGCATTGCTCAGGTGGATTTTGGCCCATTCTTCCGCACACACACTCCTCACATCCTGTATGGAGACACTAGTCACCTGCATTGCTCAGGTGGATTATGGCCCATTCTTCCGCACACACACTCCTCACATCCTGTATGGAGACACTAGTCACCTGCATTGCTCAGGTGGATTTTGGCCCATTCTTCTGCACACACTCCTCACATCCTGTATGGAGACACTAGTCGCCTGCATTGCTCAGGTGGATTTTGGTCCATTCCTCCACACACACTCCTCACATCCTGTATGGAGACACTAGTCACCTGCATTGCTCAGGTGGATTTTGGCCCATTCTTCCGCACACACACTCCTCACATCCTGTATGGAGACACTAGTCGCCTGCATTGCTCAGGTGGATTTTGGACCATTCTTCCGCACACACTCCTCACATCCTGTATGGAGACACTAGTCGCCTGCATTGCTCAGGTGCATTTTGGCCTATTCTTCCACATACACTCCTCACATCCTGTATGGAGACACTAGTCGCCTGCATTGCTCAGGTGGATTTTGGCCCATTCTTCTGCACACACGCCTCACATCCTGTATGGAGACACTAGTCGCCTGCATTGCTCAGGTAGATTTTGGCCCATTCTTCCGCACACACTCCTCACATCCTGTATGGAGACACTAGTCGCCTGCATTGCTCAGGTAGATTTTGGCCCATTCTTCCGCACACACTCCTCACATCCTGTATGGAGACACTAGTCGCCTGCATTGCTCAGGTGGATTTTGGCCCATTCCTCCACACACACTCCTCACATCCTGTATGGAGACACTAGTCACCTGCATTGCTCAGGTGGATTTTGGCCCATTCTTCCACACACACTCCTCACATCCTGTATGGAGACACTAGTCGCCTGCATTGCTCAGGTGGATTTTGGACCATTCTTCCGCACACACTCCTCACATCCTGTATGGAGACACTAGTCGCCTGCATTGCTCAGGTGGATTTTGGCCCATTCTTCCACACACACTCCTCACATCCTGTATGGAGACACTAGTCGCCAGCATTGCTCAGGTGGATTTGGTCCATTCATCCGCACACACTCCTCACATCCTGTATGGAGACACTAGTCACCTGCATTGCTCAGGTGGATTTGGTCCATTCTTCCGCACACACTCCTCACATCCTGTATGGAGACACTAGTCGCCTGCATTGCTCAGGTGGATTTGGTCCATTCTTCCGCACACACTCCTCACATCCTGTATGGAGACACTAGTCACCTGCATTGCTCAGGTGGATTTGGACCATTCTTCCGCACACACTCCTCACATCCTGTATGGAGACACTAGTCGCCTGCATTGCTCAGGTGGATTTTGGCCCATTCTTCCGCACACACTCCTCACATCCTGTATGGAGACACTAGTCACCTGCATTGCTCAGGTGGATTTTGGCCCATTCTTCCGCACACACTCCTCACATCCTGTATGGAGACACTAGTCGCCTGCATTGCTCAGGTGGATTTGGTCCATTCTTCCGCACACACTCCTCACATCCTGTATGGAGACACTAGTCACCTGCATTGCTCAGGTGGATTTTGGCCCATTCTTCCGCACACACTCCTCACATCCTGTATGGAGACACTAGTCGCCTGCATTGCTCAGGTGGATTTTGGCCCATTCTTCCGCACACACTCCTCACATCCTGTATGGAGACACTAGTCACCTGCATGGCTCAGGTGGATTTTGGCCCATTCTTCCGCACACACTCCTCACATCCTGTATGGAGACACTAGTCACCTGCATTGCTCAGGTGGATTTTGGCCCATTCTTCCGCACACACTCCTCACATCCTGTATGGAGATACTAGTCGCCTGCATTGCTCAGGGGGATTTTCTCCCATTCTTCCGCACACACTCCTCACATCCTGTATGGAGACACTAGTCGCCTGCATTGCTCAGGTGGATTTTGGTCCATTCTTCCACACACACTCCTCACATCCTGTATGGAGACACTAGTCACCTGCATTGCTCAGGTGGATTTTGGCCCATTCTTCCGCACACACTCCTCACATCCTGTATGGAGACACTAGTCGCCTGCATTGCTCAGGTGGATTTGGTCCATTCTTCCGCACACACTCCTCACATCCTGTATGGAGACACTAGTCGCCTGCATTGCTCAGGTGGATTTGGTCCATTCTTCCGCACACACTCCTCACATCCTGTATGGAGACACTAGTCGCCTGCATTGCTCAGGTGGATTTTGGCCCATTCTTCTGCACACACCCCTCACATCCTGTATGGAGACACTAGTCAACTGCATTGCTCAGGTGGATTTGGTCCATTCTTCCGCACACACTCCTCACATCCTGTATGGAGACACTAGTCGCCTGCATTGCTCAGGTGGATTTGGTCCATTCTTCCGCACACACTCCTCACATCCTGTATGGAGACACTAGTCGCCTGCATTGCTCAGGTGGATTTGGTCCATTCTTCCGCACACACTCCTCACATCCTGTATGGAGACACTAGTCGCCTGCATTGCTCAGGTGGATTTGGTCCATTCTTCCGCACACACTCCTCACATCCTGTATGGAGACACTAGTCGCCTGCATTGCTCAGGTGGATTTGGTCCATTCTTCCGCACACACTCCTCACATCCTGTATGGAGACACTAGTCGCCTGCATTGCTCAGGTGGATTTTGGCCCATTCTTCTGCACACACTCCTCACATCCTGTATGGAGACACTAGTCACCTGCATTGCTCAGGTGGAGTTTGGCCCATTCTTCCACACACACTCCTCACATCCTGTATGGAGACACTAGTCACCTGCATTGCTCAGGTGGATTTTGGTCCATTCTTCCGCACACACTCCTCACATCCTGTATGGAGACACTAGTCACCTGCATTGCTCAGGTGTATTTGGCTCATTCTTCCGCACACACTCCTCACATCCTGTATGGAGACACTAGTCACCTGCATTGCTCAGGTGGATTTGGTCCATTCTTCCGCACACACTCCTCACATCCTGTATGGAGACACTAGTTGTCTGCATTGCTCAGGTGGATTTTGGCCCATTCTTCCGCACACACTCCTCACATCCTGTATGGAGACACTAGTCGCCTGCATTGCTCAGGTGGATTTTGGCCCATTCTTCCGCACACACACTCCTCACATCCTGTATGGAGACACTAGTCGCCTGCATTGCTCATGTGGATTTGGTCCATTCTTCCGCACACACTCCTCACATCCTGTATGGAGACACTAGTTGTCTGCATTGCTCAGGTGGATTTTGGCCCATTCTTCTGCACACACTCCTCACATCCTGTATGGAGACACTAGTCACCTGCATTGCTCAGGTGGATTTTGGCCCATTCTTCCGCACACACTCCTCACATCCTGTATGGAGACACTAGTCACCTGCATTGCTCAGGTGGATTTTGGTCCATTCTTCCGCACACACTAATCACATCCTGTATGGAGACACTAGTCACCTGCATTGCTCAGGTGGATTTTGGTCCATTCTTCCGCACACACTCCTCACATCCTGTATGGAGACACTAGTCACCTGCATTGCTCAGGTGGATTTTGGTCCATTCTTCCGCACACACTCCTCACATCCTGTATGGAGACACTAGTCACCTGCATTGCTCAGGTGGATTATGGCCCATTCTTCTGCACACACACTCCTCACATCCTGTATGGAGACACTAGTCGCCTGCATTGCTCAGGTGGATTTTGGCCCATTCTTCCGCACACACTCCTCACATCCTGTATGGAGACACTAGTCGCCTGCATTGCTCAGGTGGATTTTGGCCCATTCTTCCGCACACACACTCCTCACATCCTGTATGGAGACACTGGTCACCTGCATTGCTCAGGTGGATTATGGCCCATTCTTCCGCACACACACTCCTCACATCCTGTATGGAGACACTAGTCACCTGCATTGCTCAGGTGGATTTTGGTCCATTCTTCCGCACACACTCCTCACATCCTGTATGGAGACACTAGTCACCTGCATTGCTCAGGTGGATTATGGCCCATTCTTCTGCACACACACTCCTCACATCCTGTATGGAGACACTAGTCGCCTGCATTGCTCAGGTGGATTTTGGCCCATTCTTCCGCACACACTCCTCACATCCTGTATGGAGACACTAGTCGCCTGCATTGCTCAGGTGGATTTTGGCCCATTCTTCCGCACACACACTCCTCACATCCTGTATGGAGACACTGGTCACCTGCATTGCTCAGGTGGATTATGGCCCATTCTTCCGCACACACACTCCTCACATCCTGTATGGAGACACTAGTCACCTGCATTGCTCAGGTGGATTATGGCCCATTCTTCCGCACACACTCCTCACATCCTGTATGGAAACACTAGTCACCTGCATTGCTCAGGTGGATTATGGCCCATTCTTCCGCACACACTCCTCACATCCTGTATGGAAACACTAGTCACCTGCATTGCTCAGGTGGATTTTGGCCCATTCTTCCACACACTCCTCACATCCTGTATGGAGACACTAGTCGCCTGCATTGCTCAGGTGGATTTTGGCCCATTCTTCCGCACACACTCCTCACATCCTGTATGGAAACACTAGTCACCTGCATTGCTCAGGTGGATTTTGGCCCATTCTTCCGCGCACACACTCCTCACATCCTGTATGGAGACACTAGTCACCTGCATTGCTCAGGTGGATTTTGGCCCATTCTTCCGCACACACACTCCTCACATCCTGTATGGAAACACTAGCCGCCTGCATTGCTCAGGTGGATTTTGGCCCATTCTTCTGCACACACTCCTCACATCCTGTATGGAGACACTAGTCGCCTGCATTGCTCAGGTGGATTTTGGTCCATTCTTCCGCACACACTCCTCACATCCTGTATGGAGACACTAGTCGCCTGCATTGCTCAGGTGGATTTTGGCCCATTCTTCCGCACACACACTCCTCACATCCTGTATAGAGACACTGGTCACCTGCATTGCTCAGGTGGATTTTGGCCCATTCTTCTGCACACACTCCTCACATCCTGTATGGAGACACTAGTCGCCTGCATTGCTCAGGTGGATTTTGGCCCATTCTTCTGCACACACACTCCTCACATCCTGTATGGAGACACTAGTCGTCTGCATTGCTCAGGTGGATTTTGGCCCATTCTTCTGCACACACACTCCTCACATCCTGTATGGAGACACTAGTCGCCTGCATTGCTCAGGTGGATTTTGGCCCATTCTTCTGCACACACTCCTCACATCCTGTATGGAGACACTAGTCACCTGCATTGCTCAGGTGGATTTTGGCCCATTCTTCCGCACACACACTCCTCACATCCTGTATGGAGACACTAGTCACCTGCATTGCTCAGGTGGATTTTGGTCCATTCTTCCGCACACACACTCCTCACATCCTGTATGGAGACACTAGTCGCCTGCATTGCTCAGGTGGATTTTGGTCCATTCTTCCGCACACACTCCTCACATCCTGTATGGAGACACTAGTCGCCTGCATTGCTCAGGTGGATTCTGGCCCATTCTTCCACACACACTCCTCACATCCTGTATGGAGACACTAGTCGCCTGCATTGCTCAGGTGGATTTTGGCCCATTCTTCCGCACACACTCCTCGCATCCTGTATGGAGACACTAGTCACCTGCATTGCTCAGGTGGATTTTGGTCCATTCTTCCGCACACACACTCCTCACATCCTGTATGGAGACACTAGTCACCTGCATTGCTCAGGTGGATTATGGCCCATTCTTCCGTACACACACTCCTCACATCCTGTATGGAGACACTGGTCACCTGCATTGCTCAGGTGGATTTTGGCCATTCTTCCGCACACACTCCTCACATCCTGTATGGAGACACTAGTCACCTGCATTGCTCAGGTGGATTTTGGCCATTCTTCCGCACACACACTCCTCACATCCTGTATGGAGACACTAGTTACCTGCATTGCTCAGGTGGATTATGGCCCATTCTTCCGCACACACACTCCTCACATCCTGTATGGAGACACTAGTCGCCTGCATTGCTCAGGTGGATTTTGGCCCATTCTTCCGCACACACTCCTCACATCCTGCATGGAGACACTAGTCACCTGCATTGCTCAGGTGGATTTTGGCCATTCTTCCGCACACACACTCCTCACATCCTGTATGGAGACACTAGTCGCCTGCATTGCTCAGGTGGATTTTGGTCCATTCTTCTGCACACACTCCTCACATCCTGTATGGAGACACTAGTCACCTGCATTGCTCAGGTGGATTTTGGCCCATTCTTCCGCACACACTCCTCACATCCTGTATGGAGACACTAGTCACCTGCATTGCTCAGGTGGATTTTGGCCCATTCTTCCGCACACACTCCTCACATCCTGTATGGAGACACTAGTCGCCTGCATTGCTCAGGTGGATTTTGGCCCATTCCTCCACACACACTCCTCACATCCTGTATGGAGACACTAGTCACCTGCATTGCTCAGGTGGATTTTGGCCCATTCTTCCACACACACTCCTCACATCCTGTATGGAGACACTAGTCGCCTGCATTGCTCAGGTGGATTTTGGACCATTCTTCCGCACACACTCCTCACATCCTGTATGGAGACACTAGTCGCCTGCATTGCTCAGGTGGATTTTGGCCCATTCTTCCACACACACTCCTCACATCCTGTATGGAGACACTAGTCGCCAGCATTGCTCAGGTGGATTTGGTCCATTCATCCGCACACACTCCTCACATCCTGTATGGAGACACTAGTCACCTGCATTGCTCAGGTGGATTTGGTCCATTCTTCCGCACACACTCCTCACATCCTGTATGGAGACACTAGTCGCCTGCATTGCTCAGGTGGATTTGGTCCATTCTTCCGCACACACTCCTCACATCCTGTATGGAGACACTAGTCACCTGCATTGCTCAGGTGGATTTGGACCATTCTTCCGCACACACTCCTCACATCCTGTATGGAGACACTAGTCGCCTGCATTGCTCAGGTGGATTTTGGCCCATTCTTCCGCACACACTCCTCACATCCTGTATGGAGACACTAGTCACCTGCATTGCTCAGGTGGATTTTGGCCCATTCTTCCGCACACACTCCTCACATCCTGTATGGAGACACTAGTCGCCTGCATTGCTCAGGTGGATTTGGTCCATTCTTCCGCACACACTCCTCACATCCTGTATGGAGACACTAGTCACCTGCATTGCTCAGGTGGATTTTGGCCCATTCTTCCGCACACACTCCTCACATCCTGTATGGAGACACTAGTCGCCTGCATTGCTCAGGTGGATTTTGGCCCATTCTTCCGCACACACTCCTCACATCCTGTATGGAGACACTAGTCACCTGCATGGCTCAGGTGGATTTTGGCCCATTCTTCCGCACACACTCCTCACATCCTGTATGGAGACACTAGTCACCTGCATTGCTCAGGTGGATTTTGGCCCATTCTTCCGCACACACTCCTCACATCCTGTATGGAGATACTAGTCGCCTGCATTGCTCAGGGGGATTTTCTCCCATTCTTCCGCACACACTCCTCACATCCTGTATGGAGACACTAGTCGCCTGCATTGCTCAGGTGGATTTTGGTCCATTCTTCCACACACACTCCTCACATCCTGTATGGAGACACTAGTCACCTGCATTGCTCAGGTGGATTTTGGCCCATTCTTCCGCACACACTCCTCACATCCTGTATGGAGACACTAGTCGCCTGCATTGCTCAGGTGGATTTGGTCCATTCTTCCGCACACACTCCTCACATCCTGTATGGAGACACTAGTCGCCTGCATTGCTCAGGTGGATTTGGTCCATTCTTCCGCACACACTCCTCACATCCTGTATGGAGACACTAGTCGCCTGCATTGCTCAGGTGGATTTTGGCCCATTCTTCTGCACACACCCCTCACATCCTGTATGGAGACACTAGTCAACTGCATTGCTCAGGTGGATTTGGTCCATTCTTCCGCACACACTCCTCACATCCTGTATGGAGACACTAGTCGCCTGCATTGCTCAGGTGGATTTGGTCCATTCTTCCGCACACACTCCTCACATCCTGTATGGAGACACTAGTCGCCTGCATTGCTCAGGTGGATTTGGTCCATTCTTCCGCACACACTCCTCACATCCTGTATGGAGACACTAGTCGCCTGCATTGCTCAGGTGGATTTGGTCCATTCTTCCGCACACACTCCTCACATCCTGTATGGAGACACTAGTCGCCTGCATTGCTCAGGTGGATTTGGTCCATTCTTCCGCACACACTCCTCACATCCTGTATGGAGACACTAGTCGCCTGCATTGCTCAGGTGGATTTTGGCCCATTCTTCTGCACACACTCCTCACATCCTGTATGGAGACACTAGTCACCTGCATTGCTCAGGTGGAGTTTGGCCCATTCTTCCACACACACTCCTCACATCCTGTATGGAGACACTAGTCACCTGCATTGCTCAGGTGGATTTTGGTCCATTCTTCCGCACACACTCCTCACATCCTGTATGGAGACACTAGTCACCTGCATTGCTCAGGTGTATTTGGCTCATTCTTCCGCACACACTCCTCACATCCTGTATGGAGACACTAGTCACCTGCATTGCTCAGGTGGATTTGGTCCATTCTTCCGCACACACTCCTCACATCCTGTATGGAGACACTAGTTGTCTGCATTGCTCAGGTGGATTTTGGCCCATTCTTCCGCACACACTCCTCACATCCTGTATGGAGACACTAGTCGCCTGCATTGCTCAGGTGGATTTTGGCCCATTCTTCCGCACACACACTCCTCACATCCTGTATGGAGACACTAGTCGCCTGCATTGCTCATGTGGATTTGGTCCATTCTTCCGCACACACTCCTCACATCCTGTATGGAGACACTAGTTGTCTGCATTGCTCAGGTGGATTTTGGCCCATTCTTCTGCACACACTCCTCACATCCTGTATGGAGACACTAGTCACCTGCATTGCTCAGGTGGATTTTGGCCCATTCTTCCGCACACACTCCTCACATCCTGTATGGAGACACTAGTCACCTGCATTGCTCAGGTGGATTTTGGTCCATTCTTCCGCACACACTAATCACATCCTGTATGGAGACACTAGTCACCTGCATTGCTCAGGTGGATTTTGGTCCATTCTTCCGCACACACTCCTCACATCCTGTATGGAGACACTAGTCACCTGCATTGCTCAGGTGGATTTTGGTCCATTCTTCCGCACACACTCCTCACATCCTGTATGGAGACACTAGTCACCTGCATTGCTCAGGTGGATTATGGCCCATTCTTCTGCACACACACTCCTCACATCCTGTATGGAGACACTAGTCGCCTGCATTGCTCAGGTGGATTTTGGCCCATTCTTCCGCACACACTCCTCACATCCTGTATGGAGACACTAGTCGCCTGCATTGCTCAGGTGGATTTTGGCCCATTCTTCCGCACACACACTCCTCACATCCTGTATGGAGACACTGGTCACCTGCATTGCTCAGGTGGATTATGGCCCATTCTTCCGCACACACACTCCTCACATCCTGTATGGAGACACTAGTCACCTGCATTGCTCAGGTGGATTTTGGTCCATTCTTCCGCACACACTCCTCACATCCTGTATGGAGACACTAGTCACCTGCATTGCTCAGGTGGATTATGGCCCATTCTTCTGCACACACACTCCTCACATCCTGTATGGAGACACTAGTCGCCTGCATTGCTCAGGTGGATTTTGGCCCATTCTTCCGCACACACTCCTCACATCCTGTATGGAGACACTAGTCGCCTGCATTGCTCAGGTGGATTTTGGCCCATTCTTCCGCACACACACTCCTCACATCCTGTATGGAGACACTGGTCACCTGCATTGCTCAGGTGGATTATGGCCCATTCTTCCGCACACACACTCCTCACATCCTGTATGGAGACACTAGTCACCTGCATTGCTCAGGTGGATTATGGCCCATTCTTCCGCACACACTCCTCACATCCTGTATGGAAACACTAGTCACCTGCATTGCTCAGGTGGATTATGGCCCATTCTTCCGCACACACTCCTCACATCCTGTATGGAAACACTAGTCACCTGCATTGCTCAGGTGGATTTTGGCCCATTCTTCCACACACTCCTCACATCCTGTATGGAGACACTAGTCGCCTGCATTGCTCAGGTGGATTTTGGCCCATTCTTCCGCACACACTCCTCACATCCTGTATGGAAACACTAGTCACCTGCATTGCTCAGGTGGATTTTGGCCCATTCTTCCGCGCACACACTCCTCACATCCTGTATGGAGACACTAGTCACCTGCATTGCTCAGGTGGATTTTGGCCCATTCTTCCGCACACACACTCCTCACATCCTGTATGGAAACACTAGCCGCCTGCATTGCTCAGGTGGATTTTGGCCCATTCTTCTGCACACACTCCTCACATCCTGTATGGAGACACTAGTCGCCTGCATTGCTCAGGTGGATTTTGGTCCATTCTTCCGCACACACTCCTCACATCCTGTATGGAGACACTAGTCGCCTGCATTGCTCAGGTGGATTTTGGCCCATTCTTCCGCACACACACTCCTCACATCCTGTATGGAGACACTGGTCACCTGCATTGCTCAGGTGGATTTTGGCCCATTCTTCTGCACACACTCCTCACATCCTGTATGGAGACACTAGTCGCCTGCATTGCTCAGGTGGATTTTGGCCCATTCTTCTGCACACACACTCCTCACATCCTGTATGGAGACACTAGTCGTCTGCATTGCTCAGGTGGATTTTGGCCCATTCTTCTGCACACACACTCCTCACATCCTGTATGGAGACACTAGTCGCCTGCATTGCTCAGGTGGATTTTGGCCCATTCTTCTGCACACACTCCTCACATCCTGTATGGAGACACTAGTCACCTGCATTGCTCAGGTGGATTTTGGCCCATTCTTCCGCACACACACTCCTCACATCCTGTATGGAGACACTAGTCACCTGCATTGCTCAGGTGGATTTTGGTCCATTCTTCCGCACACACACTCCTCACATCCTGTATGGAGACACTAGTCGCCTGCATTGCTCAGGTGGATTTTGGTCCATTCTTCCGCACACACTCCTCACATCCTGTATGGAGACACTAGTCGCCTGCATTGCTCAGGTGGATTTTGGTCCATTCTTCCGCACACACTACTCACATCCTGTATGGAGACACTAGTCGCCTGCATTGCTCAGGTGGATTTTGGCCCATTCTTCTGCACACACTCCTCACATCCTGTATGGAGACACTAGTCGCCTGCATTGCTCTGGTGGATTTTGGTCTATTCTTCCGCACACCCTCCTCACATCCTGTATGGAGACACTAGTCGCCTGCATTGCTCAGGTGGATTCTGGCCCATTCTTCCACACACACTCCTCACATCCTGTATGGAGACACTAGTCGCCTGCATTGCTCAGGTGGATTTTGGCCCATTCTTCCGCACACACTCCTCGCATCCTGTATGGAGACACTAGTCACCTGCATTGCTCAGGTGGATTTTGGTCCATTCTTCCGCACACACACTCCTCACATCCTGTATGGAGACACTAGTCACCTGCATTGCTCAGGTGGATTATGGCCCATTCTTCCGTACACACACTCCTCACATCCTGTATGGAGACACTGGTCACCTGCATTGCTCAGGTGGATTTTGGCCATTCTTCCGCACACACTCCTCACATCCTGTATGGAGACACTAGTCACCTGCATTGCTCAGGTGGATTTTGGCCATTCTTCCGCACACACACTCCTCACATCCTGTATGGAGACACTAGTCACCTGCATTGCTCAGGTGGATTATGGCCCATTCTTCCGCACACACACTCCTCACATCCTGTATGGAGACACTAGTCGCCTGCATTGCTCAGGTGGATTTTGGCCCATTCTTCCGCACACACTCCTCACATCCTGCATGGAGACACTAGTCACCTGCATTGCTCAGGTGGATTTTGGCCATTCTTCCGCACACACACTCCTCACATCCTGTATGGAGACACTAGTCGCCTGCATTGCTCAGGTGGATTTTGGTCCATTCTTCTGCACACACTCCTCACATCCTGTATGGAGACACTAGTCACCTGCATTGCTCAGGTGGATTTTGGCCCATTCTTCCGCACACACTCCTCACATCCTGTATGGAGACACTAGTCACCTGCATTGCTCAGGTGGATTTTGGCCCATTCTTCCGCACACACTCCTCACATCCTGTATGGAGACACTAGTCGCCTGCATTGCTCAGGTGGATTTTGGCCCATTCTTCTGCACACACTCCTCACATCCTGTATGGAGACACTAGTCGCCTGCATTGCTCAGGTGGATTTTGGCCCATTCTTCCGCACACACACGCCTCACCTCCTATATGGAGACACTAGTCACCTGCATTGCTCAGGTGGATTTTGGCCATTCTTCCGCACACACACTCCTCACATCCTGTATGGAGACACTAGTCGCCTGCATTGCTCAGGTGGATTTTGGCCCATTCTTCAGCACACACTCCTCACATTCTGTATGGGGACACTAGTCACCTGCATTGCTCAGGTGGATTTTGGCCCATTCTTCCACACACACTCCTCACATCCTGTATGGAGACACTGGTCGCCTGCATTGCTCAGGTGGATTTTGGCCCATTCTTCCGCACACACTCCTCACATCCTGTATGGAGACACTAGTCGCCTGCATTGCTCAGGTGGATTTTGGCCCATTCTTCCGCACACACTCCTCACATCCTGTATGGAGACACTAGTCGCCTGCATTGCTCAGGTGGATTTTGGCCCATTCTTCCGCACACACTCCTCACATCCTGTATGGAGACACTAGTCGCCTGCATTGCTCAGGTGGATTTTGGCCCATTCTTCCGCACACACACTCCTCACATCCTGTATGGAGACACTAGTCGCCTACATTGCTCAGGTGGATTTTGGCCCATTCTTCTGCACACACTCCTCACATCCTGTATGGAGACACTAGTCGCCTGCATTGCTCAGGTGGATGTTGGCCATTCTTCCGCACACACTCCTCACATTCTGTATGGAGACACTAGTCGCCTGCATTGCTCAGGTGTATTTTGGCCCATTCTTCCGCACACACTCCTCACATCCTGTATGGAGACACTAGTCGCCTGCATTGCTCAGGTGGATTTTGGTCCATTCTTCCGCACACACTCCTCACATCCTGTATGGAGACACTAGTCACCTGCATTGCTCAGGTGGATTTTGGTCCATTCTTCCGCACACACTCCTCACATCCTGTATGGAGACACTAGTCGCCTGCATTGCTCAGGTGGATTTTGGCTCATTCTTCCGCACACACTCCTCACATCCTGTATGGAGACACTAGTCGCCTGCATTGCTCAGGTGGATTTTGGCCCATTCTTCCGCACACACTCCTCACATCCTGTATGGAGACACTAGTCGCCTGCATTGCTCAGGTGGATTTTGGCCCACTCTTCCGCACACACATGCCTCACATCCTGTATGGAGACACTAGTCGCCTGCATTGCTCAGGTGGATTTTGGCCCATTCTTCCGCACACACACTCCTCACATCCTGTATGGAGACACTAGTCGCCTGCATTGCTCAGGTGGATTTTGGCCCATTCTTCAGCACACACTCCTCACATCCTGTATGGAGACACTAGTCGCCTGCATTGCTCAGGTGGATTTTGGCCATTCTTCCGCACACACTCCTCACATCCTGTATAGAGACACTAGTCGCCTGCATTGCTCAGGTGGATTTTGGCCCATTCTTCAGCACACACTCCTCACATCCTGTATGGAGACACTAGTCGCCTGCATTGCTCAGGTGGATTTTGGCCCATTCATCCGCATACACACTCCTCACATCCTGTATGGAGACACTAGTCGCCTGCATTGCTCAGGTGGATTTTGGCCCATTCATATCCGCATACACACTCCTCACATCCTGTATGGAAACACTAGTCACCTGCATTGCTCAGGTGGATTTTGGCCCACTCTTCCGCACACACTCCTCACATCCCATATGGAGACACTAGTCGCCTGCATTGCTCAGATGGATTTTGGCCCATTCCTCCGCACACACTTCTCACATCCTGCAGGTCCCGGCTCTTTTATAAACTCTGAACTTCAGTTCCTTCCAGACATTTTCTATTGGATTCGGCTCCGGTGATCGGCTCGGCCATTTTAGCAGATTTATTTTTTCTCTCTGAATCCAGTTGGTAGTTTACTTGGCTGTGTGTTTGGGATCATTGTCTGCTGAAATGTCCTCCCTCGTTTCACCTTCAATCTCCTGGTAGATGGCAGCAGATTTTTATCAGGAATGTCTCTGTACATTTATCTATTCACCCTTCCTTCAATTACATGAAGTTTGCCAGTGCCAGCTGCTGATAAACAGCCTCCACCATGATGTCCCCACCTCCACACTTCACTGTTGGTGTTTTGGGGTGATTTATCTTTTGGCCTCCAAACATTGTGTGTATTATGGCCTCCAAAGAGTTCAGTTTTGGTCTCATCTGACCAGACTATATTCTCCAGTATTTCACAGACTTGTCTAATTGTTGTTGATTAAACTTAAAATGATCTTGAATGTGTTTTTTGTTCAGCAGTGGAGTCTTGCATGGGGGGTGTGCATATAGGAGCGTGCATACAGGCCATGGAGAAGGAGTGCACTACTTATTGCTTTCTAAGAAATAATTGTACCTGCTGATGTCAGATCTTTCTGTAGGTCTCCACAGGTGGCTCTCGGCTCTTGTGCAACTCTTCAGATAAATATTTTCCCTCCTCTGTCTGAAGTTACGGGAGCACCTGGGTCGTGGCCGGTTTATGGTGAAATTATGTTCTTTTCATTTCCAAATTATAGCCCCAACAGTCACTGGAACCTTCAGTAGTTTAGAAATCATGTAACCAATGCTATCAGTATGTTCTGCACACTAAGATTGTGAAGGTCTTGAGACAGCTCACTGGTTTTCCCCATCATGAGATGTTTCTTGTGTAGCACCTTGGTAATGAGACATCTCTTTATAATGTATCAGTTGAAGAAGCTGATATTTTTCACTAAGTGGCAGGATTGATTTCTAATTACTGATAGATTTCAGCAGGTGTCCGGACTTTCCGGGCCTTTTTGCACTTCCCTTTCTTCATGTGACATTTCTAATTTATGGACATCTATGAATTGATTTATTTGCCTGTATGGATTGGATGGGTTGTTACTGACATCTGGTGAGAAATTCATGTGAATAACCCTTTAGAAATATATTTACTTGGAAATTTGGTGACGTGTTGAATACTTATTGCTGTATTTATGGTGACAGGTTCCTTTTCATCATTAGCACATGTTGGGGGAACGAAGACTTGGGTAGGCATGTTGAGCTGCGACATGTCCAATCATTTATCATGTGACTTAATACTCCCTCCACTAGGCATAGCTAATGTATGAGGACACCTTTAGGAGTTTTCATGTGACTCGATCAACTTCTTACCATCCTGATAACAGGGATCTAAAGATAAAATTCAACTGCTCAGTACAAGAAGATAGTATAGACCTACTGGTGTATATATATATATACACACTGTGTGTGTGTGTGTGTGTGTGTGTGTGTGTGTGTATATATTATATATATATATAAAAAAAAAATAATTTTTTTTAGAAAGATGATCTTCGAATCAGTTGATCACAACAAGTGTGTACTTTCCCTACAGCGCCACCATGGGGTAAGTAAGAGTATTGCACGATATGTTCTAAGGTCTGCACAATACATGGATGGGGGGAGGGTCTTCAAGAGTCAAATACGATCTTTATTGTCACACTCTGCTACGTTAGCCCCTTTAATGCTGGCTAGACCCGGAATTTTATCCCCTAGTGGATTTATTTTCCCTCACCCGGGGCATTGATGGCATGGGCAACACTCTGGAAGTTATAACTTTAGCATTAGACAATGGTAATTTAAGCAATTCAATTATTACTTCTAGAAATTGGAATTCCCCTTTAATGCTGGCTGGACCTGATATTTTATCCTCTAGTGGACTTTTTTGCCCCCACCCAGGGCATTTAAGGTCCACCCGGGGCATTGATGGTCCACCCGAGGCATTGATGGTCCACCCGGGGCATTGATGGTCCACCAGGGGCATTCATGGTCCAACCGAGGCATTGATGGCCCACCCGGGGCATTGATGGTCCACCCGGGGCATTGATGGTCCACCCGGGGCATTGATGGTCCACCAGGGGTGTTGATGGTCCAACCGAGGCATTGATGGCCCACCCGAGGCATTGATGGCCCACCCGAGGCATTGATGGCCCACCCAGGGCATTCATGGTCCAGCCGTGGCATTCATGGTCCACCCGGGGCATTCATGGTTTACCCGGGGCATTCATGGTCCACCCGAGGCATTGATAGCCCACCTGGGGCATTCATGGTCCACTCGCGGCATTGATGGCCCACCCGTGGCATTCATGGCCCGCCCGTGGCATTCATGGCATGGGCAACACTCCAGAAATAACTTTCGATTAGACAATTGCAATTTAAGTGATTCCTTTATGACTCCTCCAAATCGGAGCTCCCCTTTAATGTCGGAAACAATCCATGGGAATTCAGGGGCAGTTGGCGGCTTTGTTAATGGCTGCCACTGGCACAGATCCGCGTTGTGCCACTGCGCCTGATTTATCTCAGGTAAACACCATGATCTCACACTTGGCGAGCGGAGCTGCGCTCTTGGCCGGATCGCTGCTCTGGCACAGACAGGACATTGCTTGAGGATGACTGCGAGGGCCGGGGTTTTCCGCTCGTACTGCTTTACTGCCACCCAAGCTGACAGCTGCCCACTTGGCCGAGTGCAGGGCATCCAATAATAAGGGAACCTTCTTGTTCCAGCTGGCAATTGCTTATCTAACAGTCGAGGCTTTGTGAGTGCGGACAGCTGCAGCGGCAGGAATTGGCGGTATCTATATCATTCGGATTTGTGAACTCAATGGAAGGACATGAGGCGGCTCACGAGATTTCCTGTAAGAATTAACAGCTGGATTGTGCTGCGCCGCTCAGAGACTGGCAGAGCCTGGTCTATGCTCAGACATAAAGTGATGGGAGAGGTTCATAAAAAGAGGGGAACTGGAGGCTGCACGGGCCGCAGCACGCGCACGATCTGGCGGCACACACAGTCTGTGCACAGGTCTACACTCTTTTATCAACTTTGTAACTTTTATAAAAACTTTTTTTTGGGGTGCAGCGGTATTCTCAAATTAATAGGAAAAAACACAAGTAAAAATGGATAAAAACGCACAGATCTTACGCACGTCTATGACACTGTTTATGAGGGTCTCTGATCACCCAGTTTATGTAGGGGACAATCTGTTGACACTGTTTATGGGAGCACTCTATTGACACTGTTTATGGGAGCACTCTACTGACACTGTTTATGGGAGCACTCTATTGACACGGTTTATGGCAGCACTCTATTGACACTGTTTATGGGACCACTCTATTGACACTGTTTATGGGAGCACTCTATTGACACTGTTTATGGGAGCACTCTATTGACACTGTTTATGGGAGCACTCTATTGACACTGTTTATGGCAGCACTCTATTGACACTGTTTATGGCAGCACTCTATTGACACTGTTTATGGGAGCACTCTATTGACACTGTTTATGGGAGCACTCTATTGACACTGTTTATGGCAGCACTCTATTGACACTGTTTATGGCAGCACTCTATTGACACTGTTTATGGGAGCACTCTATTGACATTGTTTATGGGAGCACTCTATTGACACTGTTTATGGGAGCACTCTATTGACACTGTTTATGGCAGCACTCTATTGACACTGTTTATGGCAGCACTCTATTGACACTGTTTATGGGAGCACTCTATTGACACTGTTTATGGGAGCACTCTATTGACACTGTTTATGGGAGCACTCTATTGACACTGTTTATGGGAGCACTCTATTGACACTGTTTATGGCAGCACTCTATTGACACTGTTTATGGGAGCACTCTATTGACACTGTTTATGGGAGCACTCTATTGACACTGTTTATGGCAGCACTCTATTGACACTGTTTATGGGAGCACTCTATTGACACTGTTTATGGGAGCACTCTATTGACACTGTTTATGGGAGCACTCTATTGACACTGTTTATGGGAGCACTCTATTGACACTGTTTATGGCAGCACTCTATTGACACTGTTTATGGCAGCACTCTATTGACACTGTTTATGGGAGCACTCTATTGACACTGTGTATGGCGGCACTCTATTGACACTGTTTATGGGAGCACTATTGACACTGTTTATGGGAGCACTCTATTGACACTGTTTATGGCAGCACTCTATTGACACTGTTTATGGGAGCACTCTATTGACACTGTTTATGGGATCACTCTATTGACACTGTTTATAGGAGCACTCTACTGACACTGTTTATGGTAAAAAAAAGCTAACACGGTACAAAGATATATTTTACTGTTTATGGGAGCACTCTATTGACACTGTTTATGGCAGCACTCTATTGACACTGTTTATGGGAGCACTCTATTGACACTGTTTATGGGAGCACTCTATTGACACTGTTTATGGCAGCACTCTATTGACACTGTTTATGGCAGCACTCTACTGGCACTGTTTATGGCAGCACTCTACTGACACTGTTTATGGCAGCACTCTACTGACACTGTTTATGGGAGCACTCTACTGACACTGTTTATGGGAGCACTCTATTGACACTGTTTATGGTAGCACTCTATTGACACTGTTTATGGTAGCACTCTATTGACACTGTTTATGGGAGCACTCTACTGACACTGTTTATGGGAGAACTCTACTGACACTGTTTATGGTAGCACTCTATTGACACTGTTTATGGGAGCACTCTATTGACACTGTTTATGGGAGCACTCTATTGACACTGTTTATGGGAGCAATCTATTGACACTGTTTATGGGAGCACTCTCTTGACACTGTTTATGGCAGCACTCTATTGACACTGTTTATGGCAGCACTCTACTGACACTGTTTATGGCAGCACTCTATTGACACTGTTTATGGCAGCACTCTACTGACACTGTTTATGGGAGCACTCTATTGACACTGTTTATGGGAGCACTCTATTGACACTGTTTATGGCAGCACTCTATTGACACTGTTTATGGGAGCACTCTATTGACACTGTTTATGGGAGCACTCTATTGACACTGTTTATGGGAGCACTCTATTGACACTGTTTATAGGAGCACTCTACTGACACTGTTTATGGTAAAAAAAGCTAACACGGTACAAAGATATATTTTACTGTTTATGGGAGCACTCTTCTGACACTGTTTATGGGAGCACTCTATTAACACTGTTTATGGGAGCACTCCACTGACACTGTTTATGGCAGCACTCTATTGACACTGTTTATGGGAGCACTCTATTGACACTGTTTATGGGAGCACTCTCTTGACACTGTTTATGGCAGCACTCTATTGACACTGTTTATGGCAGCACTCTACTGACACTGTTTATGGCAGCACTCTATTGACACTGTTTATGGCAGCACTCTACTGACACTGTTTATGGCAGCACTCTATTGACACTGTTTATGGGAGCACTCTATTGACACTGTTTATGGGAGCACTCTATTGACACTGTTTATGGGAGCACTCTATTGACACTGTTTATAGGAGCACTCTACTGACACTGTTTATGGTAAAAAAAAAAGCTAACACGGTACAAAGATATATTTTACTGTTTATGGGAGCACTCTACTGACACTGTTTATGGGAGCACTCTATTGACACTGTTTATGGGAGCACTCTACTGACACTGTTTATGGTAGCACTCTATTGACACTGTTTATGGGAGCACTCTATTGACACTGTTTATGGGAGCACTCTACTGACACTGTTTATGGTAGCACTCTATTGACACTGTTTATGGTAGCACTCTATTGACACTGTTTATGGGAGCACTCTACTGACACTGTTTATGGGAGCACTCTACTGACACTGTTTATGGTAGCACTCTATTGACACTGTTTATGGGAGCACTCTATTGACACTGTTTATGGGAGCACTCTACTGACACTGTTTATGGGAGCACTCTACTGACACTGTTTATGGGAGCACTCTATTGACACTGTTTATGGGAGCACTCTATTGACACTGTTTATGGGAGCACTCTACTGACACTGTTTATGGGAGCACTCTACTGACACTGTTTATGGGAGCACTCTATTGACACTCTTTATGGGAGCACTCTACTGACACTATTTATGGGAGCACTCTAATGATACTGTTTATGGGAGCACTCTACTGACACTGTTTATGGTAGCACTCTATTGACACTGTTTATGGGAGCACTCTATTGACACTGTTTATGGGAGCACTCTACTGACACTGTTTATGGGAGCACTCTATTGACACTGTTTATGGCAGCACTCTATTGGCACTGTTTATGGCAGCACTCTATTGGCACTGTTTATGGCAGCACTCTATTGGCACTGTTTAAGGGAGCACTCTATTGGCACTGTTTAAGGGAGCACTCTACTGACACTGTTTATGGTAGCACTCTATTGACACTGTTTATGGGAGCACTCTATTGACACTGTTTATGGGAGCACTCTACTGACACTGTTTATGGGAGCACTCTATTGACACTGTTTATGGGAGCACTCTATTGACACTGTTTATGGGAGCACTCTATTGACACTGTTTATGGGAGCACTCTATTGACACTGTTTATGGGAGCACTCTATTGACACTGTTTATGGGAGCACTCTATTGACACTGTTTATGGGAGCACTCTATTGACACTGTTTATGGGAGCACTCTATTGACACTGTTTATGGGAGCACTCTATTGACACTGTTTATGGGAGCACTCTACTGACACTGTTTATGGGAGCACTCTACTGACACTGTTTATGGAAGCACTCTCTTGACACTGTTTATGGGAGCACTCTATTGACACTGTTTATGGGAGCACTCTACTGACACTGTTTATGGGAGCACTCTACTGACACTGTTTATGGGAGCACTCTATTGACACTGTTTATGGGAGCACTCTATTGACACTGTTTATGGGAGCACTCTATTGACACTGTTTATGGGAGCACTCTACTGACACTGTTTATGGGAGCACTCTACTGACACTGTTTATGGGAGCACTCTACTGACACTGTTTATGGGAGCACTCTATTGACACTCTTTATGGGAGCACTCTATTGACACTATTTATGGGAGCACTCTAATGATACTGTTTATGGGAGCACTCTACTGACACTGTTTATGGTAGCACTCTATTGACACTGTTTATGGGAGCACTCTATTGACACTGTTTATGGGAGCACTCTATTGACACTGTTTATGGGAGCACTCTATTGACACTGTTTATGGGAGCACTCTATTGACACTGTTTATGGGAGCACTCTATTGACACTGTTTATGGGAGCACTCTACTGACACTGTTTATGGGAGCACTCTATTGACACTGTTTATGGTAGCACTCTATTGACACTGTTTATGGTAGCACTCTATTGACACTGTTTATGGGAGCACTCTACTGACACTGTTTATGGGAGAACTCTACTGACACTGTTTATGGTAGCACTCTATTGACACTGTTTATGGGAGCACTCTATTGACACTGTTTATGGGAGCACTCTATTGACACTGTTTATGGGAGCAATCTATTGACACTGTTTATGGGAGCACTCTCTTGACACTGTTTATGGCAGCACTCTATTGACACTGTTTATGGCAGCACTCTACTGACACTGTTTATGGCAGCACTCTATTGACACTGTTTATGGCAGCACTCTACTGACACTGTTTATGGCAGCACTCTATTGACACTGTTTATGGGAGCACTCTATTGACACTGTTTATGGGAGCACTCTATTGACACTGTTTATGGGAGCACTCTATTGACACTGTTTATAGGAGCACTCTACTGACACTGTTTATGGTAAAAAAAGCTAACACGGTACAAAGATATATTTTACTGTTTATGGGAGCACTCTTCTGACACTGTTTATGGGAGCACTCTACTGACACTGTTTATGGGAGCACTCTATTAACACTGTTTATGGGAGCACTCCACTGACACTGTTTATGGCAGCACTCTATTGACACTGTTTATGGGAGCACTCTATTGACACTGTTTATGGGAGCACTCTCTTGACACTGTTTATGGCAGCACTCTATTGACACTGTTTATGGCAGCACTCTACTGACACTGTTTATGGCAGCACTCTATTGACACTGTTTATGGCAGCACTCTACTGACACTGTTTATGGCAGCACTCTATTGACACTGTTTATGGGAGCACTCTATTGACACTGTTTATGGGAGCACTCTATTGACACTGTTTATGGGAGCACTCTATTGACACTGTTTATAGGAGCACTCTACTGACACTGTTTATGGTAAAAAAAAAAGCTAACACGGTACAAAGATATATTTTACTGTTTATGGGAGCACTCTACTGACACTGTTTATGGGAGCACTCTATTGACACTGTTTATGGGAGCACTCTATTGACACTGTTTATGGTAGCACTCTATTGACACTGTTTATGGGAGCACTCTATTGACACTGTTTATGGGAGCACTCTACTGACACTGTTTATGGTAGCACTCTATTGACACTGTTTATGGTAGCACTCTATTGACACTGTTTATGGGAGCACTCTACTGACACTGTTTATGGGAGCACTCTACTGACACTGTTTATGGTAGCACTCTATTGACACTGTTTATGGGAGCACTCTATTGACACTGTTTATGGGAGCACTCTACTGACACTGTTTATGGGAGCACTCTACTGACACTGTTTATGGGAGCACTCTATTGACACTGTTTATGGGAGCACTCTACTGACACTGTTTATGGGAGCACTCTACTGACACTGTTTATGGGAGCACTCTACTGACACTGTTTATGGGAGCACTCTATTGACACTCTTTATGGGAGCACTCTACTGACACTATTTATGGGAGCACTCTAATGATACTGTTTATGGGAGCACTCTACTGACACTGTTTATGGTAGCACTCTATTGACACTGTTTATGGGAGCACTCTATTGACACTGTTTATGGGAGCACTCTACTGACACTGTTTATGGGAGCACTCTATTGACACTGTTTATGGCAGCACTCTATTGGCACTGTTTATGGCAGCACTCTATTGGCACTGTTTATGGCAGCACTCTATTGGCACTGTTTAAGGGAGCACTCTATTGGCACTGTTTAAGGGAGCACTCTACTGACACTGTTTATGGTAGCACTCTACTGACACTGTTTATGGGAGCACTCTATTGACACTGTTTATGGGAGCACTCTACTGACACTGTTTATGGGAGCACTCTATTGACACTGTTTATGGGAGCACTCTATTGACACTGTTTATGGGAGCACTCTATTGACACTGTTTATGGGAGCACTCTATTGACACTGTTTATGGGAGCACTCTATTGACACTGTTTATGGGAGCACTCTATTGACACTGTTTATGGGAGCACTCTATTGACACTGTTTATGGGAGCACTCTATTGACACTGTTTATGGGAGCACTCTATTGACACTGTTTATGGGAGCACTCTACTGACACTGTTTATGGGAGCACTCTACTGACACTGTTTATGGGAGCACTCTCTTGACACTGTTTATGGGAGCACTCTATTGACACTGTTTATGGGAGCACTTTACTGACACTGTTTATGGGAGCACTCTACTGACACTGTTTATGGGAGCACTCTATTGACACTGTTTATGGGAGCACTCTATTGACACTGTTTATGGGAGCACTCTATTGACACTGTTTATGGGAGCACTCTATTGACACTGTTTATGGGAGCACTCTATTGACACTGTTTATGGGAGCACTCTATTGACACTGTTTATGGGAGCACTCTATTGACACTGTTTATGGGAGCACTCTACTGACACTGTTTATGGGAGCACTCTACTGACACTGTTTATGGGAGCACTCTCTTGACACTGTTTATGGGAGCACTCTATTGACACTGTTTATGGGAGCACTCTACTGACACTGTTTATGGGAGCACTCTACTGACACTGTTTATGGGAGCACTCTACTGACACTGTTTATGGGAGCACTCTACTGACACTGTTTATGGGAGCACTCTATTGACACTGTTTATGGGAGCACTCTACTGACACTGTTTATGGGAGCACTCTACTGACACTGTTTATGGGAGCACTCTATTGACACTCTTTATGGGAGCACTCTATTGACACTATTTATGGGAGCACTCTAATGATACTGTTTATGGGAGCACTCTACTGACACTGTTTATGGTAGCACTCTATTGACACTGTTTATGGGAGCACTCTATTGACACTGTTTATGGGAGCACTCTACTGACACTGTTTATGGGAGCACTCTACTGACACTGTTTATGGGAGCACTCTATTGACACTGTTTATGGGAGCACTCTATTGACACTGTTTATGGTAGCACTCTATTGACACTGTTTATGGGAGCACTCTATTGACACTGTTTATGGGAGCACTCTATTGACACTGTTTATGGGAGCACTCTATTGACACTGTTTATGGGAGCAATCTATTGACACTGTTTATGGGAGCACTCTCTTGACACTGTTTATGGCAGCACTCTATTGACACTGTTTATGGCAGCACTCTACTGACACTGTTTATGGCAGCACTCTATTGACACTGTTTATGGCAGCACTCTACTGACACTGTTTATGGGAGCACTCTATTGACACTGTTTATGGGAGCACTCTACTGACACTGTTTATGGCAGCACTCTATTGACACTGTTTATGGGAGCACTCTATTGACACTGTTTATGGGAGCACTCTATTGACACTGTTTATAGGAGCACTCTACTGACACTGTTTATGGTAAAAAAAGCTAACACGGTACAAAGATATATTTTACTGTTTATGGGAGCACTCTTCTGACACTGTTTATGGGAGCACTCTACTGACACTGTTTATGGGAGCACTCTATTAACACTGTTTATGGGAGCACTCCACTGACACTGTTTATGGCAGCACTCTATTGACACTGTTTATGGGAGCACTCTATTGACACTGTTTATGGGAGCACTCTACTGACACTGTTTATGGGAGCACTCTACTGACACTGTTTATGGGAGCACTCTATTGACACTCTTTATGGGAGCACTCTACTGACACTATTTATGGGAGCACTCTAATGATACTGTTTATGGGAGCACTCTACTGACACTGTTTATGGTAGCACTCTATTGACACTGTTTATGGGAGCACTCTATTGACACTGTTTATGGGAGCACTCTACTGACACTGTTTATGGGAGCACTCTATTGACACTGTTTATGGGAGCACTCTATTGACACTGTTTATGGGAGCACTCTACTGACACTGTTTATGGCAGCACTCTATTGACACTGTTTATGGCAGCACTCTACTGACACTGTTTATGGCAGCACTCTATTGACACTGTTTATGGGAGCACTCTATTGACACTGTTTATGGGAGCACTCTATTGACACTGTTTATGGGAGCACTCTATTGACACTGTTTATAGGAGCACTCTACTGACACTGTTTATGGTAAAAAAAGCTAACACGGTACAAAGATATATTTTACTGTTTATGGGAGCACTCTTCTGACACTGTTTATGGGAGCACTCTACTGACACTGTTTATGGGAGCACTCTATTAACACTGTTTATGGGAGCACTCCACTGACACTGTTTATGGCAGCACTCTATTGACACTGTTTATGGGAGCACTCTATTGACACTGTTTATGGGAGCACTCTCTTGACACTGTTTATGGCAGCACTCTATTGACACTGTTTATGGCAGCACTCTACTGACACTGTTTATGGCAGCACTCTATTGACACTGTTTATGGCAGCACTCTACTGACACTGTTTATGGCAGCACTCTATTGACACTGTTTATGGGAGCACTCTATTGACACTGTTTATGGGAGCACTCTATTGACACTGTTTATGGGAGCACTCTATTGACACTGTTTATAGGAGCACTCTACTGACACTGTTTATGGTAAAAAAAAAAGCTAACACGGTACAAAGATATATTTTACTGTTTATGGGAGCACTCTACTGACACTGTTTATGGGAGCACTCTATTGACACTGTTTATGGGAGCACTCTATTGACACTGTTTATGGTAGCACTCTATTGACACTGTTTATGGGAGCACTCTATTGACACTGTTTATGGGAGCACTCTACTGACACTGTTTATGGTAGCACTCTATTGACACTGTTTATGGTAGCACTCTATTGACACTGTTTATGGGAGCACTCTACTGACACTGTTTATGGGAGCACTCTACTGACACTGTTTATGGTAGCACTCTATTGACACTGTTTATGGGAGCACTCTATTGACACTGTTTATGGGAGCACTCTACTGACACTGTTTATGGGAGCACTCTACTGACACTGTTTATGGGAGCACTCTATTGACACTGTTTATGGGAGCACTCTATTGACACTGTTTATGGGAGCACTCTACTGACACTGTTTATGGGAGCACTCTACTGACACTGTTTATGGGAGCACTCTATTGACACTCTTTATGGGAGCACTCTACTGACACTATTTATGGGAGCACTCTAATGATACTGTTTATGGGAGCACTCTACTGACACTGTTTATGGTAGCACTCTATTGACACTGTTTATGGGAGCACTCTATTGACACTGTTTATGGGAGCACTCTACTGACACTGTTTATGGGAGCACTCTATTGACACTGTTTATGGCAGCACTCTATTGGCACTGTTTATGGCAGCACTCTATTGGCACTGTTTATGGCAGCACTCTATTGGCACTGTTTAAGGGAGCACTCTATTGGCACTGTTTAAGGGAGCACTCTACTGACACTGTTTATGGTAGCACTCTACTGACACTGTTTATGGGAGCACTCTATTGACACTGTTTATGGGAGCACTCTACTGACACTGTTTATGGGAGCACTCTATTGACACTGTTTATGGGAGCACTCTATTGACACTGTTTATGGGAGCACTCTATTGACACTGTTTATGGGAGCACTCTATTGACACTGTTTATGGGAGCACTCTATTGACACTGTTTATGGGAGCACTCTATTGACACTGTTTATGGGAGCACTCTATTGACACTGTTTATGGGAGCACTCTATTGACACTGTTTATGGGAGCACTCTATTGACACTGTTTATGGGAGCACTCTACTGACACTGTTTATGGGAGCACTCTACTGACACTGTTTATGGGAGCACTCTCTTGACACTGTTTATGGGAGCACTCTATTGACACTGTTTATGGGAGCACTTTACTGACACTGTTTATGGGAGCACTCTACTGACACTGTTTATGGGAGCACTCTATTGACACTGTTTATGGGAGCACTCTATTGACACTGTTTATGGGAGCACTCTATTGACACTGTTTATGGGAGCACTCTATTGACACTGTTTATGGGAGCACTCTATTGACACTGTTTATGGGAGCACTCTATTGACACTGTTTATGGGAGCACTCTATTGACACTGTTTATGGGAGCACTCTACTGACACTGTTTATGGGAGCACTCTACTGACACTGTTTATGGGAGCACTCTCTTGACACTGTTTATGGGAGCACTCTATTGACACTGTTTATGGGAGCACTCTACTGACACTGTTTATGGGAGCACTCTACTGACACTGTTTATGGGAGCACTCTACTGACACTGTTTATGGGAGCACTCTACTGACACTGTTTATGGGAGCACTCTATTGACACTGTTTATGGGAGCACTCTACTGACACTGTTTATGGGAGCACTCTACTGACACTGTTTATGGGAGCACTCTATTGACACTCTTTATGGGAGCACTCTATTGACACTATTTATGGGAGCACTCTAATGATACTGTTTATGGGAGCACTCTACTGACACTGTTTATGGTAGCACTCTATTGACACTGTTTATGGGAGCACTCTATTGACACTGTTTATGGGAGCACTCTACTGACACTGTTTATGGGAGCACTCTACTGACACTGTTTATGGGAGCACTCTATTGACACTGTTTATGGGAGCACTCTATTGACACTGTTTATGGTAGCACTCTATTGACACTGTTTATGGGAGCACTCTATTGACACTGTTTATGGGAGCACTCTATTGACACTGTTTATGGGAGCACTCTATTGACACTGTTTATGGGAGCAATCTATTGACACTGTTTATGGGAGCACTCTCTTGACACTGTTTATGGCAGCACTCTATTGACACTGTTTATGGCAGCACTCTACTGACACTGTTTATGGCAGCACTCTATTGACACTGTTTATGGCAGCACTCTACTGACACTGTTTATGGGAGCACTCTATTGACACTGTTTATGGGAGCACTCTACTGACACTGTTTATGGCAGCACTCTATTGACACTGTTTATGGGAGCACTCTATTGACACTGTTTATGGGAGCACTCTATTGACACTGTTTATAGGAGCACTCTACTGACACTGTTTATGGTAAAAAAAGCTAACACGGTACAAAGATATATTTTACTGTTTATGGGAGCACTCTTCTGACACTGTTTATGGGAGCACTCTACTGACACTGTTTATGGGAGCACTCTATTAACACTGTTTATGGGAGCACTCCACTGACACTGTTTATGGCAGCACTCTATTGACACTGTTTATGGGAGCACTCTATTGACACTGTTTATGGGAGCACTCTACTGACACTGTTTATGGGAGCACTCTACTGACACTGTTTATGGGAGCACTCTATTGACACTCTTTATGGGAGCACTCTACTGACACTATTTATGGGAGCACTCTAATGATACTGTTTATGGGAGCACTCTACTGACACTGTTTATGGTAGCACTCTATTGACACTGTTTATGGGAGCACTCTATTGACACTGTTTATGGGAGCACTCTACTGACACTGTTTATGGGAGCACTCTATTGACACTGTTTATGGGAGCACTCTACTGACACTGTTTATGGGAGCACTCTACTGACACTGTTTATGGGAGCACTCTATTGACACTGTTTATGGGAGCACTCTACTGACACTGTTTATGGGAGCACTCTACTGACACTGTTTATGGGAGCACTCTATTGACACTCTTTATGGGAGCACTCTATTGACACTATTTATGGGAGCACTCTAATGATACTGTTTATGGGAGCACTCTACTGACACTGTTTATGGTAGCACTCTATTGACACTGTTTATGGGAGCACTCTATTGACACTGTTTATGGGAGCACTCTACTGACACTGTTTATGGGAGCACTCTACTGACACTGTTTATGGGAGCACTCTATTGACACTGTTTATGGGAGCACTCTATTGACACTGTTTATGGTAGCACTCTATTGACACTGTTTATGGGAGCACTCTATTGACACTGTTTATGGGAGCACTCTATTGACACTGTTTATGGGAGCACTCTATTGACACTGTTTATGGGAGCAATCTATTGACACTGTTTATGGGAGCACTCTCTTGACACTGTTTATGGCAGCACTCTATTGACACTGTTTATGGCAGCACTCTACTGACACTGTTTATGGCAGCACTCTATTGACACTGTTTATGGCAGCACTCTACTGACACTGTTTATGGGAGCACTCTATTGACACTGTTTATGGGAGCACTCTACTGACACTGTTTATGGCAGCACTCTATTGACACTGTTTATGGGAGCACTCTATTGACACTGTTTATGGGAGCACTCTATTGACACTGTTTATAGGAGCACTCTACTGACACTGTTTATGGTAAAAAAAGCTAACACGGTACAAAGATATATTTTACTGTTTATGGGAGCACTCTTCTGACACTGTTTATGGGAGCACTCTACTGACACTGTTTATGGGAGCACTCTATTAACACTGTTTATGGGAGCACTCCACTGACACTGTTTATGGCAGCACTCTATTGACACTGTTTATGGGAGCACTCTATTGACACTGTTTATGGGAGCACTCTACTGACACTGTTTATGGGAGCACTCTACTGACACTGTTTATGGGAGCACTCTATTGACACTCTTTATGGGAGCACTCTACTGACACTATTTATGGGAGCACTCTAATGATACTGTTTATGGGAGCACTCTACTGACACTGTTTATGGTAGCACTCTATTGACACTGTTTATGGGAGCACTCTATTGACACTGTTTATGGGAGCACTCTACTGACACTGTTTATGGGAGCACTCTATTGACACTGTTTATGGGAGCACTCTATTGACACTGTTTATGGGAGCACTCTATTGACACTGTTTATGGGAGCACTCTATTGACACTGTTTATGGGAGCACTCTATTGACACTGTTTATGGGAGCACTCTACTGACACTGTTTATGGGAGCACTCTATTCACACTGTTTATGGTAGCACTCTATTGACACTGTTTATGGTAGCACTCTATTGACACTGTTTATGGGAGCACTCTACTGACACTGTTTATGGGAGAACTCTACTGATACTCTACTGACACTGTTTATGGTAGCACTCTATTGACACTGTTTATGGGAGCACTCTATTGACACTGTTTATGGGAGCACTCTATTGACACTGTTTATGGGAGCAATCTATTGACACTGTTTATGGGAGCACTCTCTTGACACTGTTTATGGCAGCACTCTATTGACACTGTTTATGGCAGCACTCTACTGACACTGTTTATGGCAGCACTCTACTGACACTGTTTATGGCAGCACTCTATTGACACTGTTTATGGGAGCACTCTATTGACACTGTTTATGGGAGCACTCTATTGACACTGTTTATGGGAGCACTCTACTGACACTGTTTATGGGAGCACTCTATTGACACTGTTTATGGGAGCACTCTACTGACACTGTTTATGCGAGCACTCTATTGACACTGTTTATGGGAGCACTCTATTGACACTGTTTATGGCAGCACTCTACTGACACTGTTTATGGGAGCACTCTATTGACACTGTTTATGGGAGCACTCTATTGACACTGTTTATGGGAGCACTCTACTGACACTGTTTATGGGAGCACTCTATTGACACTGTTTATGGGAGCACTCTATTGACACTGTTTATGGGAGCACTCTATTGACACTGTTTATGGGAGCACTCTACTGACACTGTTTATGGGAGCACTCTATTGACACTGTTTATGGGAGCACTCTATTGACACTGTTTATGGGAGCACTCTATTGACACTGTTTATGGGAGCACTCTATTGACACTGTTTATGGGAGCACTCTACTGACACTGTTTATGGGAGCACTCTACTGACACTGTTTATGGGAGCACTCTATTGACACTCTTTATGGGAGCACTCTACTGACACTATTTATGGGAGCACTCTAATGATACTGTTTATGGGAGCACTCTACTGACACTGTTTATGGTAGCACTCTATTGACACTGTTTATGGGAGCACTCTATTGACACTGTTTATGGGAGCACTCTACTGACACTGTTTATGGGAGCACTCTATTGACACTGTTTATGGTAGCACTCTATTGACACTGTTTATGGCAGCACTCTATTGGCACTGTTTATGGCAGCACTCTATTGGCACTGTTTATGGCAGCACTCTATTGGCACTGTTTAAGGGAGCACTCTGCTGACACTGTTTATGGGAGCACTCTACTGACATTATTTATGGGAGCACTCTAATGATACTGTTTATGGGAGCACTCTACTGACACTGTTTATGGGAGCACTCTATTGACACTGTTTATGGGAGCACTCTATTGACACTGTTTATGGGAGCACTCTATTGACACTGTTTATGGGAGCACTCTATTGACACTGTTTATGGGAGCACTCTATTGACACTGTTTATGGGAGCACTCTATTGACACTGTTTATGGGAGCACTCTATTGACACTGTTTATGGGAGCACTCTATTGACACTGTTTATGGGAGCATTCTATTTCTTTTTGGGTGGCACTCTGTTGTACTATGGACACGCTCTGATGGCACACTTTAAAGGGGCACTCAAATCATACATTTATGGGCTCATTCTGATGACACTCTCTATTAGGGTATATTGATGACACTGTTTATGGGGCACACCAGTCACATTGTTTGTAGTGGGAGATAAATATTCTTTTTCATATCAGGACTTGATTTAACTGTTCATAGGAGCACTCTAATGGCAATGTTTATGGGGGGATTCCGATGACACCGTATATGGGGGATATCTAATAATATTCTTCATAGGGGTCACATTGATTTGTGTGTTCATAGGAGGCACACTGATGTACAGGAGATGCTCTGATCGCACTCTTTAAAGGGACACTCCAGGTGCATATATTTATGGGAGCACTCTGATGGTACTGCTCACAGGAAGCTATCATAATAATGGTGTAACTCTTCATAGGGACCAAGTTACTAATACTGTTTATGGGGGTCTCCAGTGATACTGTTGTTGGAAGGTTGCTGTTCTGTGCGATTTAGAGGGGACACTCATTGATATGTTTATTCAGGCACTGTTTATGGGAGGACTCCAGTTACACAGTTTATGGGGGGGTCCCTAATAAAACTCATTATGGGGACAATTTGATGTACTGTAATTGGGAATACGCTAATAATACTGTTTATGGGGGTCTCCAGTGACGCTGGTATTGGGAGGGGCACACTGATGTTCTGTGCTGTGCATATAGAATGCTCCGATGGCACTCTTTAAATGGGCACTCACATTGATATGTTTCTGAGCACTCTATGACACTGTATATGGGGCAGCCTCATGATGCTGCTCATAGAAGACACTTTTATCCCATTGTTTTTGGGTTAATCTGGTGCTGGAAATGGAGACACTGAGATTATGGGGGTCTTTGTACCGGTGGGATTGGGATTAGCTGGTGTGCGGACATCAGCAGACATGTCTGACCTGGGGTCTCGCTGGGACATCAGTAATAGACCCTGGGATGAGGCGGTGACGTCTCATCGCTGCTCTTTGTGGTCCACATTCCACAAATCCTTGTGGTGGTGAATAGATTCTGCATCACAGCAAGAAGCAGCCATAAATCAGCGCTGTGTGTGGGCAGAAATCCCCCCACAAAACTACACAGAGCAAAACCCTGACAATGCGCAGTAATTAGGCGTATAATGACCCCCGTCCCATTACCTGCTCCGCTGCCTCCAAGGTGCAATGAAAGCAGCTCCTGAAGAGCACGAGCTCACCAAGCACCCCCACCTCCAGCAACTGAAAGGGGGCAGCAGCCGCCTACCCTGGAAAACTGAGCCGCCAAGTGCAGATTCTGCAAAAAGAAGGGGGTACAGACAGGAAAGGGTTAATCCCACCATGAAAAATTATTACCTAAGCAAAAGATACAGACTGCTGGGACTTCACCGACTAACTGCTGGGACCCCACCGACTAACTGCTGGGACCCCACCGACTAACTGCTGGGACCCCACCGACTAACTGCTGGGACCCCACCGACTAACTGCTGGGAACCCACCGACTAACTGCTGGGACCCCACCGACCAACTGCTGGGACCTCACCGACCAACTGCTGGGACCTCACCGACCAACTGCTGGGACCTCACCGACCAACTGCTGGGACCCCACCGACCAACTGCTGGGACCCCACCGACTGCTGGGACCTCACCGACTAACTACTGGGACCTCACCGACTAACTGCTGGGACCCCACCGAGTAACTGCTGGGAACCCACCGACTAACTGCTGGGAACCCACCGACTAACTGCTGGGAACCCACCGACTAACTGCTGGGACCTCACCGACTAACTGCTGGGACCTCACCGACTAACTGCTGGCACCCCACCGACTAACTGCTGGGACCCCACCAACTAACTGCTGGGACGTCACCGACTAACTGCTGGGACCCCACCGACTAACTGCTGGGACCCCACCAAATGCTGGGACCCCACCAACTGGACTGCTGGGACCTCACCGACTAACTGCTGGGACCTCACCGACTAACTGCTGGGAACCCACCGACTAACTGCTGGGACCCCACCGACCAACTGCTGGGAACCCACCGACTAACTGCTGGGAACCCACCGACTAACTGCTGGGACCTCACCGACTAACTGCTGGGACCTCACCGACTAACTGCTGGCACCCCACCGACTAACTGCTGGGAACCCACCGACTAACTGCTGGGACCTCACCGACTAACTGCTGGCACCCCACCGACTAACTGCTGGCACCCCACCGACTAACTGCTGGGACCCCACCGACTAACTGCTGGGACTTCACCGACTAACTGCTGGGACCTCACCGACTAACTGCTGGGACCCCACCGACTAACTGCTGGGACCTCACCGACTAACTGCTGGGACCCCACCGACTAACTGCTGGGACCCCACCGACTAACTGCTGGGACCTCACCGACTAACTGCTGGGACCTCACCGACTAACTGCTGGGACTTCACCGACTAACTGCTGGGACCTCACCGACTAACTGCTGGGACCCCACCGACTAATTGCTGTGACCCCACCAAATGCTGGGACCCCACCAACTGGACTGCTGGGATCCCACCGACTAACTGCTGGGACCTCACCGACTAACTGCTGGGACTTCACCGACTAACTGCTGGGACCTCACCGACTAACTGCTGGGACTTCACCGACTAACTGCTGGGACTTCACCGACTAACTGCTGGGACCTCACCGACTAACTGCTGGGACTTCACCGACTAACTGCTGGGACCTCACCGACTAACTGCTGGCACCTCACCGACTAACTGCTGGGACCCCACTGACTAACTGCTGGGACCTCATCGACTAACTGCTGTGACCCCCACCAAATGCTGGGACCCCACCAACTGGACTGCTGGGATCCCACCGACTAACTGCTGGGACCTCACCGACTAACTGCTGGGACTTCACCGACTAACTGCTGGGACCTCACCGACTAACTGCTGGGACTTCACCGACTAACTGCTGGGACTTCACCGACTAACTGCTGGGACCTCACCGACTAACTGCTGGGACTTCACCGACTAACTGCTGGGACTTCACCGACTAACTGCTGGGACTTCACCGACTAACTGCTGGGACCTCACCGACTAACTGCTGGCACCTCACCGACTAACTGCTGGGACCCCACTGACTAACTGCTGGGACCTCATCGACTAACTGCTGTGACCCCACCAAATGCTGGGACCCCACCAACTGGACTGCTGGGATCCCACTAACTGCAGGGAACCCAAAAACTGCTGGGACCTCACCAACTGCTGCGACTTCAACAACTGCTGGGTTTCCACTTACTGCTGGGACCCCACTTACTGCTGGGACCCCGCTAACTACTGGGACCTCACTGACTGCGGGAACACCACTGTCTAACTGCTGAGACCCCACCGACTGCTGAGAAGCCACCGAATGACGGGACTCCACTTACTGCTGGAACCCCACCGACTGCTGAGACCCAACTGACTGCTGAGACCCCACTGACTGCTGTGACCCCACTGACTGCTGAGATGCTACCGACTGCTGGGACTACCACTTACTACTGGGATCCAAACTCCACTGGGCACTGTTATGCCCCCTTGGCCAGCAGCTGTGGTTGGCTAACGTCAGTGGTCCCACAGACACCAATCTAAGTCTGGAGTTCAGAGCTCCGTTCTTGGGATCGGTGGGCGCACTCTGCAACCTGCTGATCTTTGGATAGGTACGGTAATAACTTGCCGTGTTAGGAATAGTTCTTTAAGGTTGCAGAGGTAAAGTCCTGGTGCTCTAGAGGGAATGGGTAAGGTTACCGGCAGACGCATTGAGTCCAGGTTAGAAAATGATGCAGTGAGGTCCTACACAGTAATGCAGGAATGTCCGACCATGCTGAACGCCAGTCAGAGGAGATACTTTAGCCCGGAGGTATAATTTGTTAAAGGGCCGCCACTTATCATGTGCTATCTTTAATATTAGAGTCTTTTGAGACCTTCATTGTCCCCCTGGGGCACCAGGACTCCAGTGTGACTGATTTCTCTGCATCCTCTATAGCTATAAAACTGCATCAATCCTGGAGCAAAAACAAGGTTCAGTGGTTGCAAAATATGGTGGTGGCTGATATTGTATTGGTAAGAGTACTGCTAAGTATTATCCCAAAGATACTTTCATTAGCTACTAGCCCACCAGGGATACTATTATTAACACTTTCACCACCAGAGGTTTTAACATTAACTCCAAGACCACCAAAGATTTTTAATGTAAATCCCAGACCACCAGAGATATTACTAGTAACCCCTAGACGACTGAATGTATTCATAGGCCCTAAACCATGAGATTATTATATTATATGTCATGTTATATCAGTATTAGTCCCTAGACTAAAAATCAAAAAAAAATTTAGCGTACAAACCCCCAGGGTAAATCACCAGAAATGTTTTCTTTACCCTCAACACCACCAGGGATAATAACTTTAGCTCTGGATCATCAGAGATGTCTTCACTTGCTTATATTAATATTAAGCCTTTCATTAATAAAGGAAATTAATAAAAATGTATAAATCAATAGTCTTTGAAATGTGGCTCATTACAACAGCCCCCCTTCACTGGCTGTACGTTTCAGGTTGGAAACCTCCCCTCATACCCAACAATTACATTTTAATTATACATATACATATATATGTTAGGTCCAGAAATCTTTGGCCAGTGACACAATTTTGGCGAGTTGGGCTCTGCATGCCACCACATTGGATTGGAAATGAAATCTCTACAACAGAATTCAAGTGCAGATTGTAACGTTTAATTTGAAGGTTTGAACAAAAATATCTGATAGAAATTGTAGGAATTGTCACATTTCTTTACAAACACTCCACATTTTAGGAGGTCAAAAGTAATTGGACAAATAAACCAAACCCAAACAAAAAAAATTTATTTTCAATATTTTGTTGCGAATCCTTTGGAGGCAATCACTGCCTTAAGTCTGGAACCCATGGACATCACCAAACGCTGGGTTTCCTCCTTCTTAATGCTTTGCCAGGCCTTTACAGCCGCAGCCTTCAGGTCTTGCATGTTTGTGGGTCTTTCCGTCTTAAGTCTGGATTTGAGCAAATGAAATGCATGCTCAATTGGGTTAAGATCTGGTGATTGACTTGGCCATTGCAGAATGTTCCCCTTTTTTGCACTCATGAACTCCTGGGTAGCTTTGGCTGTATGCTTGGGGTCATTGTCCATCTGTACTATGAAGCGCCGTCCGATCAACTTTGCGGCATTTGGCTGAATCTGGGCTGAAAGTATATCCCGGTACAGAATTCATCCGGCTACTCTTGTCTGCTGTTATGTGATCAATAAACACAAGTGACCCAGTGCCATTGAAAGCCATGCATGCCCATGCCATCACGTTGCCTCCACCATGTTTTACAGAGGATGTGGTGTGCCTTGGATCATGTGCCGTTCCCTTTCTTCTCCGAACTTTTTTTTTCCCATCATTCTGGTACAGGTTGATCTTTGTCTCATCTGTCCATAGAATACTTTTCCAGAACTGAGCTGGCTTCATGAGGTGTTTTTCAGCAAATGTAACTCTGGCCTGTCTATTTTTGGAATTGATGAATGGTTTGCATCTAGATGTGAACCCTTTGTATTTACTTTCATGGAGTCTTCTCTTTACTGGTGACTTAGAGACAGATACAGCTACTTCACTGAGAGTGTTCTGGACTTCAGTTGATGTTGTGAACGGGTTCTTCTTCACCAAAGAAAGTATGCGGCGATCATCCACCACTGTTGTCATCCGTGGACGCCCAGGCCTTTTTGAGTTCCCAAGCTCACCAGTCAATTCCTTTTTTCTCAGAATGTACCCGACTGTTGATTTTGCTACTCCAAGCATGTCTGCTATCTCTCTGATGGATTTTTTCTTTTTTTTTCAGCCTCAGGATGTTCTGCTTCACCTCAATTGAGAGTTCCTTAGACCGCATGTTGTCTGGTCACAGCAACAGCTTCTAAATGCAAAACCACACACCTGTAATCAACCCCAGACCTTTTAACTACTTCATTGATTACAGGTTAACGAGGGAGATGCCTTCAGAGCTAATTGCAGCCCTTAGAGTCCCTTGTCCAATTACTTTTGGTCCCTTGAAAAAGAGGAAGCTATGCATTTGTCAGGGCCAGGCGGTCGGGCTGACCCAGGAGGTGGATCCACTGGGCCGAACTCTAAGATGGTGGTAAGGAGTCCGGTAGCTGAAGCACTATGGGCAGTAGAACAGTCCGTGCCAGTGAGTGTAACGAAGAAGTCCCTGGGACCACGGAGTCACAGATGGTAGTCCGGGTGACGTAGCTCAGGTTCGGAAGCCGAGGTGATGTCAGGCGGGGTCCGGAACCTTTGGAGCGAGATGACGGGTCACCGCAGGGATCCGAGATGGTACGGACTGTCAGATGGCAGACGGACAGCGTGCGGGGTTCGGGATTCAGCAGGACCGGATGGCGAGGCAGGATCAGCTCTAGAAGAGAGATACGTGAGTATGGCACGAAGACACAAGGAGACCTGACTCCTAGCTTGGAAAACATGAAGATCAGGCCCCGCCCTCTTGGACAATACACCCCTTTATACCCTGTACCTGTTTAGCCTCATTTCCTGTTAATGGACGCTGGCCCTTTAAGAAAGGGTCAGTGACCGTGTGCGCGCCCTAATGCGCATGCGCGCAGCCCGGGTGCCAGAAGCCAGGGAAGGAGGCTGAGAAGAGGACGCAGGGGAGCCGGCCAGGGCCTGGGAAGCCGTCGGGCGCCGCGATCGGAGACCAGGGGGCCTGGGAAGGACGGGCACCGGAGCCAAGGACCCGGGGAGCGTGGCAGGTGAGCCGGGGAGCGGGGCTGAGGACCCGGGGAGCGGAGCAGAGGACCCGGGGAGGGGAGCCAAGGACCCGGGGAGCGTGACAGTACCCCCCCCCCCACGCCCCCCTCCCCGCAACCGGGACATGAAGGCACGGATCAGAGGAGTGCCCACGTTCTCCCTGGGCTCCCAGGACCTATCCTCAGGACCATACCCCTCCCAGTCCACCAGGAAGAACTGTCGACCCCGTACGGTCTTCATGACCACGATATCCCTTACCGCATAGATGTCGTCATCGGCAATAGGTGGAGGAGCCGGACTGGCAGCAGCGGAGAAGGGACCAAGGACAACCGGCTTGAGCAGGGAGACGTGGAATGAGTTGGGTATCCTCATCGTGGCCGGGAGCTGTAGTTTGTAGGAGACCTCATTGATCTTGCTGAGGACCTTAAACGGCCCGATGTAGCGAGGACCCAGCTTGTAGGAAGGTATCTTCAATCGGATGTACTGGGAAGCAAGCCAGACCAGGTCACCAGGAGAGAAACACGGAGGGTCCAGACGCCTCTTGTCAGCGTGTTTCTTCATCCGCTGGGAAGCGCGTCCAAGGGACGCCTTGACAGAGTCCCAAATGGTAGCGAAGTCACGGGCTACAGTATCAGCCGCAGGGACATCCGAAGAAGGGGATATAGGCAATGGGACGGAGGGCTGAAGTCCGTAAACGACATGGAAGGGAGATTTGGAGGACGACTCACTGATGTGGTGGTTATGTGAGAATTCAGCCCAAGGCAGAAGCGTGGACCAGTCGTCGTGATGGGCGTTGACATAGTGACGTAAGAAGGATGTCAAGATTTGATTGACCCTCTCCACTTGGCCATTAGACTGAGGATGGTATGCAGAAGAAAAGTCCAGAGTTACTCCCAGATGTTTGCAGAGCGCCCTCCAGAAGCGGGAGGTGAACTGAGTTCCTCTGTCGGACACGATGTGGGATGGAAAGCCATGCAAGCGGAAGATGTGATGTATATAGGCTTCCGCGAGTTCCTGAGCAGAGGGCAGTCCAGCCATGGGGATGAAGTGAGCCATTTTGGAGAACCGGTCCACCACGACCCATATGACTGTGTGTCCAGAGGATAATGGCAAGTCCGTAATAAAATCCATCGCTATGTGTTGCCACGGAACTGAGGGTATAGGCAGAGGCAGAAGACGGCCATAGGGCAGGTGTTTGGGCGTCTTGTTCCTGGCACAAGAGGAGCAGGCAGAGACAAAAGCAGCGACGTCCGTGCGAAGGGATGGCCACCAGTAATGGCGTACAATCGCACCCCATGTTCTCTTCTGGCCTGCATGACCGGCTGTTTTTGAGGCATGACCCCAGTGTAACACTTTTTGCCTGTCAGTCTCAGAGACATAGGTCTTTCCGGGCGGTATCTGGGCCAGGGTGACAGGGGCCACCGGAATGATCTTGCTAGGAGAGATGATGGGTTGGGTAGTCTCTTCCTCCTGCTCCATGGGCATGAAAGACCTAGACAAGGCATCAGCGCGTACATTCTTGTCCGCGGGTCGGAAATGGAGCTGGAAGTCAAACCTGGCAAAGAATAGGGACCACCTGGCTTGCCGTGGGTTCAGTCGCTGAGCGGACCGCAGGTATTCCAGGTTCTTGTGGTCCGTGTAGATAATCACGGGGTACACTGCTCCTTCCAGGAGGTAGTGCCACTCCTCCAGAGCCAGTTTGACCGCCAATAGTTCTCGGTCACCGATGGTGTAATTACGTTCAGGCGCTGAGAAGCTCTTGGAGAAGAAACCGCACGTCACCATCTTGCCGGAGGAGGACTTCTGCATGAGCACTGCTCCGGCTCCCGAGGAGGAGGCATCCACCTCCAAGGTGAACTGGCGGTTTAACTCCGGACGGTGGAGTACAGGAGCGGAGGCAAATGCTCGCTTCAGTGAGCAAAACGCGGCGTCGGCCGCAGGTGACCAGTCCTTTGGATTAGCCTCCTTTTTGGTCAAAGCGGAGAGAGGAGCAGTCAGGGCAGAGAAGTGAGGGATAAACTGGCGGTAGTAGTTGGCGAATCCCAGGAACCGTTGGATTGCCTTCAGTCCAGAAGGGGGAGGCCAGTTGAGTATGGAGGAGACCTTCTTTGGATCCATCTGCAGTCCAGTGCCCGAGATGATGTATCCCAGGAAAGGGAGAGAAGACTGCTCAAAGACACACTTCTCATATTTGGCGTAGAGACGATTCTCTCTCAGTCTTTGTAGAACCAGCTGTACGTTCTCTCTGTGGGTCTGGAGGTCCGGAGAGAAGATAAGGATGTCATCCAGATAAACTACTACACAGATGTAGAGGAGGTCCCGGAATATGTCGTTCACCAATTCTTGGAAGACTGCTGGTGCGTTACACAGGCCGAAGGGCATCACGCAGTATTCATAATGCCCATCGCGAGTATTAAACGCGGTCTTCCATTCGTCCCCAGAGCGGATACGAACTAGGTTGTAGGCACCCCGAAGATCCAGCTTGGTGAACACACGGGCTCCTCTGAGCCGGTCGAACAATTCGGGGATGAGCGGCAGAGGGTACTTGTTTTTTACGGTGATCTGATTCAGACCCCGGTAGTCGATGCATGGGCGTAGGTCACCCTCTTTCTTCTTAACGAAGAAGAAGCCTGCTCCCGCAGGAGAGGAGGATCTCCGGATGAATCCCCTTGCCAGGCTCTCTGTGATGTAGGTAGACATGGCCCTGGTTTCGGCTGGAGACAACGGATATATCCGTCCTCGAGGCGGTGTTGTTCCTGGGAGCAGGTCGATGGCACAATCGTAGGGACGGTGTGGCGGAAGTACCTCAGACTCCTTCTTGTCAAAAACGTCTGCGAAGGACCAATAGGCCGAAGGCAGTTCCGGTAGGTTCTCTGGAACCGGAGGTCGTCGGATGGGTTGTATGGACTTCAGACACTTCTCATGACAAGCAGGACCCCATCGGGTGATTTCGCCAGTACCCCAGCTGACTGATGGTTCGTGTGTCCGCAACCAGGGAAGTCCCAGCAGGATTTGATGGGACATGTGTGGAAGGACGTAGAGAGCGATGTTCTCGGTGTGCAGGGCACCGATACGCAGTTCGACCGGACTGGTGACCCAGGAGATGGTATCAGAGAGGGGTCTCCCATCCACAGAGGCAATCACTAGGGGCTTCTCGAGTGGAGTAACAGGCAGCTGGTACTTGTCCACCGTGGCCTGCTGGATGAAATTGCCTGCTGCTCCAGAGTCGAGGTATGCCTCAGCCGTGAAGCGCGTCTCTCCCGTTGACACTTGCACAGTCCACATAACCGGGTCTGAGAGAGTCCCAGCACCTAGGGTGGCCTCTCCTACCAACCCTAGGCTTTGGAGTTTCCCGGCCTTTCCGGACAGGAGCATAGGAGGTGTGTGTCCTCTCCGCAGTAAAAGCAGAGACCCTTGGCGAGCCGCTCTGCTCGACGTTGTTCAGACTGTCGTACTCGGTCGATCTGCATGGGCTCGTGGACGGGAATCCCAGCTGTTGATGACTGAGATACGGAGGGCTTCTGTGGAGGAGAGGAATGCCGTACCGGACGTCTCTCACGAGACAGCTCTTTGGAGCGCTCCTGAAAACGAATGTCCACTCGAGTTGCTAGGGCAATCAGGGCATCTAGGGTGGAGGGCACGTCACGACCCGCCAACTCATCTTTGATGCGACTCGAGAGTCCTTCCCAGAAGGCGGCTGTTAGGGCCTCATTATTCCACCCGAGTTCTGAAGCCAAAGTGCGGAAACGGATGGCGTATTGGCCCACCGTCAGTGTTCCTTGACGTAAGCGGAGGAGGGATGAAGCAGACGCAGAGGCGCGTCCCGGTTCGTCAAAGGTGCTGCGAAAGGCCTGCAGGAACTCTTGAAGATCCTTGGTCATAGGGTCCTCCTTCTCCCACAACGGGTTCATCCACGCCAGTGCCTCGCCCTCCAGGTGAGACATGATGAAGGCGACCTTGGCTTGGTCGGAGGCAAACAGATGTGGCAGCTGCGTGAAATGGAGGGAGCATTGGTTTATAAACCCCCTGCAGGACTTGGGATCTCCGGCGTACCGGGGTGGTGAGGCCAAACGCAGTCTGGAAGCATCCGAAGAAGCAGCCACGGGAGCGGGGGACGTGGCTTGACTAGTGGCGGCTTGGGATGTCGAAGACGTGACTGCCGCTTGTAGCGTGGTCAGGCGGGTGTCCACGGAAGTCATAAAGTTCAGCATGCGGGTCTGGACTTCACGCTGGCGTTGGAGTTCCTCTTGCAAGGCTGCTAGTGCTGCAGCGGGATCCATGGCCTGATCTTACTGTCAGGGCCAGGCGGTCGGGCTGACCCAGGAGGTGGATCCACTGGGCCGAACTCTAAGATGGTGGTAAGGAGTCCGGTAGCTGAAGCACTATGGGCAGTAGAACAGTCCGTGCCAGTGAGTGTAACGAAGAAGTCCCTGGGACCACGGAGTCACAGATGGTAGTCCGGGTGACGTAGCTCAGGTTCGGAAGCCGAGGTGATGTCAGGCGGGGTCCGGAACCTTTGGAGCGAGATGACGGGTCACCGCAGGGATCCGAGATGGTACGGACTGTCAGATGGCAGACGGACAGCGTGCGGGGTTCGGGATTCAGCAGGACCGGATGGCGAGGCAGGATCAGCTCTAGAAGAGAGATACGTGAGTATGGCACGAAGACACAAGGAGACCTGACTCCTAGCTTGGAAAACACGAAGATCAGGCCCCGCCCTCTTGGACAATACACCCCTTTATACCCTGTACCTGTTTAGCCTCATTTCCTGTTAATGGACGCTGGCCCTTTAAGAAAGGGTCAGTGACCGCGTGCGCGCCCTAATGCGCATGCGCGCAGCCCGGGTGCCAGAAGCCAGGGAAGGAGGCTGAGAAGAGGACGCAGGGGAGCCGGCCAGGGCCTGGGAAGCCGTCGGGCGCCGCGATCGGAGACCAGGGGGCCTGGGAAGGACGGGCACCGGAGCCAAGGACCCGGGGAGCGTGGCAGGTGAGCCGGGGAGCGGGGCTGAGGACCCGGGGAGCGGAGCAGAGGACCCGGGGAGGGGAGCCAAGGACCCGGGGAGCGTGACAGCATTACAGAGCTATGATTCCTAAACCCTTTCTCCGATTTGGATGTGAAAACTCTCATATTGCAGCTGGGAGTGTGCACTTTCAGCCCATATTATATATAGAATTGTATTTCTGAACATGTTTTTGTAAACAGCTAAAATAACAAAACTTGTGTCACTGTCCAAATATTTCTGGACCTAACTGTATGGTGGTCCAAAAGTATGTGGACAGCATGCGTAATGGGGTTATCAAACATGGTGTAAAGTGACACTGACTCAGTTGCCCTTTGCAACCAATCAGATTCCACCTTTCATTTCCCATAGAGTCATACAGTATATACATATAAAAAGGCCACTACACTTAGCAGTATTAACCCTAAAATTACTATGGTTAGTATTATTACCCTCTAGACCACCAGGGTTATAATTTACCCCATGTGCAAACACATATATGGATAGTATCTTCAAGACCTGTAGTCTCTCAAGCTGTTGTGGAACTACACCTCCCAGCATGTCCTGGCAACTGGTTATAATTTCACAACATAGTATCAGGTTGGAGATTATTGTCTTAGACGAACAAATATATTTCATTAGCCTCTGGACCACCAGGAACATTTTCTTTTGTCTCATTAGGCATATTCTTCTTAGCCTACAGACCTCCATGGATAGCAATATTAAGGGTCACCATAATAGAGTGTTGATAATCAATATCGGATCTGTGGGGTCCGACTCTCGGCGCCCCCATCAATCACCTGTTACCAGGTCCCAAATCGGTTTGAATTACACAACTCCATACACCACTCAGTGGCCATTCTCGGTACTGCAGCTTCAATCACATAAACTTCAATAGGAACTGAGAGCTGCAGTCCCGGGAACGGCCACTACTGTTTGGAGCTGTGGTGGTGTTCTTCTGTACACTGAACTTCCAGCCAATAGCAGCTGATCAGCGGGGTACCGAGTGTTGTACCAGGGGCGGACATATTGGTGCAACCTGGCCACACAGGGGCCCTAGAGGTAAGGGGGCCACATCCAGCTCTAAAACCATTGGAACTGTGCTTTATTATGAAGTATTAGACTGCAGAGGGCCCCTATAATGTTTTTGCACAGGGGCCCCCTTCTGCGTGTGTCCACCGATGCGTCGGACCATCACTGATTTGATGTTGCAGCCCTATTCCAGGCATCGGTCGTCCATATCTTGGTCTTGGACATCCCCTTTTTTCTGCACCTTATCATGGGCAGCGAGAAAGCCCAAGTCTGACTATTGGGGAATATTTGAGGAACAGCTGCATATCCCCAAGAGGAACTGAAGCAACAAATTATCTCAAAGGGAAGAAAGTATTAATAAAACATGGTGTAGAAAGTATCAGGATTACAGTTTCCAGCCTCGGTTCTCTGCCAAATCCATCTTTTAATGTGTGCGCCCTCAATATATTCCAGCGAGCAGTGATGTGCTGAATTATCCGTAAATCGGAGCCGGATTTGTGGCCTCATGTGCTGCGCCCCCGGATTCCTGCTCGCGTCGCTCCTTAATACAGACCATCTCTGGAATCTCCGCCGCGGATGAGCCTCGTACGGAGTCACAGAGCAATTTCCACTTTTCTCTGTCAATCTCCTGCCAAGAAGAAAACAAGCGCGCGCCCTCCAACAATGGATTACAGTCACTTTGATGCTAAAAACAACCAGAGATGTTTGATAGTCGTCCAAAGCAACCGAAGGTGAAAACACTAATATCCGGCTCCGCTAAGTCCTCGCAACAACGTATATGTCTGTATTTATAGCTCAGAGAGGAGCGCGGAGGATCAGAGCCTCTGCCCATGAGGCCGGTGTGCTGTGCTCACTATACACATACTGTATATAGAATGTTCCCGGTATACAAGAGATCTTGTGGGGTGTTCCCCGTATATGACAGGTTTTGTGGGGTGTTCCCGGTATACGACAGGTCCTGTGGGGTGTCTTCGATATATGACAGGTCTTGTTGGGACTCTCAGTTATATGGCATATCTTGTGGGGTGTTCCCGGTATACAGCTGGCCTTGTTGGGAGTCTGGGTTATATGGTAGGTCTTGTGGGGAGTTCTCAGTATACGGCAGGTCTTGTGAGGTATTCCCGGTATATGACAGGTCTTTTGGGGTGTCTTCGATATATGACAGGTCTTGTGGGGTGTTCTCAGTATACAGCAGGTTTTGTGGGGTGTTCCCGGTATACGACAGGTCCTGTGGGGTATCTTCGATATACGACCGGTCTTGTGGGGTGTCTTTGATATACGACAGGTCTTGTTGGGACCCTCGGTTATATGGCATATCTTGGGAGGTGTTCCCAGTATACAGCAGGTCTTGTGGGGTGTTCCCGGTATGGGCAGATCTTGTGAGGTGTTCCCAGTATAGGGCAGATCTTGTGGGGTGTTCCCAGTATAGGATAGATCTTGTGGGGTGTTCCCGGTATATGGCAGATCTTGTGGGGTGTTCCCGGTATAGGGCAGATCTTGTGGGGTGTTGCTGGTATACGACAGTTCTTGGGAGGTGTTCCTGATATAGGGCAGATCTTGTGGGGTGTTCCTGATATAGGGCAGATCTTGTGGGGTGTTCCTGATATAGGGCAGATCTTGTGGGGTGTTCCTGATATAGGGCAGATCTTGTGGGGTGTTCTCAGTATACGGCAGGTCTTGTGAGGTGTCTTTGATATACGACAGGGCTTGTTGGGACTCTCAGTTATATGGCATATCTTGTGGGGTGTTCCCGGTATACGGCGGCTCTTGTGGGGTGTTCCCGGTATACGGCGGCTCTTGTGGGGTGTTCCCGGTATACGGCGGCTCTTGTGGGGTGTTCCCGGTATACGGTGGCTCTTGTGGGGTGTTCCCGGTATACGGCGGCTCTTGTGGGGTGTTCCCGGTATACGGCGGCTCTTGTGGGGTGTTCCCGGTATACGGTGGCTCTTGTGGGGTGTTCCCGGTATACGGCGGCTCTTGTGGGGTGTCCCGGTATACGGCGGCTCTTGTGGGGTGTTCCCGGTATACGGCGGCTCTTGTGGGGTGTTCCCGGTATACGGCGGCTCTTGTGGGGTGTCCCGGTATACGGCGGCTCTTGTGGGGTGTTCCCGGTATACGGCGGCTCTTGTGGGGTGTTCCCGGTATACGGCGGCTCTTGTGGGGTGTTTCGGTATACGGCGGCTCTTGTGGGGTGTTCCCGGTATACGGCGGCTCTTGTGGGGTGTTCCCGGTATACGGCGGCTCTTGTGGGGTGTTCCCGGTATACGGCGGCTATTGTGGGGTGTTCCCGGTATACGGCGGCTCTTGTGGGGTGTTCCCGGTATACGGCGGTCCTTGTGGGGTGTTCCCGGTATACGGCGGTCCTTGTGGGGTGTTCCCGGTATAGGGCAGGTCTTGGGAGATGTTCCTGGTATTATAGCAGGTGTTGTGGGATGTTCCAAATATAAAACATCTACTAAAAGTAGTCCATGGACACAGAGATGATGAAGCGGTGGAAGAGCCATGGGTACCGAGGCCTCACTGATCCACACTGATGGAACCCCCTAACTGTTATGTACACCCCTGCACCAGATTATGAGTAGGGTTTTCATCCCCCGAATTACTAAGGCATCATCAGCTGGCACCGTTCTTCCCAGACTCCTCCGCTTGCTCGGCTCTGCTGAGCGGCTCCTGCATCCGCTGAGAAAGCCACGGTCAAACTCCTCCGGCAATGGTTTATTTCTCGGAGAACTAAAGGATCCGCCATGGAAATCCAACATTCTGGATCCTTGTCTTCCTGAAATCCTCCATACACGTTACACTGTTGGCCGAGCTCGCTGTTATCAGCAGGTTCTGCCAACGAGGGAAATGCAACATGGCCGCAACTGTGTGCATAGACACATAGGCATAGAAGAAGCAGCGAAGCTGGTCGTCATTATTAGCGGCTCCGCCATGACGCTTGTGTCGTCTATCACATGTGAGCGCCGTAATATAAACCAGTCCAAATGCCAAGACGTCTTGCTGGATACCATTGCTCCCAGTAGCTGGCAGGGGGCACTGCACACACTGCAGACTGTGCAGCGCTCCCCAGTCCTGGCTGGTGCCGCAGAAGATCCTCGTCTGACAGCAGGGAATTATAAACAGTGACTAATTGGGAAAATAAACACCATTATATCATTATGAGAATGGGTTTTAGGATATGAGAACAAGGAGAGTAAATTAAGAAAGTTATTAATTCATGAAATTAAATAGAAAAAATAAATAAATAAAAAAAATCTCCCAGCACTTCCCTTTCCTAATCTTCCCCTATTCTTTGATCCGTTTTGTCTTCTATTATATTTAAAACTAAGAAAATATATAAATCATCTCTGTGAAAGTCAGGAGCTCAGATGTGCAGCTGCCTCCCTCCTCCGCACTCTTCTATGAGTGGCTGCACAATAGCTGCAGCAGCCCCCTCTCCCCCCTGCTGCAGCATCCCCCTCTTCCCCTGCTGCAGAAGCCCCCCTCTCCCCTCTGCTGCAGAAGCCCCCTCTCCCCTCTGCTGCAGAAGGCCCCCTCTCCCCTCTGCTGCAGAAGCCCCCTCTCCCCCTCCTGCAGAAGCCCCCTCTCCCCTCTGCTGCAGCAGCCCCCTCTCCCCCTGCTGCAGAAGCCTCCTCTCCCCTCTGCTGCAGAAGCCCCCCTCTCCCCTCTGCTGCAGAAGCCCCCTCTCCCCCTTGCTGCAGAATCCCCCTCTCCCCTCTGCTGCAGCAGCCCCCTCTCCCCTCTGCTGCAGAAGCCCCTCTCCCCTCTGCTGCAGCAGCCCCCTCTCCCCCTGCTGCAGCAGCCCCCTCTCCCCCTGCTGCAGAAGCCCCCTCTCCTCTCTGCTGCAGAAGCCCCCTCTCCCCCCTGCTGCAGAAGCCCCCTCTCCCCCCTGCTGCAGAAGCCCCCTCTCCCCCCTGCTGCAGAATCCCCCTCTCCCCTCTGCTGCAGCAGCCCCCTCTCCCCCCTGCTGCAGAATCCCCCTCTCCCCTCTGCTGCAGAAGCCCCCTCTCCCCTCTGCTGCAGAATCCCCCTCTCCCCCCTGCTGTAGAAGCCCCCTCTGCTGCAGCAGCCCCCTGTCCCTGTGCTGCAGCAGCCCCCCTCTCCCCTCTGCTGCAGCAGCCCCCCTCTGCTGCAGCAGCCCCCTCTCTCCAGTGTTGCAGAAGCCCCCTCTCCCCTCTGCTGCAGTAGCCCCCTTCTGCTGCATCAGCCCCCTCTCCCCTGTGCTGCAGCAGCCCCTCTCCCCTCTGCTGCAGCAGCCCCCCTCTGCTGCAGCAGCCCCCTCTACCCTGTGCTGCAGCAACCCCCCTCTCCCCTGTGCTGCAGGATCCCCCCTCTCCCCTGTGCTGCAGCAGCCCCCTCTCCCCTGTGCTGCAGCAGCCCCCTCTCCCCTGTGCTGCAGCAGCCCCCTCTCCCCTGTGCTGCAGCAGCCCCCTCTCCCCTCTGCTGCAGCAGCCCCCTCTCCCCTGTGCTGTAGCAGCCCCCTCTCCCCTCTGCTGCAGCAGCCCCCTCTCCCCTCTGCTGCAGCAGCCCCCTCTCCCCTCTGCTGCAGCAGCCCCCTCTCCCCTGTGCTGTAGCAGCCCCCTCCACCACAATTCACAAGTGCTGTGGATTTGCTTCTGCATCAAGCACAACTGAAGCTTGTTAGATGTTGTGACGCCCTGGGCAAGCCAGGGGACACAGGTCATTACCCCACCACACCCTACATCCCAGTTAGGAACACCAAAGCTAACCAGAAAATCCTTGTTGCCTTCCTCCAGAGGCTGATGTTCACACCAGGGGGTGGGCCAGGTGGTTGGCTCCGCCCACCGAGGAGTTCACAGCTCTGGAGGCGGGAAGAAACCAGGCAGTCAGCTCAGGGAAGAGCTTGAGTGAGGAGTCCAGTGAGGGACATGAAGGAGTAAACAACGGAGTTTAGCCCAGGCAGGGCTGAGTGGGGAGTAAACAAGTAGAAGTGAAGGAAGTAAAGTGGTAAAGGAGGAAAGCAAGAGTGGTGACAGAAAGAAAGCCTGAAGTAGTCCAGCTGTGTGCAGGACAGGGTCAGCAAGATCAGCAACGACGGTGACTGTCCAGAGGGGTGACTGTTCGGGAGTTCCTGGAAGGACCGCGGACGGGTAGTAACCCGGCGGTCTGGAGCAGCGTGCAAAGGACGGTCGGCACCAGGGCAGGGGCCTCTCGGACCCCGGCAAGGCTAGGAGTCGCCATAATTTGCCGAATCCGTCAGTGAAGGGGACGTAGATCCCCCAACAACCAGGTCCCGATTGAAGGCAACAGTCCAACCAGTAAAGAGGAACACCGCCAGCGCCAAGGCCCCAGTTCCTCAGGGCCAGCGTCTGCGGGCAAAGTAGAGCTCCTCCAGTCCAGCTTGAAGCCGGGGAGCGGGTTGCCGGTGGGGACCCATCGCTACCAACTTAGAAACATCAGGTGCAGGTCAGAGGGACATCACCGTCACCTACTGGGAGAGCAAGTGCAGCCGTCCGTGGGAACCGTCTTTCCAGCCGTGTGGTTTACCGTAAAAACTGTGTCAACGTCTCAGGCTGAGTGAGTGCCACAGTGCCGCAAGGCACAGCGCTGCCCCCGCGTCCCTGCACCCACCAGGCCCTGCATCTCACACCTCATCACCGGGCCCCGGGATCACCATCCCCTACCCACGGAGGGGCAACGCAACACCTGGCTGCTCCACATCACCATCCCCGGGGTCCCCATATTGAGCAGCGGTGGTGAAATCACCACAACCGTGGGTGGCGTCACGGACAATAAACTATTCCCACACCCAACAACCCCCTTTCACTCACGGGCGAGGAGTGCCGCTCGAGAACCCCCGGGATCCGGCCCACCGCTCGAGCCACCACTGAGCAGCAGCCGCCGGACCCGAGCAGAAGGGGTGAGCGTAGTGTGCTGACACCCTCCTCCCCGCCCGCGACAACTTGGCGTCACGAACAGGATCTTACCGCTCTGCCGTTTGGTAGAGGTGCGCCTTGTTACCGCCGGAGATATCCGGCAGAAAAATTTCAGAAGTCGCCATCATTGGCGCGAAAAGTTTCCGCTCGAGCGTCTTCTCGAGTAGCAGAGGCGCGAAGGCCAAAACCCCGCCCCGAGAGAGGAGGGGCCGGAAAGAGCTAAGGGGGACGCGATGGCGGCTGGACGCATGTGAGTGTGGCGGTGCAAGCAAACACACTGGGACCCCCCGGTCCACCGACCCTAACGGGAAATGTCCGCCCCACCTAGTTCTGCAGAGACTACCGAGCTGGTGTCTGGAACAGCGGCATGGCTGAGGGCCCGGGCGGCGGAGATCTGCCGTCACTATCGGAGTCAGATCGGCGGCCTGATGGAGCAGTGGGCCGCGGAGGTGGAGGCGCTAGTTGCTGTGGCACGAGTGTATGGAGTGGAGGCCGTGATGGAGGAGCTGGAGAGTGACCCACGCCCCTGTGTCCCCGAGGGACCGGCCGCTGCGGCTGAGGGACCCGGTCTGCCCCTGGCTCCTATGTTACCTCCGTCCTACTCACTCGCGTGCTGCACCGCACCTAGCCCGTCGGGTGTGCCTCTCTCTGTGACTGCGGTGGGGGCAGAAGATAGCGACTCCGGGCCTGACACTGAGCCTGTGTCAGAAGAAGAGGAGGGGGTCGTTGCCCTGCCTGGCATGGAGGCCACTTATGTTCCCCGAACCGGGGGCAACGGGTATCGGGCGGCCCTTCCACGTCGTGCTTGCTATGCACTGGAGGGGCTGGTGCCCGTGTCCTTCCACCCCGAGCCGGGTGAGGAGGACGAAAATACCCAGTAGGGCAGCGGATGTCCGCTGCAGCCGTCCCCGTTGGGACCACCACTGAGTTGTTGTGTGTTGTTTAAAAGTTTGAAAAGTTTGCAGAAAATGATGAAAAATGATGATACCGAGTACTTTACCTGATTGTCTGTTTGATTTGCAACCGGCCGGAGCCGGCACCGTTGTCCCCGTGGGGACCGTTTAAAAAGTTTGCATGAGGAACTGCTCATGGACAAGCCCGTGAACTTGCAGGGCAACCACAAACGTTAGTGGCTTGTAAATAAGTTGTTTACCGTTACCGTTTTCCGCAATGCCGCCTCCGGAGAGGCAGGTTGGAGGGAGGGCCCTCAGCAGAGCAGGCTGGGGCCCAGCCACCAAAGGAACCGGTGGCTACCCTCTGGAGGGGAAGGACAGATCCCGCTCGGGTACCGTGTGCTGGACTGTGGGTCAAGGGGTGCTGCCTGGGCTTTAGGGGCAGCATCAGGGCCAGGTTGCTTGGGTGGGAGAGAGCGGAAACCGTAACCGTAAACCGTTATGCAACGTTAAAGAAATGTGCCTCCCGTTATGGGAAGAGTTATTAAAATGTAAATATGTTACCGTTACCATGTTATGTTTTGCAGAAAAATAAAACCGGTGTTGGACGGGCAGCCCGCGGACGGTCTGCATTTTGCTAAGGGGGATTGTGACGCCCTGGGCAAGCCAGGGGTCACAGGTCATTACACCACCACACCCTACATCCCAGTTAGGAACACCAAAGCTAACCAGAAAATCCTTGTTGCCTTCCTCCAGAGGCTGATGTTCACACCAGGGGGTGGGCCAGGCGGTTGGCTCCGCCCACCGAGGAGTTCACAGCTCTGGAGGCGGGAAGAAACCAGGCAGTCAGCTCAGGGAAGAGCTTGAGTGAGGAGTCCAGTGAGGGACATGAAGGAGTAAACAACGGAGTTTAGCCCAGGCAGGGCTGAGTGGGGAGTAAACAAGTAGAAGTGAAGGAAGTAAAGTGGTAAAGGAGGAAAGCAAGAGTGGTGACAGAAAGAAAGCCTGAAGTAGTCCAGCTGTGTGCAGGACAGGGTCAGCAAGGTCAGCAACGACGGTGACTGTCCAGAGGGGTGACTGTTCGGGAGTTCCTGGAAGGACCGCGGACGGGTAGTAACCCGGCGGTCTGGAGCAGCGTGCAAAGGACAGTCGGCACCAGGGCAGGGGCCTCTCGGACCCCGGCAAGGCTAGGAGTCGCCATAATTTGCCGAATCCGTCAGTGAAGGGGACGTAGATCCCCCAACAACCAGGTCCCGATTGAAGGCAACAGTCCAACCAGTAAAGAGGAACACCGCCAGCGCCAAGGCCCCAGTTCCTCAGGGCCAGCGTCTGCGGGCAAAGTAGAGCTCCTCCAGTCCAGCTTGAAGCCGGGGAGCGGGTTGCCGGTGGGGACCCATCGCTACCAACTTAGAAACATCAGGTGCAGGTCAGAGGGACATCACCGTCACCTACTGGGAGAGCAAGTGCAGCCGTCCGTGGGAACCGTCTTTCCAGCCGTGTGGTTTACCGTAAAAACTGTGTCAACGTCTCAGGCTGAGTGAGTGCCACAGTGCCGCAAGGCACAGCGCTGCCCCCGCGTCCCTGCACCCACCAGGCCCTGCATCTCACACCTCATCACCGGGCCCCGGGATCACCATCCCCTACCCACGGAGGGGCAACGCAACACCTGGCTGCTCCACATCACCATCCCCGGGGTCCCCCATATTGAGCAGCGGTGGTGAAATCACCACAACCGTGGGTGGCGTCACGGACAATAAACTATTCCCACACCCAACAACCCCCTTTCACTCACGGGCGAGGAGTGCCGCTCGAGAACCCCCGGGATCCGGCCCACCGCTCGAGCCACCACTGAGCAGCAGCCGCCGGACCCGAGCAGAAGGGGTGAGCGTAGTGTGCTGACACCCTCCTCCCCGCCCGCGACAACTTGGCGTCACGAACAGGATCTTACCGCTCTGCCGTTTGGTAGAGGTGCGCCTTGTTACCGCCGGAGATATCCGGCAGAAAAATTTCAGAAGTCGCCATCTTTGGCGCGAAAAGTTTCCGCTCGAGCGTCTTCTCGAGTAGCAGAGGCGCGAAGGCCAAAACCCCGCCCCGAGAGAGGAGGGGCCGGAAAGAGCTAAGGGGGACGCGATGGCGGCTGGACGCATGTGAGTGTGGCGGTGCAAGCAAACACACTGGGACCCCCCGATCCACCGACCCTAACGGGAAATGTCCGCCCCACCTAGTTCTGCAGAGACTACCGAGCTGGTGTCTGGAACAGCGGCATGGCTGAGGGCCCGGGCGGCGGAGATCTGCCGTCACTATCGGAGTCAGATCGGCGGCCTGATGGAGCAGTGGGCCGCGGAGGTGGAGGCGCTAGTTGCTGTGGCACGAGTGTATGGAGTGGAGGCCGTGATGGAGGAGCTGGAGAGTGACCCACGCCCCTGTGTCCCCGAGGGACCGGCCGCTGCGGCTGAGGGACCCGGTCTGCCCCTGGCTCCTGTGTTACCTCCGTCCTACTCACTCGCGTGCTGCACCGCACCTAGCCCGTCGGGTGTGCCTCTCTCTGTGACTGCGGTGGGGGCAGAAGATAGCGACTCCGGGCCTGACACTGAGCCTGTGTCAGAAGAAGAGGAGGGGGTCGTTGCCCTGCCTGGCATGGAGGCCACTTATGTTCCCCGAACCGGGGGCAACGGGTATCGGGCGGCCCTTCCACGTCGTGCTTGCTATGCACTGGAGGGGCTGGTGCCCGTGTCCTTCCACCCCGAGCCGGGTGAGGAGGACGAAAATACCCAGTAGGGCAGCGGATGTCCGCTGCAGCCGTCCCCGTTGGGACCACCACTGAGTTGTTGTGTGTTGTTTAAAAGTTTGAAACGTTTGCAGAAAATGATGAAAAATGATGATACCGAGTACTTTACCTGATTGTCTGTTTGATTTGCAACCGGCCGGAGCCGGCACCGTTGTCCCCGTGGGGACCGTTTAAAAAGTTTGCATGAGGAACTGCTCATGGACAAGCCCGTGAACTTGCAGGGCAACCACAAACGTTAGTGGCTTGTAAATAAGTTGTTTACCGTTACCGTTTTCCGCAATGCCGCCTCCGGAGAGGCAGGTTGGAGGGAGGGCCCTCAGCAGAGCAGGCTGGGGCCCAGCCACCAAAGGAACCGGTGGCTACCCTCTGGAGGGGAAGGACAGATCCCGCTCGGGTACCGTGTGCTGGACTGTGGGTCAAGGGGTGCTGCCTGGGCTTTAGGGGCAGCATCAGGGCCAGGTTGCTTGGGTGGGAGAGAGCGGAAACCGTAACCGTAAACCGTTATGCAACGTTAAAGAAATGTGCCTCCCGTTATGGGAAGAGTTATTAAAATGTAAATATGTTACCGTTACCATGTTATGTTTTGCAGAAAAATAAAACCGGTGTTGGACGGGCAGCCCGCGGACGGTCTGCATTTTGCTAAGGGGGAATGTGACGCCCTGGGCAAGCCAGGGGTCACAGGTCATTACACCACCACACCCTACATCCCAGTTAGGAACACCAAAGCTAACCAGAAAATCCTTGTTGCCTTCCTCCAGAGGCTGATGTTCACACCAGGGGGTGGGCCAGGCGGTTGGCTCCGCCCACCGAGGAGTTCACAGCTCTGGAGGCGGGAAGAAACCAGGCAGTCAGCTCAGGGAAGAGCTTGAGTGAGGAGTCCAGTGAGGGACATGAAGGAGTAAACAACGGAGTTTAGCCCAGGCAGGGCTGAGTGGGGAGTAAACAAGTAGAAGTGAAGGAAGTAAAGTGGTAAAGGAGGAAAGCAAGAGTGGTGACAGAAAGAAAGCCTGAAGTAGTCCAGCTGTGTGCAGGACAGGGTCAGCAAGGTCAGCAACGACGGTGACTGTCCAGAGGGGTGACTGTTCGGGAGTTCCTGGAAGGACCGCGGACGGGTAGTAACCCGGCGGTCTGGAGCAGCGTGCAAAGGACGGTCGGCACCAGGGCAGGGGCCTCTCGGACCCCGGCAAGGCTAGGAGTCGCCATAATTTGCCGAATCCGTCAGTGAAGGGGACGTAGATCCCCCAACAACCAGGTCCCGATTGAAGGCAACAGTCCAACCAGTAAAGAGGAACACCGCCAGCGCCAAGGCCCCAGTTCCTCAGGGCCAGCGTCTGCGGGCAAAGTAGAGCTCCTCCAGTCCAGCTTGAAGCCGGGGAGCGGGTTGCCGGTGGGGACCCATCGCTACCAACTTAGAAACATCAGGTGCAGCTCAGAGGGACATCACCGTCACCTACTGGGAGAGCAAGTGCAGCCGTCCGTGGGAACCGTCTTTCCAGCCGTGTGGTTTACCGTAAAAACTGTGTCAACGTCTCAGGCTGAGTGAGTGCCACAGTGCCGCAAGGCACAGCGCTGCCCCCGCGTCCCTGCACCCACCAGGCCCTGCATCTCACACCTCATCACCGGGCCCCGGGATCACCATCCCCTACCCACGGAGGGGCAACGCAACACCTGGCTGCTCCACATCACCATCCCCGGGGTCCCCATATTGAGCAGCGGTGGTGAAATCACCACAACCGTGGGTGGCGTCACGGACAATAAACTATTCCCACACCCAACAACCCCCTTTCACTCACGGGCGAGGAGTGCCGCTCGAGAACCCCCGGGATCCGGCCCACCGCTCGAGCCACCACTGAGCAGCAGCCGCCGGACCCGAGCAGAAGGGGTGAGCGTAGTGTGCTGACACCCTCCTCCCCGCCCGCGACAACTTGGCGTCACGAACAGGATCTTACCGCTCTGCCGTTTGGTAGAGGTGCGCCTTGTTACCGCCGGAGATATCCGGCAGAAAAATTTCAGAAGTCGCCATCTTTGGCGCGAAAAGTTTCCGCTCGAGCGTCTTCTCGAGTAGCAGAGGCGCGAAGGCCAAAACCCCGCCCCGAGAGAGGAGGGGCCGGAAAGAGCTAAGGGGGACGCGATGGCGGCTGGACGCATGTGAGTGTGGCGGTGCAAGCAAACACACTGGGACCCCCCGATCCACCGACCCTAACGGGAAATGTCCGCCCCACCTAGTTCTGCAGAGACTACCGAGCTGGTGTCTGGAACAGCGGCATGGCTGAGGGCCCGGGCGGCGGAGATCTGCCGTCACTATCGGAGTCAGATCGGCGGCCTGATGGAGCAGTGGGCCGCGGAGGTGGAGGCGCTAGTTGCTGTGGCACGAGTGTATGGAGTGGAGGCCGTGATGGAGGAGCTGGAGAGTGACCCACGCCCCTGTGTCCCCGAGGGACCGGCCGCTGCGGCTGAGGGACCCGGTCTGCCCCTGGCTCCTGTGTTACCTCCGTCCTACTCACTCGCGTGCTGCACCGCACCTAGCCCGTCGGGTGTGCCTCTCTCTGTGACTGCGGTGGGGGCAGAAGATAGCGACTCCGGGCCTGACACTGAGCCTGTGTCAGAAGAAGAGGAGGGGGTCGTTGCCCTGCCTGGCATGGAGGCCACTTATGTTCCCCGAACCGGGGGCAACGGGTATCGGGCGGCCCTTCCACGTCGTGCTTGCTATGCACTGGAGGGGCTGGTGCCCGTGTCCTTCCACCCCGAGCCGGGTGAGGAGGACGAAAATACCCAGTAGGGCAGCGGATGTCCGCTGCAGCCGTCCCCGTTGGGACCACCACTGAGTTGTTGTGTGTTGTTTAAAAGTTTGAAAAGTTTGCAGAAAATGATGAAAAATGATGATACCGAGTACTTTACCTGATTGTCTGTTTGATTTGCAACCGGCCGGAGCCGGCACCGTTGTCCCCGTGGGGACCGTTTAAAAAGTTTGCATGAGGAACTGCTCATGGACAAGCCCGTGAACTTGCAGGGCAACCACAAACGTTAGTGGCTTGTAAATAAGTTGTTTACCGTTACCGTTTTCCGCAATGCCGCCTCCGGAGAGGCAGGTTGGAGGGAGGGCCCTCAGCAGAGCAGGCTGGGGCCCAGCCACCAAAGGAACCGGTGGCTACCCTCTGGAGGGGAAGGACAGATCCCGCTCGGGTACCGTGTGCTGGACTGTGGGTCAAGGGGTGCTGCCTGGGCTTTAGGGGCAGCATCAGGGCCAGGTTGCTTGGGTGGGAGAGAGCGGAAACCGTAACCGTAAACCGTTATGCAACGTTAAAGAAATGTGCCTCCCGTTATGGGAAGAGTTATTAAAATGTAAATATGTTACCGTTACCATGTTATGTTTTGCAGAAAAATAAAACCGGTGTTGGACGGGCAGCCCGCGGACGGTCTGCATTTTGCTAAGGGGGAATGTGACGCCCTGGGCAAGCCAGGGGTCACAGGTCATTACACCACCACACCCTACATCCCAGTTAGGAACACCAAAGCTAACCAGAAAATCCTTGTTGCCTTCCTCCAGAGGCTGATGTTCACACCAGGGGGTGGGCCAGGCGGTTGGCTCCGCCCACCGAGGAGTTCACAGCTCTGGAGGCGGGAAGAAACCAGGCAGTCAGCTCAGGGAAGAGCTTGAGTGAGGAGTCCAGTGAGGGACATGAAGGAGTAAACAACGGAGTTTAGCCCAGGCAGGGCTGAGTGGGGAGTAAACAAGTAGAAGTGAAGGAAGTAAAGTGGTAAAGGAGGAAAGCAAGAGTGGTGACAGAAAGAAAGCCTGAAGTAGTCCAGCTGTGTGCAGGACAGGGTCAGCAAGGTCAGCAACGACGGTGACTGTCCAGAGGGGTGACTGTTCGGGAGTTCCTGGAAGGACCGCGGACGGGTAGTAACCCGGCGGTCTGGAGCAGCGTGCAAAGGACGGTCGGCACCAGGGCAGGGGCCTCTCGGACCCCGGCAAGGCTAGGAGTCGCCATAATTTGCCGAATCCGTCAGTGAAGGGGACGTAGATCCCCCAACAACTAGGTCCCGATTGAAGGCAACAGTCCAACCAGTAAAGAGGAACACCGCCACCGCCAAGGCCCCAGTTCCTCAGGGCCAGCGTCTGCGGGCAAAATAGAGCTCCTCCGGTCCAGCTTGAAGCCGGGGAGCGGGTTGCCGGTGGGGACCCATCGCTACCAACTTAGAAACATCAGGTGCAGGTCAGAGGGACATCACCGTCACCTACTGGGAGAGCAAGTGCAGCCGTCCGTGGGAACCGTCTTTCCAGCCGTGTGGTTTACCGTAAAAACTGTGTCAACGTCTCAGGCTGAGTGAGTGCCACAGTGCCGCAAGGCACAGCGCTGCCCCCGCGTCCCTGCACCCACCAGGCCCTGCATCTCACACCTCATCACCGGGCCCCGGGATCACCATCCCCTACCCACGGAGGGGCAACGCAACACCTGGCTGCTCCACATCACCATCCCCGGGGTCCCCATATTGAGCAGCGGTGGTGAAATCACCACAACCGTGGGTGGCGTCACGGACAATAAACTATTCCCACACCCAACAACCCCCTTTCACTCACGGGCGAGGAGTGCCGCTCGAGAACCCCCGGGATCCGGCCCACCGCTCGAGCCACCACTGAGCAGCAGCCGCCGGACCCGAGCAGAAGGGGTGAGCGTAGTGTGCTGACACCCTCCTCCCCGCCCGCGACAACGTCATCTATTTATAATGACATATAGACATCGTACTATACATTTTGATATTATAGTCTTCCAGTGATCGGACAGCATAAATCTGGGGAACCACTTTGCAAATATTGACTGGTCATAAAATGCTGTCCTCTAAGGGTACATCAAGTGTCATACCATCCTTGTAAGGCCATGAAAAGAAATTTCAGGACCTTCACCAGTAAAGGCGTGTCTATCACTGAACGAGTCTAAGGGGTGTAACTAATGAGTCCAAGAGGTGTGTCTATTTCTGACGAGTCAAAGGGGGGTTTCCACACTTGAATTAGCCTGTGTCAGTCTGAATGAGTCCAAGGTATGTCTGTTTCTGAAAGAATCTATCTGTGATGAGTCCATGGGGTGTGTTTATCCCTGAGGAGTCCAAGGGGTTTGTCTATCTCTGATAAGTCCATAGGGTGTGTCTATCTCTGATGAGTGCAAGGGGAGTATCTATGTCTGATGAGTCCATGGGGTGTGTTTATCTCTGATGAGTCCAAGGGGTTTGTCTATCTCTGAGTCCAAGGGGTGTGTCCATCTCTGATGAGTCCAAGGGGTGTGTCTATCTCTGATGAGTCCAAGGGGTGTGTCTTCCTCTGATGAGTGCAAGGGGTCTGTCTATAGATGTATACATCCAAGGGGTGTGTCCATCTCTGATGAGTCCAAGGGGTGTGTCCATCTGTGTTGAGCCCAAGGGGTGTGTCATTCTATGATGAGTCCAAGGGGTGTGTCTATTGCCGTATAAGTCCAAGGGGTGTGTCTATTGCCGTATAAGTCCAAGGGGTGTGTCTATTGCCGTATAAGTCCAAGGGGTGTGTCTATCTATGTTCACATTTCATTACAGGTGTAATCAGACTCCACTACAGGTGCACTCCTATAAGTATTATTTGACGTATGTCACTGTCAGGCTATGCAATGTAATATTGTATTGTAGTGTGCAGCGTCTTACACTGGGTAGGGGATGCTCTTTTGGAATCGGTTAAGGTTAGTGCAGAATCTATTTACAGTATATCCTATATGTATATAAGTATATACTAATATATATATATATATTACATATACAACCCTTATTAGTCCCATTATAAGGGCTGAACACTTTCTGGCCTGACATTTGCAGCTCCGTCATATAAAGCCTTTCTTCTATTTCCCGGGTTGCGGCTGACCACATCGCTGTTTATCTCATAATTGATTATAGGAAGAATCGCCCATATTATTATTTGTGGCACTTTCTCCTCCAGGTAGGTTTTCTCTCAGGTAGGTTTATGCTTTGTGTTTAGCTGAATAACCAAACTCCACTTTCCCACAAAAGTAGGTGTGTAGAGAAAATTGACATACCGAAGTACACCCACGTAAAGTTGTATTATTTTCTTTGTGTGCAGCCAGCCAAAAAAATGTAAGCCTGATGCTAAGAACGGGATCCCACCCAAGTGTGAGCTGAATGTGCAGGAAAGTTTGGTAAAGTTTGTCTCCAGCATGTGTCCTGTGTTGTGCGAGCCTCGTGCATGCCCTGCAAGCCGCGTAGGCAACCGACGCATGCCCTGCAAGCCGCATAGGCAATCGACGCATGCACCGACATCCTGCAAAGACGATGACGAAACACTGACATCAGTCCTTTGCTGACCACACGGAGGTTTGTACATTCCAAGTTCTGCAGTTTTCCTTTTTTTTGTTTTTTAGGTTTAACACGTGGAAAAGGTGGAAAGTGTTACTGGTTCTGAAAGAGTGCCTTGGGTCTGCAAGTAGGGGGGGTCCAAATAACAGAGCTTCCCAGCACAATTGGTGTTTGCATTTGGTGTACATTTATAAAAAGAGTACAGAGATGTAAAGAGAAGCTGCATCGAAGCTGGAGCGGCCGGATGATTTTATGAAGCAGTCGGTGCATCACTGCTGAGCTCAACAGGGAAGCCGTCAGGTCTGCAGAGACCATTGGTGCTACCACCTCTTTGCCATATCGCTGCTCCTGATAATTTCCAACCTTCTCAAGCAGCGCGACCATGTTAAACGTTACTCCCACCTCTCATCTAACTCGCTCTTCGACAACCTACAATCCGGCTTCTGTACCCACCACTCCAATTTCACCGCCCTGGCCAAAATTACTATTGACTTACCGCCAAGGCTAACAGACAATTCTCTATACTCATTTTAGACCTGTCCTCTGCTTTCGACACAGTTGACCACTCCCTCCAACTACAAATCCTCTCTTCCCTTGGCGTGAAAGACCTTGCCCTCTCCAGGATCGGCCATATCCTCCTTCCTCTTGTCTTGCTTCTAAACCTGGACTCATCATCTTTCTTCCTTCTCACGTCTCTCCTTACCCAATCTCTCTATCACAATATATGACACCAAGCTTTCCCCTGTACTGGATGTCTGCTACCTTCACCACTACTAGAGCTGCCACCTCACCACCACCAGAGCTGCCACCTCACCACCACCAGAGCTGCTACCTCACCACCACCAGAGCTGCTACCTCACCACCACTAGAGCTGCCACCTCACCACCAGAGCTGCTACCTTCCCCCCACCAGAGCTGCCACCTCACCACCAGTAGAGCTGCCACCTCCCCACTACCAGAGTTGCCACCTCCCCACTACCAGAGCTGCCACCTCACCACCACCAGAGCTGCCACCTCACTACCACCAGAGCTGCTACCTCACCACCACCAGAGCTGCCACCTCACCACCACCAGAGCTGCCACCTTACTGCCACCAGAGCTGCCACCTCACCGCCACCAAAGCTGCCACCTCATTGCCACCAAAGCTGCCACCTCACCACTACCAGAGATGCCGCCTCACCACTACCAAAGCTGCCACCTCACCGCCATCAAAGCTGCCACTTCACCACTACCAGAGCTGCCACCTCACCACTACCATAGCCGCCACCTCACCCCCACCAGAGCTGCCACCTCACCACCACCAGAGCTGCTACCTCACCACCACCAGATCTGCTACCTCACCACCACCAGAGCTGCCACCTCACCACCACCAGAACTGCCACCTCACCACTACCAGAGCTGCCACCTTCCCCCCACCAGAGCTGCCACCTCACCACCAGTAGAGCTGCCACCTCACCACCAGTAGAGCTGCCACCTCCCCACTACCAGAGTTGCCACCTCACCACTACCAGAGCTGCCACCTCACCACCAGAGCTGCCACCTCACCACCACCAGAGCTGCCACCTCACCACCACCAGAGCTGCCACCTCACCACCACCAAAGCTGCCACCTCATTGCCACCAAAGCTGCCACCTCATCACTACCAGAGCTGCCACCTCACCACTACCAGAGCTGCCACCTCACCACTACCAGAGCTGCCACCTCACCCCCACCAGAGCTGCCACCTCACCACCACCAGAGCTGCCACCTCACTGCCACAAAAGCTGCCACATCACCACTACCAAAGCTGCCACCTCACCGCCACCAAAGCTACCACCTCCCCACTACCAGAGCTGCCACCTCACCACTACCAGAGCTGCCACCTCACCACCACCAAAGCTGCTACCTCACCACTACCAGAGCTGCCACCTCACCACTACCGGAGCTGCCACCTCACTGCCACCAGTGCTGCCACCTCATCACTACCAGAGCTGCTACCTCACCACTACCAGAGCTGCCACCTCACCACTACCGGAGCTGCCACCTCACTGCCACCAGTGCTACCACCTCCCCACTACCAGAGCTGCCACCTCACCACGACCAGAGCTGCCACCTCACCACCACCAGAGCTGCCACCTCTCGAGCACTAGAGCTGCCACCTCACCACCACTGGAGCTGAAGCCTCACCACCCCCCCCCGTAGTTGAAGCCTCACCAGCCCCCGTAATTGAAGCCTCAGGACCCCCGAAGCTGCCGCACCTCCCCCTCAACCTGTTTGTCATTATTAGTTTGCTTACTGGAATTTATATCTGTATTTGGATGTAACCCCTTCTCATGAACAGCCCCATGGAATCAATGGAGTTCTAAAAATAAATAATAACAGTAATAGATACAGGTTGATGAAGGGTAACTGGGAACTGTGTAAGGGAAATTCTATCACTGGACACCACTGACGATATTGTCCCGGGTCACCTGTAATTTATAGGTCGTCCGTTTTAAAATAACTTTTCACCGTTGCTTTAGTCAAACTGAGCTTTACTGACCGGGCAGCGTCGCAGGCTCATCGCTGTCCCCTAGGATATTAACCACTAATGAGCAGGATCTCTAGAGTGTGAAGCTGTCTCAATTAGTCATGTGGGAATATACACTACACCCACTAGGTCACCAGGGAATTATCTGCAGTATTACTAGCCCACCAGGGAACATGTCAGTTTTATTACTTCATGCTTATTTTTATACAACTGTTAAATTTGCATTGCCTTTAACATGACATTAAAGGGGATGTATTTTCAGAAGCACTTTCTCCTCTGCAGCCCAGTTTCCTGCTTGCCAGTAGTGGAGTGGGGTTCACTCCTAATAAATGAGAATTTAGGGGTACTGCAAATAGAGACAACTTTGCTGTTGCTCCATTGAAACTGACTGTTTTACTATTTAGCCAACCGGTCAGCTCCAGAGCAGCCCTTACAAGCTGTATAGCAAAGAGCTTGTAAGCACTGCACACCTTGTCTAGGAGACTGGCCACCAGTATTTAATACAGTCATATGAAAAAGTTTGGGCACCCCTATTAATGTTAACCTTTTTTCTTTATAACAATTTGGGTTTTTGCTATTTCAGTGTCATATATCTAATAACTGATGGACTGAGTAATATTTCTGGATTGAAATGAGGTTTATTGTACTAACAGAAAATGTGCAATCCACATTGAAACAAAATTTGACAGGTGCATAAGTATGGGCACCCTTATCAATTTCTTGATTTGAACACTCCTAACTACTTGTTACTGACTTACTGAAGCACTAAATTGGTTTTGTAACCTCATTGAGCTTTGAACTTCATAGGCCGGTGTATCCAATCATGAGAAAAGGTATTTAAGGTGGCCACTTGCAAGTTGTTCTCCTATTTGAATCTCCTATGAAGAGTGGCATCATGGGCTCCTCAAAACAACTCTCAAATGATCTGAAAACGAAGATTATTCAACATAGTTGTTCAGGGGAAGGTACAAAAAGTTGTCTCAGAGATTTAACCTGTCAGTTTCCACTGTGAGGAGCATCACAGAAGTGGCAGGCCAAGAAAAATGTCAGAAAGGCAGAGAAGAAGAATGGTGAGAACAAGGACAATTCACAGACCACCTCCAAAGACCTGCAGCATCATCTTGCTGCAGATGGTGTCAATGTGCATCGGTCAACAATACAGCGCACATTGCACAAGGAGAAGCTGTATGGGAGAGTGATGCGAAAGAAGCCGTTTCTGCAAGCACGCCACAAACAGAGTCGCCTGAGGTATGCAAAAGCACATTTGGACAAGCCAGTTACATTTTGGAAGAAGGTCCTGTGGACTGATGAAACAAAGATTGAGTTGTTTGGTCATACAAAAAGGCGTTATGCATGGCGGCAAAAAACCACGGCATCCAAGAAAAGCACTTGCTACCCACAGTAACATTTGGTGGAGGTTCCATCATGCTTTGGGGCTGTGTGGCCAATGTCAGCACTGGGAATCTTGTTAAAGTTGAAGGTCGCATGGATTCAACTCAATATCAGGAGATTCTTGACAATAATCTGCAAGAATCAGTGACGAAGTTGAAGTTACGCAGGGGATGGATATTTCAGCAAGACAATGATCCAAAACACCGCTCCAAATCTACTCAGGCATTCATGCAGAGGAACAATTACAATGTTCTGGAATGGCCATCCCAGTCCCCAGACCTGAATATCATTGAAAATCTGTGGGATGATGTGAAGCGTGCGGTCCATGCTCGGCGACCATCAAACCTAACTGAACTGGAATTGTTTTGTAAACAGGAATGGTCAAATCTACCTTCATCCAGGATCCAGGAACTCATTAAAAGCTACAGTAAGCGACTAGAGGCTATGATTTCTGCAAAAGGAGGATCTACAAAATATTAATGGCACTTTTATGTTGAGGTGCCCATACTTTTGCACCGGTCAAATTTTGTTTAAATGCGGATTGCACATTTTCTGTTAGTACAATAAACCTCATTTCAATCCAGAAATATTACTCAGTCCATCAGTTATTAGATATATGAAACTGAAATAGCAAAAACCCAAATTGTTATAAAGAAAAAAGGTTAACATTAATAGGGGTGCACAAACTTATTCATATGACTGTATGTACATTGCACTGTTGCTTATTTTTACAAGCACTGAACAATTTTATCCACCTAAGAAAAGTAATCTCAGCAGAGAGGCGAGGCAGACAGACGCTCGGCATCCCATGTAGAGTGAACAGTATACGGCTGCGTGGGCGCCGCTCAGTTTTACATGAGAAGTTTTTTTAGAACACTTTTTCTTTTTGTCCCAGAATGTTACAGAAATGTAAATATGTGTCACATTAAAAAAGTTTCTTAAAAGAAGATCAGAATAAAAAAAAAATAAAAACCCTCCCAGAAATCTCCCTGTGCAGATTTTATGAATGAGTCGTACAATGTCTGGAGCACGTGATCACTGAGTCAGGTTTCACATTTTCAACGTTCTTTGGTTTTAGAGGAAGGAAGAAGAAGAAAGATTTACGAGACAAAGCTCGAAGACACGGCCGACCCCGGGAGAGAGGAAATCTCTATATAACCCGATATTTCCAAACCAAATTCAGCCAAAACATGGAGGAGCGTCCAGGAAAATGGAAAAAAAGAGTCCTGGAGCAGGATGCTAGGGATTACAAAAGGATCTACAGCGCCACCTCGATTCCCAGGATGTGACAGGTATTGCCGCAGTCAATGGGGTTTTAATAGGCATTGAATGAGACAGATTGCAGTCTGACCGGTAATGACCTATTCTCAGAACCAGGCTCCATAGTTTGCACTATAGAATCAGTAGACATTGTGGGAACGTCATGGACTACGTGGCTGCTGCAGGGATTTTCTTAATAATAAATTGGTGGACGAGGGACTGTACCTTGTTTTTATAACTCTCTTTTCATGTCTTTCAGATTTCCATTCGTGGACTACATCGGATTCGGTGGACTACTTCGGATCTTCATTGCTTTTTTTTTTTTAATAAATTGGTGACCGAGGGACAGTGTTGGGGAGTCTTTATTCAAAGAAATGATTATTTCCTCTGTGATTTATTTTTTTGGGGTGGATTACTGGGTTAGTAATGGGGGTGTCTGATAGACTCCTCTCCATTACTAACCCCCTGGGCTTGATGCCAGCTGACATTACACCGCTGACGTCAACCCCATAACTATTACCCTGATTGCCACCACACCAGGGCAATAGACACCTCTCCATTACTAACCCCTGGGCTTGATGCCAGCTGACATTACACCGCTGACGTCCACCCCATAACTATTACCCTGATTGCCACCACACCAGGGTAATAGACACCTCTCCATTACTAACCCCTGGTCTTGATGCCAGCTAACATTACACCGCTGACATCAACCCCATAACTATTACCCTGATTGCCACCATACCAGGGTAATAGACACCTCTCCATTACTAACCCCTGGGCTTGATGCCAGCTGACATTACACAGCTGACATCAACCCAAAAACTATTACCCTGATTGACACCGCACCAGGGAGGGTGATAGACACCTCTCCATTACTAACCAATGATTATCTCCTGTGTGGGTTTTTTTGGGGGAGAGGGATTACTGAATTAGTAATGGGAGTGTCTTATAGACACCTCTCCATTCCTAACCTCTGGGCTTGATGCCAGCTAACATTAAACAGCTGACATCAAACCCAAAACTATTACCCTGATTGCCACGGCACCAGGGTGATAGACAACTCTCCATTACTAACTAATGATTATTTCCTGTGTGGGTTTTTTGGGGGGGAGGGATTACTGGATTAGTAATGGGAGTGTCTGATAGACACCTCTCCATTCCTAACCTCTGGGCTTGATGCCAGCTGACATTACACAGCTGACATCGACCCCAAAACTATCACCCTGATTGCCACCGCACCAGGGTGATAGACACCTCTCAATTACTTACCCCTGGGCTTCGTGTCAGCTGACATTAAACAGCTGACATCGACCCCAAAACTATTACCCTGATTGCCATGGCACCAGGGTGATAAATACCTCCCCATTACTAACTGATTATTTCCTGTGTTGTTTTTTTTTTTGGGGGGGGGGATTACTGGGTTAGAAATAGGGGAGTCTCATAGACCCCTCTCTATTACTAACCCCTGGGCTTGGTGTCAGCTGACATTACACAGCTGATATCAACCCCAAAACTGTTACCCTAATTTCCATGGCAAAAAGGGTGATAGACACCTCTCCATTACTAATCCCCTGGGCTTGATGCCACCTGACATTACACATCTGACATCAATCCCAAAACTATTACCTGAGTGCCACCACACCAGGGCAATCGGGAAGAGCCAGGGCAGAGCGCCAGGACTGGAGAATCTAATGGATGCGCCACTACTGGGGTGGCTGTGGGCTGCTATTTTTAGGCTGGAAAGTGCCTAATAACCATGGGCCTTCGCATCCTGATAATACTAGCCCCCAGCTATCTGCTTTACCTTGGCTGGTTATCAATAATGGGGGGACCCCATGCCTTTTGTTTCTAATTATTTACATCCCAAGAACAACCTGGGAGTCAGAGATGTGTCCAGGTGTCTTCCCCATGTTGTTCCCATTCCAGTTGACCACTGTTTTCATCCATTTCAGCAATTTTTCAGCCCTCTGCAGGGGGTTGGGGGGGGATCTTCTGTAAAAATTCCTCCATTTTTCTATTGACTTCCATTATATTCATTACTACAATCGAGCCCATCTGAGCATCAGAGTTGCTTAATTTGAGTAAGGGTATGTGCACATGCGGAGTTTGTGGTGCAGAAACGCACCTTGCGGCAGAAAAACGCACCTAAAACCTAATTTGGTGCATTTTTGGGGTGTTTTTTGGTGTGTTATTGTGCCATGCGTATTTTTTAGTGAAATCAATGGCTGGAAGGGCTACAAAAAAAAAAATACGGGAAAAAAATGCTCCAACAATTGACTGCTGCTTTTTTCTGCACCCTAAGCTGCAGGGAAAAAGAAGCAACGTGCGCACAGTGCTTAGCGATTCTCATAGACTTTGCTGGGAGAAGGAATAGACCTGCAGATTTGGGCCACAAACTGCCAAAAAAAATGCGTCAAAAACTGCACAGTGTGCACCAGGCTTTACGAGCACTCGGACATCTTAGTGCTTGCTCATCACTAGTAATTCCTGAGTTGTTGCTTCATATCATACAAGCTAAAAGCCGAGGACAACCGCGATATTCAGACTCCATGACTGAGCTGCAGGTGCGGGCGCAGGAGACACCGCTTCTGCCTCTTATCCACTACTAACATGTAGAGACTTCGATAGCTTGAGTCGACGTCTGAAGATTCCTGAAGAAGAGGTTTATTCTCCGGTTCTGCACAGTTACAGAAGGTAATAAAGACAATTCTGAGCCAGAGCGGCAGAGATATGATGTTAGCAAGATGGCGGACAAATACTAACTGGGGAAGAAATACTGACAGCAGGGCAGCTACAGGGAGAGAGGGAGGACAAACCTCTGAAAAGGGCAAACCCATTGCCTAGCAACACCATGACAACACAATACTGTGTAAGACACAACATAAAAAGAAAAAATATCAGGAAACACCGATCAAAAAAGATGAAACACTTCTTTCATCGTTCTAATACTTTAGGAAAAAGAAAAAAAAAGTGAAAACTAAGAATTTGTGATGTGAAATAAGAAATAAATGTGTGGTTCATTGTGGACTATGAAATAGAGAATAGGTTGACATTAGCTAAGATGTCAAGAAGGCCCAAATATCCATGGACTTTGCCTCCCAATAGTCACCCTGATGGGAATACTGACATAGACATGAAGCGTTACCATCAAGCAGTGACCTCCATCAGTGCCCGTCATTGTGAGGTGCTGGGGCCGGCGCCGGTGGTACCGGTAGTGATCCAGTGATGTGTTTGGTTTCTATAATGACCAGAAGCCACAGAGCAGGTTGAACCCTGAGGTTGGGATCGGTTTCCTTTATTTGCCAATAGGGTTCCTGTAGTGTCCAGTCCCGACGCAGCACCCCCACATGCTCCCGTGCCCAGGCCTCGGTGGGGGCATCGCTCTCCTCCCCTGCCCAGCGGTCCCATGCACCCCGTTCCTGCCCCGGGGTCTGCCGCGGTCTCCTCCTGCTTCCATGCCACGTGCAGGCCTTCTGGGAGTGCCCGAAGAGTGCACGTGTTGCCACACCCCAGGCGTCCCATTGCCCAGGAGTTATCCTTGAGGTCACCTATCACCCTAAAGGTATTTAAGACTGTCTCCCCTTAGGGGAGGTGCCTGAGCAATGTTGCATATTTGTTAGTGCGTTGCTAGTTCTCAGGTCCCATTATGCTACTGTCTCTAGTTCAGCTTGCCGTGTCCTAGTACCAGTCACGTGTCTCTAACCTGTGTCTCACCCTAGAGCCTGCTCACTACCATCATCTCCGTGCTTTCACGTCTGAGCCACCACCTCTGTGCTGCCACGCCTGAGCCACCACCTCGGTGCTGCCACGTCTGAGCCACCACCTCTGTGCTGCCACGTCTGAGCCACCACCTCTGTGCTGCCACGCCTGAGCCACCACCTCTTGTTGCCACGTCTGAGCCACCACCTCCGTGCTCCCACGTCTGAGCCACCACCTCTGTGCTGCCACGTCTGACCCACCACCTCCGTGCTCTCACGTCTGAGCCACCACCTCCGTGCTGCCATGTCTGAGCCCCCACCTCCATGCTCTCACGTCTGAGCCACCACCTCTGTGCTGCCACGTCTGAGCCACCACCTCTGTGCTGCCACATCTGAGCCACCACCTCTGTGCTGCCACGTCTGAGCCACCACCTCTGTGCTGCCATGCCTGAGCCACCACTTCTATGCTGCCAATTCCGAGTTACCACCTTCGTGTTGCCACGTCTGAGCACACCTGCAGTGGACATTAGAGACTCACCAGTCCATCAGAGCCGACCTCCACTGGTCCTGGCAGTCGTTTACTTAGGCCCCCTGGGGCTGGGCCTGACAATCCCTGTACAGGGGTTGGCTCTAGGTTAGCTCCTTCTGGGGAGTCTGGTGTATGGCCCAGTGGGTCCACTCCCGGATGCTCGCCACCCTTCGGAGACCATAATAGTTCCCCCGTTGGTGGCTCCAGGCAGGTTTATATCACCACTGAAGAAGGTGAGAAGCAGGTTGGATTCATCTATTAGGCTCTGTGCGCACTAGACCTTTTTACCCGCGGATTTACCCGCGGATTTGCCGCGGAAATTTCTTGAGAAATGTCTGCAATCTTTGTGCAGACATTTCCCAGCAATTTCTATGAAAAAAAAAAATAGCTGTGCGCACTTGTGCGGATTTTTCTCAAGAAATTTCCTTGAGAAGAATTTCTCGAGAAAATTTCTTGAGAAAATGAACATGTCCATTATTTACGCAGGTACCCTGCGGATTTCGGCAGTACAGCCTGCAAAAATCCGCAGGGAACCACCCGCGGGAAAATCGCGGCAATTTCGCGGCTAATCCGCGGCAAATCCGCATGTGGATTTGGTGCGGATTTTTTCCGGAGGTCCGGAAATCTTTCACTCCCAGAAGTTTCTCAAGAAATTTTCTTGAGAAACTTCACATTTCTAGTGCGCACATAGCCTTAATGTACCAGAGGATTCTCTCCGGCTTCAGTAATGGACCACGAAGTTCCAGTAGAATTGAAACTCATTCTTAACCCAGTGATTGGCCCCTGAGATCTGGTCCAAAGATCCTCACAGCTTCAAAACCTTGACACAATGGGGTAACATCTGCATCTCTGGAAACTGGAGACTGTTCAAAGCCATTAGGTAAAGTGAGAACCCCCAAAATCATCCGCACTCCACCCTTCTAACCACGGTGACCACTGCAGTGAAGGGTTGATGTAAACCCCTTATCCAGCAAAATTAGGTCAATTCCCTGTTCAAATACTTCTACTTTCGCTCTCGTTGTCTTGTGACACATCCTGAAATGTTATTTGTTCCTTTAGCCTTAGTCACGTTGCCAAATTTTCCATTGTTTTCAAACTTCATGTTTCTTATCATAAGAGAGACAAAAAAAAACGATTTGTCACTGACGCCAATGGCGGAAAGTAAGAAAGGTCTCAAGGGCTCAGATTTGAAGATGGGTCGTTACATGTCTCAATTGATGAAGTGCTCCAAACCGAGGGGTAGATAAAAGAATAGGGACCATCAACAAATATGAAAGCAAACTTGCCATCATGCCATTGGGTCACTCGGGACAGAAGGGCTTAGAATCTATTTTCCTTTCCATTACCCTTGGGGCAATTTCCGATCGTACGGTTGAGCTCACAATGCAGCTGTGAGTGAAATACACGCCTTCTATGGCATTGGAACTCCAAATTAATAAGATTTGTTTTACAAGCGCTTGGGAAATCAATACAGTGCACACGCTTTGTGGTGCACTGAAATTTTCCGCTTTATTACATCATGTGACTAGTTTATATAGTATCACAAACAAAGAAATAACTCCTCAGAACTATGCACCAATAAGAGCCGCAGGGGTGTGTATAGAAATGTGAAACTTCCCTGTCCATCATTGAGTTATAGGACAAGATGGTTTCTATAAGGGCAAAACAGATTGTATTCTCTCACACAGGCAAGGGAATGGGACCAACCAGATATTAGCTTGGGCCACCGCCATGATACACCACCTCTTGTTTTTTTGGCATGACTAAGTATTGATTAAATTGGAAAATCTTCTTGCCTGAATGCGGAGTTGCCATCAGCTATTTTTCCTGACATTGCCCCCATACACAGGCGTCCTCGAGCTCACCACATATTTATAGGATTATTGATCACCCATTGAATGATCGATTCCGAGGTCAGAAGCCGGGAGGTAACGTATAACGTTCAGGGAGCAGACAGAGACGTGGTCAGGAAGAGGTCCAAGGTCAGAAGCCGGGCAGTAACGTATAACGTTCAGGGAGCAGACAGAGACGTGGTCAGGAAGAGGTCCGAAATCAGAAGCCGGGAGGTAACGTATAAGGTTCAGGGAGTAGACAGAGATGTGGTCAGGAAAAGGTCCGAGGTCAGAAGCCGGGAGGTAACGTATAAGGTTCAGGGAGCAGACAGAGACGTGGTCAGGAAGAGGTCCGAGATCAGAAACCGGGAGGTAACGTATAAGGTTCAGCGAGCAGACAGAGACGTGGTCAGAGGTCAAGCCAAGATCAGAACACTTACACCAGACAGGAGCCAAGAGCACACTGAGCAAATAGGACGTATGACTGGCGAAGTTCAGACAGAGCAAGCCCAATAAAGAAACAGCGCAATCACCAGGAATGAGGTGCATCTGTGAAGGCACCTCCCAAAACCAGCATGGACCCTAGTGTGGAAAGACAACCTGTCAGCAAGTGCACAGAGCATTTTCTTTTTTTTTCCAATTTAAGATTTTATTAAATTTCAAAGGAATTACAAAATTAAAACATACATCATACAACCATGCTGTACCAAATGATACAGATCAGAAATCCCAAGTCAATGCAATACCATGCCTTCGCAAAGAGATTAAGTTGAGTGATAGTCATAGAATCCAAAGAAGGAGAGGTATTTCAGAGGGAAGAGGGGAGAGATAGAAAGTAGGGTGAGGCGACCGGGGCTGATGCCTTGTCTATTGAGCTAAAATTTGTCGGAAGGATGGTGTGTACTGTCTAAAAGAGAAAAGGCCAGGGTGCCCCCAATCCGGAGATTAAATTAGTTCAAGAAATTTCTCACTGGACAGGAAAGACTCCCACTGGAACCACTTAGTGGCTGTCTCCACTGTTTGCCCTCGTGATTGGGCCATCACCATCTCCATGCGATGGATCACATTTACCTCTGTTACCCACTCGTCCAATGTCGGGGGGGTAGAGTCTTTCCATCGCCGTGGGACCACTGTCTTGACGGCCTGAAGAAGGTGACCCAAAATGGATTTTTTAAAAACCTTTTCCGGTACGTTAAAGATATACAGTAAAGCTGCCTCCGGGCGGCTGGGTACTACGATCCCTGTAACCTCTTTTATGGCTACCAGTACTTTGTTCCAAAAGACCGACAGGCCCGGGCAGTGCCACCAGATGTGAGACATGGTGCCTCCTGAGGCCCCGCAACGCCAGCACGTGTCCGGTATTTCGGGGCACCACGCATGAAGAGACGCCGGAACCCTGTACCACCTGGAAAGTATTTTATAGCTGGTTTCTTGCATCCTAGTGGCAACTACCGACCTGTGGGTCAAGCGGAAACAACGCTCCCATAGATTCCTGGGGATCGTTTGGTTGAGTTCCAACTCCCAAGTTCTACAAAAGCGAGGAAGCGACCCCTCTGCTGCACTAGTCATAAGCTTATACACCCTTGATATTGCATGACGTGTGTCGGAAGGCCCAGTGCAAAGGTTTTCAAAAGGAGTTTGGGGTGGAGAATGAGCCCTGGTAGTGTCCTGAGAGGCTAGGAAATGCTTGAGTTGAGCATACTCAAAGTTAAATCGCATTTTGAAATTCCGGCCCTCTACTATCTCCAGGAGTGGGATGAGAGACCCGCCCGGAGCCACCCGGTTTAATCTTAAAGGAGTCAGTTTCGTGCTTCCCAGAAAATTATTAGATGACGCTCCCGGTAAAAACTCCGGGTTATCGGTTACTGGCATAAGGGGCCCTCCAGGCTGAATCATGAGATTGCGTGATGTCACAGAGTGGACCGTTTTCAATGTTTGTTTAGTACTATAAGACATCTCAATCTTATGTCTGGTGAGGAGCGGCCAGGTCCAGGGCAGGGTCGGTAATGATAAGGGGCACATATCCTGTGCCATACAGACCCAAAGCTTAGAACCAGTATTATGTAGAAGGTCCAGGATTCTGGCATAAGCGGCTGCTAAGTAGTACCGCCTACAGTCAGGTAGTCCTGTCCCTCCCGCATTCTTGGTCCTAGTTAGGACGCTACTCCCTATACGGGCACGCCTTCCGGACCAAACAAATTGATTGAATATGCGCTGCATCTTGGCCCAATAGGATGCTGGAACATAAACCGGAACTGTCTGTATCAAGTACAGCAATCTCGGCAGCGCCGTCATCCTAAGTGCGCTGATCCTGCCAAACCATGAAAGAGTGCCTCTGTGCCACCGGGCTAAATCACCCTCGAGCCGTGACAGGAAACTTTGGTAGTTTAATTGAAAAAGCTTGGACAAGTCAGATGGGATCTTGATGCCCAAGTACCCAATATTACCGTGGGGTGGCCATCTAAAGGGAAAGTTTGGTTTTATAACATTCACAGTTGTTTGGGGTAGAGAAATATTTAAGGCTTCTGATTTATCAAAATTGATTTTAAAATTGGACCATTTGCTAAAGCGGTTCAGCTCCACCATTAAGGATGGGAGAGAGGTGATGGGGTTACATAGATAAATAAGGAGATCATCAGCAAAAGCAGCACATTTATGCTCCCGGTTGGCGATTTTAATTCCCTTTATGTCCGGGTTGGCCCGGATGGCCGACAACAAGTGTTCCATGACTAAGACATACAATAAAGGTGACAAGGGACATCCCTGCCGGGTCCCGTTTCGAATGGAGAAGGGTTTCGATAGAGTGCCATTGATCTTAAGGTGAGCAGTCGGGGCATGGTATAAAGCCATAATTTTGGATGAGAAAACCGGTCCCAAACCTATGTGGTCCAAGGTCTGTGCAATTGACTGCCAGGAGACTCTATCGAAAGCCTTCTCAGCGTCCAAGGATAGCAACATCATCGGCAGTTGTTTAGTATGAGCGTGTTGAATTAAATCCAAGGTTTTTATGGTGTTGTCCCTTGCCTCTCTACCTGGAACAAACCCAACCTGGTCCAAATGGATCAGGTCAGGAAGCAAAGGACCAAGTCTATTTGCCAAAAGCTTGGCATAAATTTTTAAATCTACATTAAGAAGTGATATTGGTCTAAAACTACCACACACCGTGGGGTCCTTTCCAGCCTTACTGAGTAATGAGATGTGTGCTGCGGTGGAATGGGGTGGGAAGGGGACAGAGTCCGAAATCGAGTTAAAGGAAAGGAGCATTAGGGGTGCTAATTGTTCCGAAAAGGATTTATAAAATTTGGCGGGGAATCCGTCGGGGCCAGGGCTCTTGTTTCCAGGCGTGTCGCGAATCACTGCCAGCAGGTCCTCCAGTATAAATGGACTTTCCAAGTTGTCAATTATAGAGCTATCGAGACGTCCAAAAGGTGAGGGCATTAAAGGGCCCTCATCACTCGACCTGGGGGGCTCGACCGGTAAATTATATAACTTGGAATAATAGTCGTGGAAAGTATTCGAGATTTCTGGGGTGGCATAGAGTATTTCGTCGCGTGGGTTCTTGATGCAAGGTATGAGGGTATGAGCTCTTTCTTCTCTCAGCGCGTTGGCCAACAATCTGCCGGGTTTGTCCCCAAACTCGTAAAACCTCCCCCTTCCCACCTGTATTAGCCGCTGATATGAGGAATCAAGCAGTTTTTTAACCTGGAACCTAGCTTGTAAAAGGGCTTGTAGATTTGTGGCCGATAAGGCTCGCTTGTGGATGAGCTCCAGTTCAGAGACCTTCTGGAGAGCTTTTACTATGCTTTGGGCCTTTTCTTTCTTGATTCGGGACCCGTGTTTAATAAAAATACCTCGTAGGACACATTTCAATGCTTCCCACTTATATGTGGGGGCTGTGTCATCTACTGAGTGGTCCTCCATGAACCTAGTAATAGAGGTCTGAATATCAGTAACACAAAGCTCATCCAGTAGCTACGACTCATTCAGCCGCCACGACCCTTTAGGAGCCGAAAGAGAGGGGATCTCTATTGTGCAATACACCGGCGCGTGGTCTGACCACAATATATTATCCATTCCCGTATGTTGGATCCATGGGAGAGCGCTATGTTGAATTAGTATGTAGTCAAGACGACTATAAGAGTCTTGAGTGTGTGAATAAAAACTATAGTCTCTGTCCGAGGGATGCTGTATTCTCCAGGTATCAAACAATTGAATGCGTAGTAGAGCTTTTTTGATCCGTTTAATGGTGGTGTATGCAATACTAGATTTCCCTTTGGAATTATCTAATGTGGGGTCGAGGGTGACATTTAGGTCGCCACATAAAATCACCGTGCCCTGTAGCAAGGGGATCGCGACGTCAATCAGACGGGAAACAAAGCTGTCCTGATTTTGATTTGGGGCGTAAGCATTAATTATTGTGAAAATGTGGGTTCCCACCCTCAGTGAGAGTATAATATATCTTCCAAGACTATCTGTCGTGCACTTTAAGATTTGATGTGGGAGGGATTTATGGATGGCTATTGCCACACCTTTAGAACGGGAGTCTGGGTTGTCTGAGGATACCCATGTCTGGTAATATTTATTTTTAAGAATAGGGGCATGTCCTTGTTTGAAGTGTGTCTCCTGGAGGCACGCTATTCTCACCTTCCGTTTATGAAGATGATACAGTATCTGTGTCCTTTTCTCCGGAACATTGAGGCCCCTGGCATTGAAAGAAGCAATGGTTAGGTCCGCCATCTATAAAAGAGTAGTACATTAGAGATATATAAGAGAGGGTATCGAACACTATCAGCCCGGCCGCCGAGAATAGAAAGAAGGGAAAGCTGGAGGCAAGTAGGATAAAGTGGGGATAAGAGGAAAAGAGTAACGAAAACAGGGAGAACATCAGGCAAAAAAAACCTTGCACAGTAAACTAAATCCGAACAATTGTTCCTAGGGAACATATCCGCCTGATCTAGGCAGGACAGAGGATCCCGACCTATTTGGGGAAAAAGGATGTCAGACATAGCCAAGCCGAGCTCCGTGCATGCAAGAAAAACATTAAAGATAACCACAGGAACCGGCAACAATATCAAATATTCATGCAGTACGGGCGATGAATAAACTTAAAGGCAGCATACATTCCGCCACTGAGCACATCTATATCGGTCACCGGGGACGGCCCATCCCCCGACCCCGCCTTTCTCTCGGGGGCAGCCCCCTGCCGGACACAGGAGGTGTGGACCGTCCAGAAGAGGCCGGCCGTCCCCTAGGTACCCACTGCTGGAGTAGGGTAGTCGGCCAGGTTGCAATAGGGATTGTAGGTAGATTCAGGTTCTTAGTAAAAGCCGGGAGGTCTTCTGGGGATCGCAAGACCATCCAACGGGAGTCCTTCCGCACCGACAGGGAGAATGGAAATCCCCATCGAAACGGAAGACCCCTCTCCTTCAAGGCATCAAGAAGGGGCTTAAGGGTCGCACGTTGGGCCAGGGTGTGGCGTGAGAGATCCGGCATTATGCGTATGGTAGAGCCATTAAACGACAAGCTTTGTTTCCCCCTAGCTGCTTGTAGGATGGCCTCTTTTACAGCGAAAAAATGCACTCTGCACACGATATCCCTCGGGCGGGGGTTATCTGGATCCGGGGGACGTAGGGCTCTATGGGCTCTATCGAGCTCGAGGGGAGCCCCTGGTGGCCTCTTTAGCAGATTGTTAAAGATAGAACGGAGAGCAGTAGGCAAATCAGGAGCGGCAATAGATTCCGGGATACCTCTAATACGTAAATTGTTCCGTCTGTTTCTATTCTCTAAGTCGTCTACATGTTGTTGAAGGGCAAATAGTTGCTTGGATTGGTTTTCTACAGTCTCTTGAATAGATTGAATAGACGTCTGAGAATTTGATTGTTGCTCTGTCAGGGTGTCGACCCTGTGAGTAAGTGAGGAAAGATCTTGTCGTAGTTGGATAAACTCTTGTTTACATTCCGCCACCACTTGATTAGCCAGTGCTGCAATGTCGTTCTTGGTGGGGATCGCTTGCAACAGTGACCGTAGGTCTGCCAGGGAGGCCGGGCGGTCCTCGCCCATCGAGGTGGCAGCGCAAGACGTATTGGGGTATGTATAGAAAGAGTCCTGTATAGCTGGACCGTATATTAGTGTTTGCGTTTGCGTGCTTTGGGGGTTTTTCATATCGTCCCATATTAGTGGCATGGATGTATGGCGCATTGGGGGTGTTCCCAATGCCCTGGGCCCTCCATCCGTGGGAATCAAAATGCCCTTTTCTCTGTCCGAGACTGTCGGGCTCTCAGCCCAGGAAGATCCAGTGGACCATCGATCTGGAGAGGGAGGGGTCGCTTCCCTCTGAGGTGTCCCCCAGGATTCGTTGGCAGCTACCCAGGATTCAGGTGGCTCCCCTGCATTTCCAACTTCCCCTGCAGGTCTTTTAACCCCTGGTGCATACGCCTGGCTGGTTACTTTACCTCCCTCTCTGGTAGGAGTCCCGCTCCCCAGGCCCTCCCGCGGTCCCCGTACCTGGGTCCTTTCTCCCAGCAGTCCTTCTGGGCATATCGCTGCTCCCTCCTTTCCTCTGGCTGCCGGGCCAGTGTATGCAGACAGGGGCAGCAGTGCCCGCAGCGCGGCTTCCCTGTGCAGCGCCTGCTTCTCCCGTGCCCGGGCCTGCCACGGTGATGCATCTTCTGGGCCCGAGCACACGTGCACTTCGTGCACGCACGCCGCATTACTCTCCGCTCCCCTGATGCCGGCCGCCGGTGAGTCATCCGGCTTACCCGGCTCCAGCAGAGATGTCGCGGGGCGTGAGGCAGGTAGGACGCCTGCTGCGGTCGACCCATCTTCCCTTCCCGGTCTGCTGGATGGCGTCTCCATGGCGCGGCCGCCATCTTGGAATGGCGCCGCAGATGATGCCGCTTCCTCCACCGCAGGGGGTCCACTGATTCCCGCCGTCCCCGGGTGTTCTTTGGAGGGTCCATCCTTGTCATGTGGGGACCCTGCCGCCTCACCCCTTCTCTGGGTCTTCGGGCCCATCGCCCCAGCGGACACCGGTGCAGGGGCCCCTTCAGGCTGTAGTTCTCTCCCAGGCTGAGAGGCAGTCCCAGGCTCCCGGGAACGGGTGAGGTACACCCCAATTGTGCCCTGAGATGCAGGAAGTTGCCCTGAGGTGTTGGGCTTGTTTTTCTTGGTGGATTTGCCCATTATATATATAGTAAACCGGCCCTTTGGATGGATATTTAGAGGAGCTCTAACAAGCAGCTTCCTCACTCGGCCATGTCCAGCTCCGCCCCCCACAGAGCATTTTCAAATGCAAAATACTCTGCACAGTGGAATCGGGACAATTATGTTTCTCTACCCACTAGCTCAGAGATGACTGAAAATTACATACGGAACCTGCACCTTTACATTGGCCAATGGAATATGAGGAATATGGCACATGAAACCCTGTTGTAAAGACCTAATTTTTAAAGGATTTTTTTGAAGATTGTTCTTCAGGAGCGCAGTGCTCCCCTACCTTCAGTCTTTCTGGTTGCTGGGGTGTGCAGGGCACTTATTCTTCATTGACTGCTCTGGCCACTGGCACGGTTTGCTCTCAAATGCTGCAAACCTAGAGGAGCACAGCACTTAAGCTTGCCAGATCCAGCAATCTGTCCAGTTTGAGGGGCAATCACCCCGAAACACTGTGTCTGCAAATTGGGATTCTGATCTGGCATATATCCTAGGTCATATGAAAAGACTTGTTAAAAGGCCACTTTTGACTTTGAGGATTGCTACTTCCAATAGGTGGCGCTAGAGTTTGTCTCCTTTCCTAGAGAGGCAATTTGAACAATTTGAGAGCAGCGCTTACAAGCTCTTTAGCAAAAGGATGTCCAACCTGAGAATAATCTTTGACAAAATCTTCAAATTTCAATGCATAATTTTATTGTCTTCCTAAAGGAAAGTTATTTTATAGATCTCCAAAGATATAGATAGATCTCCAAAAGATCTCCAGATTTAATAGATCCAATAGATCTCCAGATCCAATAGATCTCCAAAATAGATCAAAGTCGTAGTTTTTTTCCTAAACTATCCTGCTAATTTTTATTAGTTTTTGAACACCTCCTGTATAACAATGGTTTCCTTCCAGCAGACGACAGCACTTCGGGACCGACGGAAATCAGGACCCTGGCAGGAAAATTGTGCCGTGTTGACAGACGAGCTCTTCCCGATGCTGAAAATGATACATTAGTAATTAAGTGGTAAATGAAGCCACGTATCCAGGCTATAATCGCAATCAGGTAGATACAAGTAGTAACCGCTCTCGTCCTCGCTCCGCTCCTGGAATCCTTATGTAATCGCGCTGCTTATAAAGCTCATTGACTTTGCTGACATTTTCCTCTTTTATGTCAACCTGTTTGCTCAGGTAGTGGAATGTACAAGGTTTCTTTTCCTCCGGTTCAGAGCTTCACACCCATCCTGGCAGACTGAGCTGTTTTTACTGTCGATAATTATACCTACACGTAACTCGAATACTTTCCCACGGATCGGGCTCAGTCCACGGCGGCGTTGGGACATAGTTATACAACTTGTGTTTCTTGCTCTTCTGTCTCTTACGGCTGATGGAGTTTTGCAGAACATGCCATCTTTCCATTTCTAAAGCATTTTCTTTCTCTTTTGTCACATTGTTTGCACTATATGACGGCACACGGTGATTTGCACTCAGATCCGACCAGTGATGGACAATGATAATTGCCTCGATGCAAAGGAGAAAACCACAGAGTGTTCATTGTAATCCAGCGTGAAATCTGGAGGGACTTCCATGCAGGAATATTTATGTCAATGGCATTTTGGAACTTTAAGGCTAAAATGATTCATAATTCAGAGCTGATTTAAAGGGAATTACAGTATGTCAACATAGCTACTCAATTAGTTACTACTGGTGATGAGCGGGCACTACCATGCTCTGGTGCTCAGTACTGGTAACTAGTGATGAGCGGGCACTACCATGCTCAGGTGCTCAGTACTGGTAACTAGTGATGAGCGGGCACTACCATGCTCTGGTGCTCAGTACTGGTAACTAGTGATGAGCGGGCACTACCATGCTCAGGTGCTCAGTACTGGTAACTAGTGATGAGCGGGCACTACCATGCTCAGGTGCTCAGTACTGGTAACTAGTGATGAGCGGGCACTACCATGCTCGGGTGCTCAGTACTGGTAACTAGTGATGAGCGGGCACTACCATGCTCGGGTGCTGAGTGAGCACTACCATGCTCAGGTGCTGAGTGAGCACTACCATGCTCAGGTGCTGAGTGAGCACTACCATGCTCAGGTGCTAAGTGAGCACTACCATGCTCAGGTGCTGAGTGAGCACTACCATGCTCAGGTGCTGAGTGAGCACTACCATGCTCGGGTGCTCAGTACTGGTAACTAGTGATGAGTGGGCACTACCATGCTCGGGTGCTCAGTACTGGTAACTAGTGATGAATGGGCACTACCATGCTCGGGTGCTCAGTACTCGTAACTAATGATGAGCGGGCACTACCATGCTCGGATGCCCAGTACTGGTAACTAGTGATGAGCGGGCACTACCATGCTCGGGTGCGCAGTACTGGTAACTAGTGATGAGCGGGCACTACCATGCTCGGCTGCTCAGGTGCTCGTAGCTAGTGATGAGCGGGCACTGCCATGCTCGGGTGCTCAGTACTAGTAACTAGTGATGAGTGGGCACTACCATGCTCAGGTGCTCTGTACTGGTAACTAGTGATGAGCGGGCACTACCATGCTCGGGTGCTCAGTACTGGTAACTAGTGATGAGCGGGCACTACCATGCTCGGGTGCTCAGGTGCTCGTAGCTAGTGATGAGCGGGCACTACCATGCTCGGGTGCTCAGTACTAGTAACTAGTGATGAGTGGGCACTACCATGCTCAGGTGCTCTGTACTGGTAACTAGTGATGAGCGGGCACTACCATGCTCGGGTGCTCAGTACTCGTAACTAGTGATGAGTGGACACTACCCTGCTCGGGTGCTCAGTACTCGTAACTAGTGATGAGCGGGCACTACCATGCTCGGGTGGTCAGTACTGGTAACTAGTGATGAGTGGACACTACCCTGCTCGGGTGCTCAGTACTCGTAACTAGTGATGAGTGAGCACTACCATGCTCGGGTGGTCAGTACTGGTAACTAGTGATGAGCGGGCACTACCATGCTCGGGTGCTCAGTACTGGTAACTAGTGATGAGCGGGCACTACCATGCTCGGGTGGTTAGTACTCGTAACTAGTGATGAGCGGGCACTACCATGCTCGGGTGGTTAGTACTCGTAACTAGTGATGAGTGGGCACTACCATGCTCGGGGGCTCGGTACTCGTAACTAGTGATGAGCGGGCACTACCATGCTCGGGGGCTCGGTACTCGTAGCATCAATACTATTATAGCTCCCTCTAGTGGCTGCAGGAACTTGTGCCATGACAAATAGGCAGGATTTGCATGATGTTTATGGATGTAATGGTTAATGCGCTTCTTCTATTACAATAGGATCTAAGCACAAAAAAAGGTAAAAATAATTAATTGCAAAATGTTAAATTGATTGTCATTATACAGTCAGTAACCGCCGCGGCCCCCGCGTCCCCCCAGCAGGGGAGGATTGTAGCAGCCACTAATCATTTTCGGGGGTATAAATGTGGAACTTGTTGCTAAATGTTTTACCATAAAAACAAACACTAAGTAATATATTCCGCAATCACTTCCAGCCGCACAATGGCCTCATTATAGGAGGAATGTCGATCAGGAATCTGGTGCAAGACGCCGTAATTAGGGATAATTGCAGCGACATGCCCGGCCGGGGAGCGCTAGAATACCACCGCAGCCGTGCCTGGCCCGCGCCGCGCAGCACCACCAACAGTATTATTATTACAGATGGATTTACAGGGTGGAGACCGGTGTGACACCAGAAATCCCCGCAGAGACCTCACCACGGACTGCGATGCCACACCACAATGGCTGATAACAGTGAGGTCATAGCGAGCTGTCACCAGCAAACTCCGAGCGTGTCAGGACACACAGCCATATATCAGGACACATAGCCATATGTCAGGACACACAGCCATATATCAGGAGACACAGCCATATGTCAGGACACACAGCCATATATCAGGACACACAGCCATATATCAGGACACACAGCCATATATCAGGACACACAGCCATATATCAGGACACACAGCCATATGTCAGGACACACAGCCATATATCAGGAGACACAGCCATATGTCAGGACACACAGCCATATATCAGGACACACAGCCGTATATCAGGACACACAGCCATATATCAGGACACACAGCCATATGTCAGGACACACAGCCATATGTCAGGACACACAGCCATATGTCAGGACACACAGCCATATATCAGGAGACACAGCCATATATCAGGACACACAGCCATATATCAGGACACACAGCCGTATATCAGGACACACAGCCATATGTCAGGACACACAGCCATATATCAGGAGACACAGCCATATGTCAGGACACACAGCCATATATCAGGACACACAGCCATATATCAGGACACACAGCCATATGTCAGGACACACAGCCATATATCAGGACACACAGCCATATGTCAGGACACACAGCCATATATCAGGAGACACAGCCATATATCAGGACACACAGCCGTATATCAGGACACACAGCCATATATCAGGACACACAGCCATATGTCAGGACACACAGCCATATGTCAGGACACACAGCCATATATCAGGACACACAGCCATATATCAGGACACACAGCCATATATCAGGACACACAGCCATATGTCAGGACACACAGCCATATGTCAGGACACACAGCCATATTTCAGGACACACAGCCATATATCAGGACACACAGCCATATATCAGGACACACAGCCATATATCAGGACACACAGCCATATGTCAGGACACACAGCCATATGTCAGGACACACAGCCATATGTCAGGACACACAGCCATATATCAGGAGACACAGCCATATATCAGGACACACAGCCGTATATCAGGACACACAGCCATATATCAGGACACACAGCCATATGTCAGGACACACAGCCATATGTCAGGACACACAGCCATATATCAGGAGACACAGCCATATGTCAGGACACACAGCCATATGTCAGGACACACAGCCATATGTCAGGACACACAGCCATATATCAGGACACACAGCCATATATCAGGACACACAGCCGTATATCAGGACACACAGCCATATATCAGGACACACAGCCATATATCAGGACACACAGCCATATGTCAGGACACACAGCCATATATCAGGACACACAGCCATATATCAGGACACACAGCCATATATCAGGACACACAGCCATATGTCAGGACACACAGCCATATGTCAGGACACACAGCCATATTTCAGGACACACAGCCATATATCAGGACACACAGCCATATATCAGGACACACAGCCATATGTCAGGACACACAGCCATATGTCAGGACACACAGCCATATTTCAGGACACACAGCCATATATCAGGACACACAGCCGTATGTCAGGACACACAGCCATATATCAGGACACACAGCCATATATCAGGACACACAGCCGTATATCAGGACACAGCCATATATCAGGACACAGCCATATATCAGGACACACAGCCCTATGTCAGGACACACAGCCATATATCAGGACACACAGCCGTATGTCAGGACACACAGCCATATGTCAGGACACACAGCCATATATCAGGACACACAGCCATATATCAGGACACACAGCCATATATCAGGACACACAGCCGTATATCAGGACACAGCCATATATCAGGACACACAGCCATATATCAGGACACACAGCCCTATGTCAGGACACACAGCCATATATCAGGACACACAGCCATATATCAGGACACAGCCATATATCAGGACACACAGCCGTATGTAAATGTGAAGGTAAGGAATAGAAATATGAGCCACTGATTTGTTTTTGGTGACGGCACACATGAGCCACGACTGAGGCACAGGCGGTCTCGCTGCCCTCGCCCCATACATTGGGATACGGCTGCTTTTGGTGAACAGCCTAATATGTCCCATAACTGTCACGAGTTTCATTTTTCAGTAACTTGCCATCTACACTTTTTGATTGGGTGATTTCTTTTCAGCAGCGTTCTGACAGCATTAATGGGCTGGAACTTTCATTTTCAAGATTCTCAGAATACATTATTACTGCCATTGGCTTGTCTGCCCTGAACTGAAAGGTCACCTCTGCTGTGTCTGCACACAGTGTGACAGACAGGAGCAGAGCCGAAGACCCGCCCCCACTTCCTGCACAGAGACATAGACCCGCCCCCACTTCCTGTACAGAGCCGAAGACCCGCCCCCACTTCCTGCACAGAGACATAGACCCGCCCCCACTTCCTGTACAGAGACGAAGACCCGCCCCCACTTCCTGCACAGAGACAAAGACCCGCCCCCACCTCCTGTACAGAGATGAAGACCCGCCCCCACTTCCTGCACAGAGACATAGACCCGCCCCCACTTCCTGTACAGAGACGAAGACCCGCCCCCACTTCCTGCACAGAGACAAAGACCCGCCCCCACTTCCTGTACAGAGATGAAGACCCGCCCCCACTTCCTGTAGAGACATAGACCCGCCCCCACTTCCTGTAGAGACATAGACCCGCCCCCACTTCCTGCACAGAGCCGAAGACCCGCCCCCACTTCCTGCAGAGCCGAAGACCCGCCCCCACTTCCTGCACAGAGACGAAGACCCGCCCCCACTTACTGCACAGAGACAAAGACCCGCCCCACTTCCTGCACAGAGACGAAGACCCGCCCCCACTTCCTGCAGAGACGAAGACCCGCCCCCACTTCCTGCACAGAGCCGAAGACCCGCCCCCACTTCCTGCAGAGACGAAGACCCACCCCCACTTCCTGCACAGAGTCGAAGACCCGCCCCCACTTCCTGCAGAGACGAAGACCCGCCCCCACTTCCTGCACAGAGCCGAAGACCCGCCCCCACTTCCTGCACAGAGCCGAAGACCCGCCCCCACTTCCTGCACAGAGATGAAGACCCGCCCCCACTTCCTGCACAGAGCCGAAGACCCGCCCCCACTTCCTGCACAGAGACAAAGACCCGCCCCCACTTCCTGTACAGAGACGAAGACTCGCCCCCACTTCCTGTACAAAGACGAAGACCCGCCCCCTTCCTGTACAGTGACATAGACCCGCCCCCACTTCCTGCACAGAGACGAAGACCCGCCCCCACTTCCTGCAGAGACGAAGACCTGCCCCCACTTCCTGCACAGAGCCGAAGACCCGCCCCCACTTCCTGCAGAGACGAAGACCCGCCCCCACTTCCTGCAGAGCCGAAGACCCGCCCCCACTTTCTGCAGAGGCAAAGACCCGCCCCCACTTCCTGCAGAGACGAAGACCCGCCCCCACTTCCTGCAGAGATGAAGACCCGCCCCCACTTCCTGCACAGAGCCGAAGACCCGCCCCCACTTCCCGCAGAGCCGAAGACCCGCCCCCACTTCCTGCACAGAGACGAAGACCCGCCCTAACTTCCTGCACAGAGACAAAGACCCGCCCCACTTCCTGCACAGAGACGAAGACCCGCCCCCACTTCCTGCAGAGACGAAGACCCGCCCCCACTTCCTGCACAGAGCCGAAGACCCGCCCCCACTTCCTGCAGAGACGAAGACCCGACCCCACTTCCTGCACAGAGTCGAAGACCCGCCCCCACTTCCTGCAGAGACGAAGACCCGCCCCCACTTCCTGCACAGAGCCGAAGACCCGCCCCCACTTCCTGCACAGAGCCGAAGACCCGCCCCCACTTCCTGCACAGAGATGAAGACCCGCCCCCACTTCCTGCACAGAGCCGAAGACCCGCCCCCACTTCCTGCACAGAGACATAGACCCCCCCCACTTCCTGTAGTGACATATATCCCCCCACTTCCTGTACAGACGCAAAGAGCTGCCCCCACTTCCTGTAGAGACATAGACCCGCCCCCACTTCCTGTAGAGACATAGACCCGCCCCCACTTCCTGTACAGAGACGAAGACCCGCCCCCACTTCCTGCACAGAGACAAAGACCCGCCCCCACTTCCTGTACAGAGACAAAGACCCGCCCCCACTTCCTGTACAAAGACGAAGACCCGCCCCCACTTCCTGTACAGTGACATAGACCCGCCCCCACTTCCTGCACAGAGACGAAGACCCGCCCCCACTTCCTGCAGAGACGAAGACCTGCCCCCACTTCCTGCACAGAGCCGAAGACCCGCCCCCACTTCCTGCAGAGACGAAGACCCGCCCCCACTTCCTGCAGAGCCGAAGACCCGCCCCCACTTCCTGCAGAGACAAAGACCCGCCCCCACTTCCTGCAGAAACGAAGACCCGCCCCCACTTCCTGCAGAGACGAAGACCCGCCCCCACTTCCTGCAGAGACAAAGACCCGCCCCCACTTCCTGCAGAGACGAAGACCCGCCCCCACTTCCTGCAGAGACGAAGACCCGCCCCCACATCCTGTAGTGACATATATCCCCCCACTTCCTGTACAGACGCAAAGAGCTGCCCCCACTTCCTGTAGAGACATAGACCCCCCCCCACTTGTACTACTCAGGGGCAGCGCTCGCTCCGGGCTCATTTCCTAGAGGGGCCCACCAGGAGCTACTTCCGCCCAGGGCCATGATAAGACACCAGTTTTTGATTGTTTATTTTTAAACCCCATTTACCTTCGCAAATCCAGAGGGGTTTTTTTCAAGAGGGAGGGGAGGGGTTAATACACGAGCTGCGGAGGCTCTAATCTGCTCCGGCCAGACGGAAGAAACTACCTGCAGGACCTGCGATGACGTCATGCTCATGTGACCACCCTCGTGTGGGAGGAGCCAGAAGATAATGGAGAAGCTGTACAGTGTAGAAGATGAGGGGCGCATGTGTCAGGTAATGAGAGAAGAGAAGGACACGAGGGGTGCAGGGTATGACTGAGGGGGTGCAGGGTGTGACTGAGGGGTGCAGGGTATGACTGAGGGGGTGCAGGGTGTGACTGAGGGGGACAGGGTGTGACTGAGGGGTGCAGGGTATGACTGAGGGGGACAGGGTGTGACTGAGGGGTGCAGGGTATGACTGAGGGGGACAGGGTGTGACTGAGGGGTGCAGGGTATGACTGAGGGGGACAGGGTGTGACTGAGGGGGACAGGGTATGACTGAGGGGTGCAGGGTGTGACTGAGGGGGACAGGGTGTGACTGAGGGGTGCAGGGTATGACTGAGGGGGACAGGGTGTGACTGAGGGGGACAGGGTGTGACTGAGGGGTGCAGGGTATGACTGAGGGGGACAGGGTGTGACTGAGGGGGACAGGGTGTGACTGAGGGGGACAGGGTGTGACTGAGGGGTGCAGGGTGTGACTGAGGGGTGCAGGGTGTGACTGAGGGGGACAGGGTATGACTGAGGGGGACAGGGTGTGACTGAGGGGGACAGGGTGTGACTGAGGGGGACAGGGTGTGACTGAGGGGTGCAGGGTATGACTGAGGGGGACAGGGTGTGACTGAGGGGTGCAGGGTATGACTGAGGGGGACAGGGTGTGACTGAGGGGGACAGGGTGTGACTGAGGGGTGCAGGGTATGACTGAGGGGGTGCAGGGTGTGACTGAGGGGTGCAGGGTATGACTGAGGGGGACAGGGTGTGACTGAGGGGTGCAGGGTATGACTGAGGGGGACAGGGTGTGACTGAGGGGGACAGGGTGTGACTGAGGGGGTGCAGGGTATGACTGAGGGGGACAGGGTGTGACTGAGGGGTGCAGGGTATGACTGAGGGGGACAGGGTGTGACTGAGGGGTGCAGGGTATGACTGAGGGGGACAGGGTGTGACTGAGGGGGACAGGGTGTGACTGAGGGGTGCAGGGTATGACTGAGGGGGTGCAGGGTATGACTGAGGGGGTGCAGGGTGTGACTGAGGGGTGCAGGGTATGACTGAGGGGGTGCAGGGTGTGACTGAGGGGTGCAGGGTATGACTGAGGGGGACAGGGTGTGACTGAGGGGGGCAGGGTATGACTGAGGGGGGCAGGGTATGACTGAGGGGGACAAGGTGTGACTGAGGGGGACAAGGTGTGAGTGAGGGGGGCAGGGTGTGAGTGAGGGGGGCAGGGTGTGAGTGAGGGGGTGCAGGGTTTGACTGAGGGGGTGCAGGGTGTGACTGAGGGGGACAAGGTGTGACTGAGGGGGACAAGGTGTGACTGAGGGGGGCAGGGTGTGAGTGAGGGGGTGCAGGGTGTGAGTGAGGGGGTGCAGGGTGTGAGTGAGGGGGTGCAGGGTGTGAGTGAGGGGGTGCAGGGTGTGAGTGAGGGGGTGCAGGGTGTGAGTGAGGGGGTGCAGGGTGTGACTGAGGGGGACAAGGTGTGACTGAGGGGCTGCAGGGTGTGAGTGAGGGGGGGCTGCAGGGTGTGGCTGAGGGGGTGCAGGGTGTGAGTGAGGGGGGCTGCAGGGTGTGAGTGAGGGGGGGGCTGCAGGGTGTGGCTGAGGGGCTGCAGGGTGTGAGTGAGGGGGGGCTGCAGGGTGTGGCTGAGGGGGCTGCAGGGTGTGGCTGGGGTTCGAGCTGTGAATTGGGCGTTCGGGCTGTGACAATGGGGTGCAAACTGTAACAGTGGGTTGCATTATGTGTGGAATTGGGGGTTGCAGGGTGTGTGGGATAGAGGGGCGCAGGCTGTATAAGAGGGGTAAACCTGGTTTGGGGCCCATTTAGAAGTTTTGCCCACCCGAGTTGAACACTTAGCTGCGCCTCTGACTGAGACAAAGCCCCCCTCCACTCTCTGTATAGAGCTATAGACCCAGCACTTCTAGGGCCTTTGTGGCAGTACTATTTATCTACAGCATGCGGGCATTACTGTCTATCCATGGGTACTGTGTAGTGGTATTGTATAGGCACTATACCATAGTAAAATGAAAGTATTTAGCACTATAGTGGTATGATGTAAATACTGTATAGTAGTGGTCTTTTTTTCTTGCACTCTTTGGTAGTACCATTTCGGTATGGGTATAGCATTATTGTGTCGGTATGAAATTAAAATATTGTGGTGCTGTATGACGGTATTATGAGGCTACTACCGTATGTGGAAGCACTATTCTGACACTGTCATAGTTACATTATTTCGGTACAGTATAGCAGCATTATGTGTGGGCACAGTATAAGCCTATTATTTGGCACTGTATGGTGGTTTTCTGCTATCGGAATGACAGCACCATTGCCCAAGGCCCGGCTTTATCCAGTTTACTGCACCCAATAAAGCATTTCTCATGAGACATTACTGGCAGTCGCCTATCACTCGCCCCGGCCCTTTCTTTGCATTCTTGCCCCCAGGATTTGCATATTGAGTATCCTCTATTCTTGCAGTCACACAATGTGCGGTGGCGGCGGTGGTGGATCCGGCACAGGTAGGGCGCACCCGGCCCATTCTGCAGGGATTTGCATGCAGAGAGGTTACTAAGGCCTTGTACACACCACATTTGCATTCATTCAAATCTCGACTGGAAAAGAAAATCAATGATGATGAAAATACAAAAGCGGCAACAAAGATGTAACTCCGATGTGATGTGTGATAACCGTCCGTCAGGTCCGGACACGAGGGGTGAGGGGTGCGAGGGCTCCCCATGAGTCTATAGACGGGGAAGGTTAATGTACACATTCCTCAGTAATGGAGATGTGTAATCCCAGCTACAGGCAGCGGAGGAAAAATAAGGAATACTGCTTAATCCCTGGAGCACCCCTTTAAGATTTGTACCCATATGAAAATAATACTGCCATATATTGTTCTCTTTTGAATGTAATACTACTATACACTGTCTGTCCACATAATGTAACACCAACATACACTGTGCCCCTCCAAATATAAGACTGCCATATACTGTGCCCCTCCAAATATAAGACTGTCATATACTGTGTTCCTTCAAATATAATACTGCCATACACTGAGTCCCCAGAATAAAACACTGCCATACACTGTGGCCCTCCAAATATAAGACTGCCATACACTGTGCTCCTTCAAATATAATACTGCCATATACTGAGTCCCCAAAATAGAACACTGCCATACACTGTGCCCCTCCAAATATAACACTGCCATATGCTGTGCTCCTTGAAATATAACACTGCCATATACTGTGTTCCTTCAAATATAATACTGCCATATACTGTGCCCCTCCAAATATAACACTGCCATATACTGTGTTCCTTCAAATATAATACTGCCATATACTGTGCGCCTCCAAATATAACACTGCCATATACTGTGTTCCTTCAAATATAATACTGCCATATACTGTGCCCCTCCAAATATAACACTGCCATATACTGTGTTCCTTCAAATATAATACTGCCATATACTGTTCCCCTCCAAATATAACACTGCCATATACTGTGTTCCTTCAAATATAATACTGCCATATACTGTGTTCCTTCAAATATAACACTGCCATATACTGTGTTCCTTCAAATATAATACTGCAATATACTGTGTTCCTTCAAATAGAACACTGCCATATACTGTGTTCCTTCAAATAGAACACTGCCATATACTGTGTTCCTTCAAATAGAACACTGCCATATACTGTGTTCCTTCAAATAGAACACTGCCATATACTGTGTTCCTTCAAATATAATACTGCCATATACTGTGTTCCTTCAAATATAACACTGCCATATACTGTGCCCCTCCAAATATAACACTGCCATATACTGTGTTCCTTCAAATATAACACTGCCATATACTGTGTTCCTTCAAATATAACACTGCCATATACTGTGTTCCTTCAAATATAACACTGCCATATACTGTGCCCCTCCAAATATAATACTGCCATATACTGTGTTCCTTCAAATATAACACTGCCATATACTGTGTTCCTTCAAATATAATACTGCCATATACTGTGTTCCTTCAAATATAACACTGCCATATACTGTGTTCCTTCAAATATAATACTGCCATATACTGTGTTCCTTCAAATATAACACTGCCATATACTGTGCCCCTCCAAATATAACACTGCCATATACTGTGTTCCTTCAAATATAACACTGCCATATACTGTGTTCCTTCAAATATAACACTGCCATATACTGTGTTCCTTCAAATATAACACTGCCATATACTGTGTTCCTTCAAATATAACACTGCCATATACTGTGTTCCTTCAAATATAATACTGCCATATACTGTGCCCCTCCAAATATAACACTGCCATATACTGTGTTCCTTCAAATATAATACTGCCATATACTGTGTTCCTTCAAATATAATACTGCCATATACTGCGCCCCTCCAAATATAACACTGCCATATACTGTGTTCCTTCAAATATAATACTGCCATATACTGTGCCCCTCCAAATATAACACTGCCATATACTGTGTTCCTTCAAATATAATACTGCCATATACTGTGCCCCTCCAAATATAACACTGCCATATACTGTGTTCCTTCAAATAGAACACTGCCATATACTGTGTTCCTTCAAATAGAACACTGCCATATACTGTATTCCTTCAAATTTAACACTGCCATATACTGTGTTCCTTCAAATATAATACTGCCATATACTGTGTTCCTTCAATTATAATACTGCCATACGCTGTGCCCCTCCAAATATAATACTGATATACACTGTGCCCCTCGAAATAAAATACTGTAATACACTGTGATGCCAGAATATAACACTTCCATATACTGTGCCCCTCCAAATATAATACTGATATACACTGTGTCCCTAAAATATAACACTGCCATACACTGTGCCCCTCCAAATAAAATACTGCTATACACCATGATGCCAGAATATAACACTGCCATATACTGTGCCCCTCCAAGTATAATACTGATATACACTGTGTCCCTCGAAATATAATACTGATATACACTGTGATTCCAGAATCTAACACTGCCATATACTGTGCCCCTTGAAATATAATACTGATATACACTGTGACTTCAGAATATAACACTGCTATACACTGTGCCCCTCGAAATAAAATACTGTAATACACTGTGATGCGAGAATATAACACTGCCATATACTGTGTCCCTCCAAATATAATACTTGGGGGGATGAATACAAACGCAAGACATCGAAAGGTGGTCCTACAAAGTACTGATTCAGAGGGCTGAATACTAATGCAAGATGGAGAAAGGTGATTCTACAAAGTGCTGACTCCGGAGGATGAATACAAATGCAAGAAAGAGAAAAGTGGTCCTGCAAAGTGCTGACTACGGGGGATGAATACTAATGCAAGACAGAGAAAGGTGGTCCTACAAAGTACTGATTCTGGGGGATGAATACAAGTGCAAAACAGAGGAAGGTGGTTCTACAAAGTATTGACTCCAGGGGCTGAATGCAAACACAAGACAAAGGTGGTCCTACAAAGTATTGACTTGGGGGGATGAATACTAATGTAAGACAGAGAAAGTTGGCCCTACAAAGTATTTAGATTGTGAGCCCCGATGGGGACAGCGACAATAATGTCTGTAAAATTTATAGCGCTATATAAGTGAATGAAATGAATAAATATTGACTCGGGGTTGAATACATATGCACGTCACAATTTTCAGATCTGTATTTTTAAAATATCTAGAACACCCGGAATCATTTCCGTTACACTTCGCAAATATTTGCTACTTAGTGTCGGCATCTCATAAAATCCCTATAAAATACATTAAAGTTTGTGGCTGTAATGCGAAAAAGTTCACGGGGTATGAATACTTTTGCAAGGCACTGTTGCTGGTTGTGAACGTTTGCACGCCCTTTGCGGCAGATATGGGCTTGTAGCTCGGCGGCGCTGGTTTGGACCGGGCTGAGCCGGAGGCTTTTCGCAGCTGTTGCAGATATCCTCACGCCGCACACTCGCTGTTTTGTCCTTAGTCGGTTTTACAAGCTGCGTTTTTCCCGCGGTCGCCGCTCTGCCTTTGATCCGGCGCCTCCTCGGAGGAACGGAGGCATTTTTACACGTAGGTAACTATTAGGCGTGTATACTTTCTTTCACCACAAGTGATGGATCACAATGGAGGAATAGAAATTCCCGTCATGTTCACGGCTCGCTCCGAGGAGGTTTGCTGCTTACGAATGCAAAAGTAATCACTCCCTGCCACGCGGTCCCTGCTGTTATTTATCCCTTTCCAAGATGGCGTCCACCAAGTCCTGGCTCTCCAGCTGCTACAGAATCACAGATTTCAACATGGCCATCCAACAAGTGAATGGCATTTCCAATTTTACAGACTTCAGAGCTGAAATCTTTCCTTGCAATCCTTGATGGAAAGACAATGTTTTCTATTCTGGAAAGCGTCATCACTAGTAGAGTAGTGAGTGCAGCTCTGGAGTATAATACAGGCGCTAACTCAGTATCAGTAATGTAATGTATGTACACAGTGACTGCACCAGCAGAATAGTGAGTGCAGCTCTGGAGTATAATACAGGAGGTAACTCCGGATCAGTAATGTAATGTATGTACACAGTGACTGCACCAGCAGAATAGCGAGTGCAGCTCTGGAGTATAATACAGGCGGTAACTCAGGATCAGTAATGTAATGTATATACACAGTGCCTCCAGCAGCAGAATAGTGAGTGCAGCTCTGGAGTATAATACAGGAGGTAACTCAGGATCAGTAATGTAATGTATGTACACAGTGACTGCACCAGCAGAATAGTGAGTGCAGCTCTGGAGTATAATACAGGAGGTAACTCAGGATCAGTAATGTAATGTATATACACAGTGCCTCCAGCAGCAGAATATTGAGTGCAGCTCTGGAGTATAATACAGGAGGCAACACCGGATCAGTAATGTAATGTATGTACACAGTGACTGCACCAGCAGAATAGTGAGTGCAGCTCTGGATTACTGTATACAAGAAGCTTTAAGAACTCACTCAGATCTCTGCTTTTACGTGCAAAAAAACTGACCAGATTTTTCGGAGCAGACTGTGATCAGAGTTTTTCAGCGTGAGATCTGAGTGTCATCAGTTTTTCTCATGTGGAGAAAAAAACCCCTTTCTTGATCTTCCCCATTGTGACGTCCATGTAATCCGAGTGCAGTCTGATTTTTTTCACCCACTGATTTTGAACCCAGGCTCTTGGAACTTGGACCTGAGTTTACGATTTTCCACAAACCGCACGATCTGCAAAACTTCACGGACATGTGAACGGCCCCGTAGAATATCACCGGAACGAGCGCAATCGTGAAAACCGCGGACTGCGACAATACGTTTTCTGACTTTTTTCTGTTTTTTATCTACATATAAACAGTAAAATGTGTCCCAGAACTGATCCCCGCGTATTGTTCACAGTCCATGGAGACCCATAGGTTTGCACGGGAGCAGTGGACACAAAACGGTGGAGGATTTTTTTTATCGAAGCTCTTTGCAGAGTTGCTTCATTTTTTATTCCACATTTGTTTAACCCTTTGGAGATGCTTCATTTTTTAATTTGGAGCTACAGTTGTAAAAGTATTCATACCCCTTTTGTGATATAAATAACGTTATCGCTTCCTTGTTTTGTCTTATGGACTTTGAGTACTAGCTGTAGTACCCGGCATTGCCCGGGATAGTAACTGTCTCTCTGTCTCTCTCCCAGTCTGTCTGTGTCTGTCTCTGTGTGTCTGTCACTCTCTCTATCCATTTAAGCAAGCATTGTTGACCTTAGGGAGATCAACATATCCACTGCGGAGACACCATCACGTGTTTCTCAACGCAGTGATTCTAGAGCATTGCCCCCTGGGAAGTATGCAAATAAGAAAGCCGCGGAGACACCATCACATGTTTCTCAACGCTGGCGGGAAACTAGCCAGGTCTTTCACCGGGAAGGAACAACCACGGGAAGGGCAGTCTCCAGTCAAGGAGACCACCTATACCAAACATGGTATCCATCCACAGACAGCCGTTTCGGGGTATTTGCCCCTCATCAGTGTGGAGTAGGAATCTGGCTAGTGGGGGCAATGCCTAGTAAAAGGCATTGCCCCCACTAGCCAGATTCCTACTGACTGGAGACAGCCCTTCCCGTGGTTGTTCCTTCCCGGTGAAAGACCTGGCTAGTTTCCCGCCAGCGTTGAGAAACATGTGATGGTGTCTCCGCGGCTTTCTTATTTGCATACTTCCCAGGGGGCAATGCTCTAGAATCACTGCGTTGAGAAACACGTGATGGTGTCTCCGCAGTGGATATGTTGATCTCCCTAAGGTCAACAATGCTTGCTTAAGTAGTCTTTTACTAGGCATTGCCCCCACTAGCCAGATTCCTACTCCACACTGATGAGGGGCAAATACCCCGAAACAGCTGTCTGTGGATGGATACCATGTTTGGTATAGGTGGTCTCCTTGACTGGAGACTGCCCTTCCCGTGGTTGTTCCTTCCCGGTGAAAGACCTGGCTAGTTTCCCGCCAGCGTTGAGAAACATGTGATGGTGTCTCCGCGGCTTTCTTATTTGCATACTCTCTCTATCCATGTCTGTCTGTGTCTATCTCTGTCTCTTTGTCTCTTTCCCCTGCCTTTGTCTCTTTCCCCTGCCTCTGTCTCTTTCCCCTGTCTGTCTGTCTCTTTCCCCTGCCTCTGTCTCTTTCCCCTGCCTCTGTCTCTTTCCCCTGCCTCTGTCTCTTTCCCCTGCCTCTGTCTCTTTCCCCTGCCTCTGTCTCTTTCCCCTGCCTCTGTCTCTTTCCCCTGCCTCTGTCTCTTTCCCCTGCCTCTGTCTCTTTCCCCTGCCTCTGTCTCTTTCCCCTGCCTCTGTCTCTTGCCTCTGTCTGTCTCTTTCCCCTGCCTCTGTCTCTTTCCCCTGCCTCTGTCTGTCTCTTTCCCCTGCCTCTGTCTGTCTCTTTCCCCTGCCTCTGTCTGTCTCTTTCCCCTGCCTCTGTCTGTCTCTTTCCCCTGCCTCTGTCTGTCTCTTTCCCCTGCCTCTGTCTGTCTCTTTCCCCTGCCTCTGTCTGTCTCTCTTTCCCCTGCCTCTGTCTGTCTCTCTTTCCCCTGCCTCTGTCTGTCTCTCTTTCCCCTGCCTCTGTCTGTCTCTCTTTCCCCTGCCTCTGTCTGTCTCTCTTTCCCCTGCCTCTGTCTGTCTCTCTTTCCCCTGCCTCTGTCTGTCTCTCTTTCCCCTGCCTCTGTCTGTCTCTCTTTCCCCTGCCTCTGTCTGTCTCTCTTTCCCCTGCCTCTGTCTGTCTCTCTTTCCCCTGCCTCTGTCTGTCTCTCTTTCCCCTGCCTCTGTCTGTCTCTCTTTCCCCTGCCTCTGTCTGTCTCTCTTTCCCCTGCCTCTGTCTGTCTCTCTTTCCCCTGCCTCTGTCTGTCTCTCTTTCCCCTGCCTCTGTCTGTCTCTCTTTCCCCTGCCTCTGTCTGTCTCTCTTTCCCCTGCCTCTGTCTGTCTCTCTTTCCCCTGCCTCTGTCTGTCTCTCTTTCCCCTGCCTCTGTCTGTCTCTCTTTCCCCTGCCTCTGTCTGTCTCTCTTTCCCCTGCCTCTGTCTGTCTCTCTTTCCCCTGCCTCTGTCTGTCTCTCTTTCCCCTGCCTCTGTCTGTCTCTCTTTCCCCTGCCTCTGTCTGTCTCTCTTTCCCCTGCCTCTGTCTGTCTCTCTTTCCCCTGCCTCTGTCTGTCTCTCTTTCCCCTGCCTCTGTCTGTCTCTCTTTCCCCTGCCTCTGTCTGTCTCTCTTTCCCCTGCCTCTGTCTGTCTCTCTTTCCCCTGCCTCTGTCTGTCTCTCTTTCCCCTGCCTCTGTCTGTCTCTCTTTCCCCTGCCTCTGTCTGTCTCTCTTTCCCCTGCCTCTGTCTGTCTCTCTTTCCCCTGCCTCTGTCTGTCTCTCTTTCCCCTGCCTCTGTCTGTCTCTCTTTCCCCTGTCTGTCTCTGTCTGTTTGTTTCTTCCCTTGTCTGTCTCTGTCTGTTTGTTTCTTCCCTTGTCTGTCTCTGTCTGTTTGTTTCTTCCCTTGTCTGTCTCTGTCTGTTTGTTTCTTCCCTTGTCTGTCTCTTCCCCTGTCTGCCTCTCTCTATCTGTCTGTCTGTCTCATTCCCCGTGTGTCTTTCTGTCTGTCTGGCTTTTTTTTTTCTTATCTGTGTCTCTCTGTCTGTCTGTCTGTCTGTCTGTCTGTCTGTCTGTCTGTCTGTCTCTATCCGACTCCCCACTAACATCATATTACCTCACACATAAGCTTCTTATACTAAGAATGTCCTTTGTTGCCTATAGCAACCAATCACAGCTGCTATTAATAGCCTGTAGCTCGCAGCTCCATTCACTTTAATGGAGGCAAGTTTTTTTGGAGAGTAACTGTAAAGCGTGGGGTTAAATTTTCCCTTCAAAACATAGTCTATGACGTTCCCTGAGTCACATGAGGCGTCTGTGCAAAATTTTGTGATTGTAAATGCGATGGTGCGGATTCCTTTAGCGGCCGGCCATACACACATATATACATATATACATACATAGACAAACAGGAAAACAAAACGTGGTTGTATTGCAAAAAACATATCAAAATTTATTAATACACCTAAAATCAGATGCAGCACAACAATATGCAAAAAGTGCAAAGAGGCAGAGAGCACTATAAGGCACTGAATACAAATACAGTCAACAACATCACATGGCAGGTATAAAAAGTGACAAGATACAAAGCATCAACATATCAGTTTGCAAAGTTCACTGCCAGGTGAAACCATAAAGCAATAGCTGGTGTCCAAAAATAAAAATAAATTGAACCGCACGCTAGACATATGCATGTATCCGGGCACCGGCACCTACCAGCGGCTGTATAGATTACCAAAGGATCACCAGTAGCTTGCTTTAAAGTGCCAGCAGTGCCAGTAGTGCAGAATCAGAGACCGAAAAAGTCCCCCCTACAGCAGGTTACGCGCGTTTCACGTATAGTGGTATTGACGCTTCATCAGACCAGGGAGGAGTGAAGGACTCATTGGTTTCTAGGACCTTTTAGGAGAAACATGTGGTAAAGCACGTGGGGAAAAGTACCCAATAGGTGAGAGCCTTTCGGCGCATGCGCGGTCGCCGCCAATCACCCCAGCAGATGCGAGCGGCGTCAGGCCGGAGAGTGCAGGGGAGGGGGACGAAAACACCCCCTCGCCGACACCCACCCGCCCCTCAGACGCCGCCAAGCATGCCAGGGAGACAGCGGAGACCGGGCATGCGCACACACCACCCACTGGGACATAGAGTGCACAGTATAAACTCCCGATCGGCAGCAGCACATGGACAATGGAAAGCACAGGGGCGCATCAAGAGCGGACGGTAGTGCATGAATGGCAATAGTAAACCCCCATCCTAAGTCCAAGTCTTTATCCGGATCCATCATAAACGGCATCTTCCCATTATTTCTGTCCCGGTGAACGATGTGCTCAGGCAGTCAGGAGATGGAGACAGGTCCCAAGAAAACAAGAGAAAAGGCTGCAGACAAAAAGGCACACATGGCATAAGAAACATGCAGCAGAAAGGTAGCACATGAGATAAAACTCCTGATATCAAAGGTCCGGCTACCATCTGCAGTGGTGAACGTCTTGCTGCGAGAAACATTGGTGCATGCAAGACAGTGACCGCACGGAAAACACCCGCGGGCCGGGTTGGTAGAACCAAACGGGTGAGGAGTCACGGGGACATAATGGCTGTGCACGAGAAAATCTCGTAGATTTCTTGAACGTCATGCCGTCATTGACGGATAATCTGGTATCAAGTCTCTAAGGGTAGGGTCGGATTTTAGAATTGGCCAGTGTTTATTCAGAATGGCACGCATATTGTGCCATTCATGGTTATAGGTAGATATAAATCTAGCCTCACCCGCCCCCGTCTTCGCTCGACTAGATGGTTGTAATAGCTCCAATCGCTGGGTTCGTTTTGCCCTATTATACCCTTTCTTAATGACACGGCGGCTGTATCCCCTATCACACAATCTAGATGTTAAGTCATTGGCCTGGGACTGAAAATTCTCGGATGTCGAGCAAATCCGCTTCATCCTGAGGAACTGTCCAACCGGGATGGCTTGAATAGTACTAAAAGGGTGGGAGGATGAAGCATGTAGAAGGGAGTTGACCGCAGTGGGTTTCCTAAAGACGTCCGTCTGTAGTTGCCGACCACGGTCAACGCCAATCATAATGTCCAAAAAATCAATAGACTGTAAATCATATCTAAACGTGAGCTTAAGGTTCAAAGAATTGTGATTTAAACAAACCATAAAATCCGTGAGCTGCTCCACCGTACCCTGCCACAAAACAAAGACATCATCGATGTATCTGAGCCAGCACTGCGCCTGGGCCGCGGCCGGCACGCCCCCGTCGCCAAAAATGTCCCTCTCCCAATGGCCGAGGAACATATATACATACATACACACAAACATAGACTCATCTTTATATATTAGATTAAGGGAAGCAAATGTATGAAGACGAAACATCCGGAGGCCGGCGCAGCGTAATGCTCGCGTTTATCATTAGCGTAATTTGGCGGTAATGTAAGCCACACGCGTGGTCCGGAGACAAAGGCCGGTCTGATGCTTCATGTGGGCGAGTGCCGCCCCGCGATGGGCACGCCGCAATCACGCATTGATTAATATTATTAAACCCAGACGGGATGTGAGCGCGTCCTCCGCGATCTGTTCCCTGCAAACGGAGACCCAAAAATTGCAACATTTTGGCCGCCGCTCTGGTAATGGGGACCGCTAAGAACAAACAGCTGCGGAGCGCGCCCCCCCAGATCGCCGCCATTCATGTTTTGCGGCATCAGAAAATGGACTTTTCCTCCTTTTGTGACCCTTGCGGGTGGCGATGGGGGAGGGGGAGAAATGCTTTAAGAAAAGGCTCTGTTGTGAAAAGAGAGAGAAGTCTTCAACATTTGACCCACAGTTGTTATGTTACTTAGATTAGTTTAAGTGCAACCAGCAGAGGTGTGCGGAGCAGCGCTCATTATCCGGGGCCCGCACATCTGCTTCTTATTTGCTGGTGTCTGGCTGCTGGTATGTGGCGGCAAGTCTCAGGGCGAACACAAGGGGATTGTGTTCCCGGCACATGAGTCCGGAGTGGCTCTACGAGGTGCGCGGGAACCGGCGGAAAGTACAAAGATGCCGGCGCATTCCGCTGCTCGTACCGCTATTACCTGGGGATCATGGAGCACACGTTACCCGTGAGGACCCAAAACGCGTCCCCTCAGCCCTTGGAGATACACAGCGCGCTCACCTTATACACCTGGTCTCATGGCAATGGGTTTTATCCGAAAAAAAAGTACTATGAGCTCATGTAATATATAAAGTCTATAAATGACCGCTGCTGACAATCCACAGAGCCGAGAAGTAGGAGAGAAGGATGATTAGTGGTTATTCCGCGCTGCCGGTCATTAATGATGCTGTGCGATATTCATAAAACGTGATTTATTGAATCGACACGTTTCGAAGCTTCCTCAGGAAACTCCCCCCAAAAAAAAAGTGTTTTGATTCAACACGTTTCAAATCTTCTTAAGGAAACCCCCCAAAATATTGGTTTATTGATTCAACGCGTTTCGAAGCTGCCACAGGAAATCCTCCGCCACCCCCACAAAAAATGGTTTATTGATTCAACGCATTTCAAAGCTGCCTCACTTCATCATTAGGAAAAAAAAAAATGCAAAACGTGGTTTATTGATTCCACGCATTTCGGAGCTGCCGCACTTCATTATTAGGAAAAAGGAAATTGTTTATTGACACGTTTTTGAAGCTGCCTTGTTTCATCACTAGGAAAAAGAAAAAATGCAAAACGTAGTTTATTGATTCAACGCGTTTCAAAGCTGCCTCACTTCATCAGGAAAAAAAAAATGAAGTTTATTGACACGTTTCAAAGATTCCTCGCTTCATCATCAGGGAAAATAAAAAATGGTTTATTGATCAATGCGTTTTGAAGCAGCCTTGCTTCATCATCTGGAAAAAGAAAAATGTGGTTTATTGACACGTTTCGAAGCTGCCGCGTTTCATCAGGGAAAAGAAAAGTCACAAAACATGGTTTATTGATCAACACGTTTTTCAAAGCTGCCTCGATTCATTATCAGGAAAAACACAAAATGTGGTTTATTGAATTAACGCGTTTTGAAGCTGCCTCGCTTCATCAGGAAAATGAAAAACCACAAAACATGGTTTATTGATCAATGCGTTTTTCAAAGCTGCTTCGTTTCATTAGGAAAAAGAAAAAGAACACGTGTTTTTTTTTTTTTGTTTTTTTTTTTTGCTCAACGCGTTTTGAAGCTGCCTCACTTCATCATCAGGAAAAACACAAAACGTGGTTTATTGACTCAAGCGTTTCGGAGCTGCCTCGCTTCATCAGGAAAAAGAAAAAAACAGATCGTGGCTTATGGATTCAGCGCGTTTCGACGCCGGCCCGCTTCATCATCTGAAAAAATGCAAGAATCAGGATCGGTAACCAAAACTGGGAATCCGTCAGTTTATGACCAATATAAAAATTTACTTAACCTAAGATTAAAAACGAAAAAAGGGGGGGGGGGGAAGGAATCTTGCACCTAGATACAAGAAACGTACGTGAACAGCGCAAAAACGTAGAACAATGTCCACCTATTGGGGGAACATGATACAATGTAGCAATGTCTTCTGCAGGAAAGTAAGAGCCGCCACATGGGGCTGCTCGCATCTCCCCGCTCCGGCTCCAGGAGCGCGCTCTGTTTGCTCTTTGTTTCCCATTCATTTTTTTTTTCCTTTCTACAAGAAACCCATCTGCCACAAGATCGCCTTGAGGTTTCTTGAAATGCAGTTTTACAAGTTTGGAAGAATAGCTAAGCTCATTCATAAAACAGGAGAGAAGAATGTTCTCGCTGCCTGCTGGCCGCACAGCCATGCAAAGTATGTGTGGGAAGCGAGCGGCAGACACAAGCCACCTCCACATGTTGTGCTCCAGAGCAGCATGCGCAGATGTCTGCAACATGTGTGTGGCGGGGTGCGGGCGCACACGTCTGCACACGGACGCACACACGTGTTTTACTTTTATGAGTGGACTTTAAGGCGGGACGATTCTTGCATTAGGGTCAAGTCGGGGGCACAATGTGCAGAGGAGCAATCCCTATCCTGCGGCGCCAAAACGCTGGCAAAACTACAACTCCCAGCATGCCTTCACAATCACAGGCGACTATAGAAGAATGTGTTTGCGCTTTCCCCCGGCTTCCATCATCCCGAAGATCCAAGCCGTAAATATCAGATCTCTTTGACTACTTGTGCTGATGGAAACACCGACGGATTCTCTGAGCGCAAATGTTGCAGTGGTTTCCGTTGGATCCAAATACAGATGATGATGTTTAGGCAGTGTGCACACATTGCGTTTTTGATGTTTGCACTTTTCCCCATCTTCCATCATCCCAAGGATCCAAGCCGTAAATATCAGACCTCATTGACTATTTGTGCTAATGGAAACACTGACGGATTGTCTGAGCGCAAATGTTGCATTGAATTCCGTTGGATCCAAATAAAGAAGATGACGTTTAGGTTGTGTGTACACGTTGCGTTTTTGGTGCATTTTTTTTTTCAGGGACACAACCTACTATAGAAGAAAGTGTTTGCACTTTCCCTCGACTTTCATCATCCCGAGGATCCAAGCCGTAAATATCAGACCTCATGGACTATTTGTGCTGACGGAAACACCGATGGATACTCGGAGCGCAAATGTTGCATTGATTTCCGTTGGATCTAAATAAAGACGATGACGTTTAGGCTGTGTGCACACGATGCGTTTTTGATGCATTTTTTTCAGAGTCATAGGCTACTATGTAAGAATGTGTTTGCACTTTCCCCCGGCTTCCATCATCCCGAAGATCTAAGCCGTAAATATCAGATCTCATCGACTATTTTTGCTGATGGAAACACCGACAGATACTCGGAGTGCAAATGTTGCAATGATTTCCGTTGGATCCAAATACAGATGATGATGTTTAGGCAGTGTGCACACGTTGCGTTTTTTTCAGGGACATAGGCTACTATGGAAGAATGTGGATCCCGAGGATCCAAGCTGTAAATATCAGATCTCATCGACTACTTGTGCTGTCAGAAATGGAGGTGATCCTGACGGAAACACCGACTGATATTCTGAGCGCAAATGTTGCATTGATCCATATAAAGAAGATGACATTTAGGCTGTGTGCACATGTTGCGTTTTTCATACATTTTTTTTAGGGAATGGTTTCCTGATGTCAGCAAAATGATTAGGATCCTGAAGTCTTGTGCACACATTATTATTGATGTGCAGAAAATAATCTGCAGCCAGTCAATTCTTGCAGCGTTTTTTGCTGCAGATTTCACGCCTACTAATGAATGCAAAAAAATTACACCAAAATCAAGTTTTTGTCCCTGCATTTTTCCTGCCAAGAAATCCAAACGTGTACACATACGTTAAACTGCTTTCTTGTGCCTTCTGAAGCGCACCGCTCTCCTGCCTCCGGGCTTCCTGCTGCTGGGACCACTGTGCTCCTGATGATTAACCCTTCAGTCCACCAGCATGGCTGCATCACCGATCCAAACTGTCCCCTATGCTGCAAGCAGAGGAGCACAGGGACATGCGGCCAACTTCATAGCTGCACTTGCAAGCGCAGAAGCAAGAAGCTTGTAAGCGCTGCACTGCTTGCAAACGAGATGGGCAACAGGTGAGTCTGAAGAGTGGCCAGCAACCAAAGCAATGAGCAGTAAATTATAAAAGTGAAAATGGAGGGGATTTTTAATAACAGGTACATTGCAAAGTTGCTTGTTTTTCCAAACACTTGGCTTTAAAAGATGACACAATTCCTTTAAAAGGGGTCGATGAGACTTTATTAATGACCTATGCCTCGAATCCACACTGATCAGCTGATTGAAAGCCCTGCATCGGAACTGGCACAGCGCCATCATTGTGTGGTGGTCATGAACGGTACTGCAAGCACTGCCCCATACACAGGAATAGCCTGCAGTACCACTCACAGCCACTCCTCCCTGGTGGCGCTGTGCCATATCTTGTCTGCTGCTTTCCCTTCACTCAGCGGATCCACATAAATAATAATTTATCCATATTAAAGTCCTGGGAAAAGCTTTTATGTTTTCTGATATTTTTTAAAGACGATGGAATTGAAAGAAAAATATAACAAAAAATGCAAAAACCCAAAAATATCTTTATTCTCAACATATAAATAGAGACACTTGGCAGTAAATGCACATCTGCTCCGTGACCAATAGGAACCAAGATAAATGGCTGCGAAATCCCAGACTGTGCAGACTGCTCATAGTAGGCTTATATAGCTGTTATAGAGGCTGCAAAAGCTGGGATCAGAGAACTCCAATCCCGGCTTTTTAAGACCTTACAAGCCACAGTCATTAGCAGCCGCAGCGTCTAGGGGGTTAGTTAAAGGGCAATCAATCTGTCACCTGATAGGAGTCGGTCACATCCATGAGGGCCACTGCTCAGTGCACGGGGCTCCAAACTGCTAATTCGTCACACAGATTTTCAGAAACTTTGTCAACTGTCTTGGCCGCTTCGATCGGGTTCTGTTCAGACTATATATTCTGACACTCCTCCTGATGACTCTGAGGTCTCTAATGAGCGCAGGCGGACTCAGGCGTCGACCAAGAGAGGCAGGCTAGCAAGAGTTAATCTCTGCTGATCTGCTTATTAGTCTCCTTTGATCACCTGCTGTAGGGGAGCCAATCACATCTGCCCCCCTCCTATATATGCTGGCTGCTCACTTCCACCTATGCCAGCTAAGGTTTATCTTAGTTGGTCTGGGGAGATGTGGTAATCCAAACTATACCAGTTGTTGTGGCGTTAAAGGTGTTTTGCCTTTTTGTTGCTACCCTCCTGCTCTTGTTTTTCTCCTGAGTCTTTATCTATTCCTGTGTGTGTGCAGTGATTCAAAGTTTTGGTCTTCTTTGTCCTTATCTGTTTATCATCTCTCCCTGGGAAGTGGGGGTTATTAGAGGGAATATAGAAACTGACGGAACTCCGGCATCTCCACCATTAGGAGTAATCCGAAGATGAGGGATAGCATAGGGTTCCCTAGTGTAAGGGACAGCATAAGAGCTCCCCTGTCCCGTGCTATCCAAAAGTAACATTATGACATAATTGATGGGGGTGCCATGTGTCAGACCCCCACAGATTTGATATTGATGACCAACCATAAGCAGTGGACCACCCCTTTAATTCATATGAGATGCTGTGCACATTGGCTACAGATACAGAGACTTAGCGCAGCCTGTAGATGAGCGCTGCTGGGAGCGCTGATCCCAGGGCTCTCACTTATTGTCCCCTAATCCTTTCTTTCCTCCGCTGCCATGTGTGGTTTTCCCTTCTCCCTCCTCTCCGCTCTTTTTTTTTTCTCCTATTCCTCGTCTGCCCCTGCACATTCCAGCCCGAGCGCCTGCAGCACGGGGATTTTGCAGTGTGAGGGGATTAGACATGCAGGAGACAGCGGTGGGCTCAGTATAACACTCTACCCAGAGACTGGGGGGCTACGGCGGGTGTGAAAGAAAAGCCACCGCCGATGGGAAGAAATCCTCCTCCTCTCCGGAAATTAAGTTTGGATCTTAGGGATGTATCCGGGATTTCTGGATTCTCTTCTTTCTGATCTTATCCTGCAAAAAGTTCAAACGCCCCAAATAGAATAAATTGGTTTTAAGCTCATCTGACAGCGTGACCCGGGGTCCGTGGACTCGGAGGTAGGTTTATAGGTTTATGTCAACAAGGCTCGGCCGGCAGACGACGTGGAGGGTCCGAGTGAGGATTCTGCAAGTGTCGTCTTATAAATTGCAAAGGTGAAGTCCTCAGAAACGACTGGACACTGCGGATTTCAGAATCTTCAATGTGACACTCCGCCTGATAACTTCTCTGATGTCTGTCGGGCAACAGAGTGGTAGGCTAGCAAGAGTTGATCTCTGCTGGTCTGCTTGTGAGTCATCTTTGATCACATGTTGTGGAGGAACCAATCACATCTGCTCTCCTCCTATATATGCTGGCTGGATCCTTTCACCTGTGCCAGCTATAGCCTATCCTTCTCAGCTACTGGGATCCGTGTAGATCAGGGGTCGGGAGCCTATGGCCAGATGTGGCTCGTTTGATGGCTGTATCTGGCTCGCAGACAAATCTTTAATAAAAAATATCCGTATTTTCCGGTTTGCAGGACACACTTTTTCCCCTCCCGAAAATGGGGGTGCGTCTTACAAACGGCATATGGCTTACTAGGGCAGCAGTGGTGGCACAGGGTTGGTAATAATGCGGGTTTGTGGGGTGTCACGGTGGCAAGCACGCCGGCAGACTGCGAGCTGCTTTGAATCTCCTGCAGTTGGCGAGATCGAATTCAAGAAAATGGCCGCGGAGGCAGCGCGTGCGCAGAAAGGACTCTGCAGCCATTTTCTTGAAGTCCATCGCGTTGATCTGCGCATGCGCCACGGCCATTTTCTTGACGTCAAACGCGTCGATCTTTGCATGCGCCACGGCCATTTTCTTGAAGTCCATTACGTTGATCTGCGCATGCGCCACGGCCATCTGCTTGAGGTCAATCTGCGCACGCGCCACAGCTATTTTCTTGAAGTTGATCGCGTCGATCTGCGCACGCGCCACGGCCATTTTCTTGAAGTCCATCGCGTTGATATGCACATGCGCCATGGCCATTTGCTTGAAGTCGATCATGTCGATCTGTGCAGACACCACGGCTATTTTCTTGAAGTCCATCACGTCGATCTGCGCTCATGCCGCCGCCATTTTCTTGAAGTCGATCTCGTCAACTGCGATGGATTCAAAGCAGCCTGCCGGCAGATCAATGATGTCCGCTGCCGTGTCACCCCACTAGCCCGCAGCAGTATCGCCGATCCTCCGCACACTGACTCTCTTGAGCTGCGATTCCCCCTTCTCCGTCCCCACAGCATCGCCTACCCCGGGACCTTCTGAGCCGCTCCACCACCCCCACTTCCCCCTGGTGAGTATGGCTCTCACAGAATTACATTTTAAAATATGTGGCGTACTGCAGGGTGCCCCTTGCTGCGGCTCCCCCATTTTTGGACTGCTTTACAGTCTCCACAAAGTTTTGGGATCAATATCTGGGTGGTAGGTCGTACACGTTTTTCTTCCGGATGGGTAGGGCGCACAAATCTCCTTTCACGCTTCATATTTCTATATTGGTGTGCGCCTCTCCGGCAGGCAGAGCGCTGCTGCCCGTCATGCGCTGAGCTGGGCGGATTCCGCCATCATTCTCTGCCATTATTTTGGCATGTGATTGAAGGCCATTACCAAGCGTCAGATAAGAGACACTAATCCCTTTCCTGCTCCAGGGGTCGGTAACTTGTGTAACCGACAATACTATAATATCACTGAGGAGGAAGGAGAAGGGTTCCTGGCGGAGAGCTTAGCGCTAACCGCGGGAGGAAGAATTAGCCAAATCTGCGAGATGCGTCTTGTAGGGATAAAGCAGAGGCTCATTACAGGATTTAGGATGTAACCGGGGAGCAGTGAATGGAACAGATCATTCCCCATCTATAAAGTGATGGCCGGTGTCACCTGATGGGGTCTTACCGCTCAACCCTCCATTGAGCCTGAAAATGAAGGGGTCACAGATCTCCCCTTTTCTGCTTTTCCCTGACATCCGACTTCGAAGAGCATTGTAGTCGGGACCTGAGGGCTACATTATAGGAATCCACTGGATCGGCACGATCCCCCCCCCCCATTCTTAATCGCATGGGAAATAATTACATTGTCCTGACTCCTGTAGAACGTTCCAGAGCATTGGCTAGAAGTCTCGGAGAAGGGAGTGTGAGGTTCGGATTATAGAGGACATCAGTCTTAGGTCATTAGCGAAACGGAGGACATGGGTAGGTGATAGACAAAGATGAGGGAAGAGATGTAGGGGGCTGCAGTACTGTGGAGAGGACGGGTGGGGTGATAGAGATGAGGAGGAGATGTAGTAGGGCAGTGCAGAACTGTGGAGAGAACGGGTGGGGTGATAGAGATGAGGAGCAGATGTAGTAGGGCGGTGCAGCACTGTCGCAAGGACAGATAAAGTGATAAACAGAGATGAGGAGGAGATGTAGGGTGATGCAGTACGGTGAAGAGGATGAGTAGGGTGATAGAGATGAAGAGGCACTGTAGGGTTGGGCAAAACTGGAGAGGCTGGGTAAGTGATAGACAGAGATGAGGAGGAGATGTAGGGTGGTGCAGAACTGTGGAGAGGACGGTTAGGTGATAGACAGAGATGAGTATGGAGAAGAGGATGGGTGGGGTGATAGAGATGAAGAGGAGCTGTAGGGTGATGTAGAACTGTAGAGGGCAGGGGCAGGTGATAAAGATGAGGGAGGAGATGTAGGGCAGTGCAGAACTATGGAGAGGACAGGTAGGGTGAAAGACAGAGATGAGGGAGGAGATGTGGGGTGGTACAGAGTTGTGGAGGGCATGGGCAGGTGATAAAGATGAGGGAGGAGATGTAGGGTGGTGCAGAACTGTGGAGAGCTTTGTGGGTGAGAGTGATAAGTTTATATTGTACTCTGTAGTGGATGGGCAACCAATGCAATGACTGGCACAGGGTGGAGGCATCGGTGTAGCGGTTGGAGAGGAATTTGATCCTGGCTGCTGCACTCATAATAGATTGATCTCCCTATTACTAAACTCTCCCCTCTCCAATCAGTTGAGAGTTGCAATAACGCAGACCAGAATTGTACAGATGTTTTTATAGGTGGATGTGACATGAGCGAGTGATCTGATGTTGGGCATGAAGGAAAGATCTGAGTCAAATATGACCCCAAGACAGCGGGAGTGCTGCGGAGAGTAATGGGAAAACCACACATGGAAATAGAGAGGGAGGACATGATGCAAGAGACATCAGACAATCAGTGGTATTTTGTAGTTATGCAGGGCTGATGTGAGGAGACAATGTGTATAACTGGTGTCATCAACCTAGAGATGGTACTGAAAACTGAATCTACTGATGGTTTGTCCAATAGTGGTGGTGTGTAGAGAGAAGAGGAGGGGAGGGGGCCTTGGACTCAGCCCTGACGAACCCTGACAGTAAGAGGAGGGGGCCTTGGACTGACCCTGAGGAACCTCAACAGTAAGATGAGGGAGCCTAGGACTGACCCTGAGGAACCTCAACAGTAAGAGGAGGGCGCCTAGGACTGACTCTGAGGAACCTCAACAGTAAGAGGAGGGCGCCTAGTACTGACCATGAGGAACCTCAACAGTAAGAGGAGGGAGCTTAGGACTGACCCTGAGGAACCTCAACAGTAAGAGGAGGGAGCTTAGGACTGACCCTGAGGAACCTCAACAGTAAGAGGAGGGAGCCTAGGACTGACCCTGAGGAACCTCAACAGTAAGAGGAGGGAGCTTAGGACTGACCCTGAGGAACCTCAACAGTAAGAGGAGGGAGCCTAGGACTGACCCTGAGGAACCTCAACAGTAAGAGGAGGGAGCTTATGACTGACCCTGGGGAACCTCAACAGTAAGAGGAGGGAGCTTATGACTGACCCTGGGGAACCTCAACAGTAAGAGGAGGGAGCTTATGACTGACCCTGGGGAACCTCAACAATGAGAGGAGGGAGCTTAGGACTGACCCTGAGGAACCTCAACAGTTAATGGAGGGAGCCTAGGACTGACCCTGAGGAATTCCACAAGTAAGAGGAGGGAGCCTAGGACTGACCCTGAGGAATTCCACAAGTAAGAGGAGGGAGCCTAGGAATGACACTGAGGAATTCCACAAGTAAGAGGAGGGAGCCTAGGACTGACCCTTGAGGAACCTTGATAGTAGGTGGAACCTAGAACTGAACTCTGAGGAACTCCAACAGTGAGCAGAGAGGGTGTAGGACTGAACTCTGAGGAAGTCCGTCAGTAAGAGGAAGGAGCCGAAGACTGAACCCTGAAGACCCTGACAGTAAGAGGAGGGGCCCGAGGCTGAGCTCTGAGGACCTCCACTGATTTTAAAAGGTCGAGAAGAGAATGATCTGAGAGATGGAGGTTTGGATGGGGCTGGACCGAGTGTTTCAGGAGTCCAGAGATGAGGGGAAATTAGAGACCGGTCTGTAGTTTGCAGCGCAGGTGTATATATATATATAATATATTCATCGTTGACGTTGTAGAGAGCTGTACGCCCCGATCTGGCTGATCCCCTGCATTGTACGATAGGGTGTAATAATCAGCTCAAGCGGCTTAGTGCACGGAGGTCACCTATAAAACACCGCTAGTAATTGGGGGTTAGGCGTCTGCTCCTTGTGCGGGGCATTGTGCGGGCTAGCCTCCTTAATTACAATGTAATGGGACGTTACCTCTGAAGAGGATGAGGAGCTTTTCACCGCTCAGAGGTTTCTATGCTGCTCAGCTAATTACCTGCAATCAGCTCACGAAGGTGGAGAAAGACCAATGGAAGTCACTCGATCAAGTCATGGACTGGAATTAATGTGTAGAACTACAGCTCTGCGCACGATTCAGGAAGTCTCAGGCATTTGTGTGATTAGCTGCAGCGCTTCTATTGGAGAGTTACAACATTGCTGTGAGTTAGCAGCTGCATGTGCCTGCATTGTGATCTATGACCGCAAAGTTCTTGGCGACCGGTCACCAGCACGTTTGGATTTTTTGCAATTGTCGTGTCATGTCACTTTAGAATCTGAATTACAGCAATAATACCTAAAATATAACTTTTTAATAATTCCTCTAAAAATAGGGAAGGATGACCTTGCCTATGCATAAAATTCAATGGGTTGCAAGATCCTCCATATCACTCGGGGGACTGGCATACCCTGTAAACACACAATAACACCTAAATATAATTGGTGCTGGCAAAATAAATCTAACCGAAATGGCCAAGAACGCTCACCCAGATCCCATTCACAAATTAGCAGTGGCGTTAATCATTATAATGACCATGGCACCCAAAGGTGTGTGACTAGTACACTTCACATTCGGTTAAACAAATCAGCATTAACCAGGGATTTAAATAGCCAAGTTGATAACCTGGTTGTGTCTGATAGGGAACAATCTCACCCAATTGCTGGTGTCTTGTCTCCCAAAAACGATCAGTTCGTCCTCATATTCGGCGGTTCCAGAAAAGACCCTCACCACACAGGTCCTGGACCCCTTATGAACGGATTAACTGTCCTCTCCCAGAATCTCCTCCCGACGCGTTTCCTATACATCATTCATCAGGGGAGCAAATGAGGAGACAACCTCTACTGGGTTAATCTAGAAAAAATGAGAATATGGGGAGAATAATGGGTGGGGGTCATGTCACTTTAGCATTGAGGTGCAAACAACCTGATAATCAAAAGGCTGAGACCACATGGCGACCTGCAACTCGCAGTAGGTCGGAATACCTCGCATTATCCATTATGAGATCTTGCAGGTCACATTGCATCCCTTCATGATCTTGCAGATCACATTGCATCCCTTTATAATCTTGCAGATCACATTGCATCCCTTTATAATCTTGCAGATCACATTGCAACCCCTTTATAATCTTGCAGATCACATTGCATCCCTTTATAATCTTGCAGATCACATTGCATCCCTTTATAATCTTGCAGATCACATTGCATCCCTTTATAATCTTGCAGATCACATTGCATCCCTTTATAATCTTGCAGATCACATTGCATCCCTTTCTAATCTTGCAGATCACATTGCATCCCTTTATAATCTTGCAGATCATATTGCATCCCTTTATAATCTTGCAGATCACATTGTATCCCTTTTTGATCTTTCCAGAGCAGTGCACACACATGATCATCTCACTGTTCACGTCTGTGGCTCTATGTGAAATGTACTGCGTGTGACTAGATCTCCATTGACTATCTTGGATCTATGGTAATGCGCATGCGCGATTATCTCTGCATTCCCTTCTATGGTTCTATGGCCGGGCTGAGCACATGCACTGTCAATGTTCCGTAGGCAGGGAATGGTGCATTAGTCATAGATGATCCCTATTGCTTTATTCACACACAGGACACGGGACCCCTTTTCTTTCGATCAGGGAGGGTCCCCGCAGTCAGGCTCTCATGATCCCTCAGAACTTAATGGGAAAGTCCAAATGGGCAAAGTGGTCAAACCGATCCATGAAAGCTTTTGCAGGATTCCTATGGGTTGAGAATTGTTCCATCATCCTCAACTCGAGCTCCCCTTTATTTTGGGGTACCGTACTTTGCTTTTCTCCGTTCTCGTCTTTGTCTGCTTTCCTCCCTGAGACCTCCCGGCAGGCAGCTGACGGTCACATTGGCCGGTGCGGCCTCCTCTCCACCGGCTGAATACTACACATTATCGTTGATGGAAACCAGTCATCCTCTCCTTTCAGGAAGGCGGCTTCATACAGCCCCGGGCTTCATACAGCCCCACGCTTCATACAGCCCCACGCTTCATACAGCCCCACGCTTCATACAGCCCCACGCCTCATACAGCCCCACGCCTCATACAGCCCCACGCCTCATACAGCCCCACGCCTCATACAGCCCCACGCTTCATACAGCCCCACGCTTCATACAGCCCCACGCCTCATACAGCCCCACGCTTCATACAGCCCCACGCTTCATACAGCCCCACGCTTCATACAGCCCCACGCTTCATACAGCCCCACGCCTCATACAGCCCCACGCCTCATACAGCCCCACGCCTCATACAGCCCCACGCCTCATACAGCCCCACGCCTCATACAGCCCCACGCTTCATACAGCCCCACGCCTCATACAGCCCCACGCCTCATACAGCCCCACGCCTCATACAGCCCCACGCTTCATACAGCCCCGGGCTTCATACAGCCCCACGCTTCATACAGCCCCGGGCTTCATACAGCCCCACGCTTCATACAGCCCCACGCTTCATACAGCCCCACGCCTCATACAGCCCCCCGCCTCATACAGCCCCCCGCCTCATACAGCCCCATGCTTCATACAGCCCCACGCCTCATACAGCCCCATGCTTCATACAGCCCCCCGCCTCATACAGCCCCGCGCTTCATACAGCCCCACGCTTCATACAGCCCCACGCTTCATACAGCCCCACGCTTCATACAGCCCCACGCTTCATAAAGCCCCACCCTTCATACAGCCCCCCGCCTCATACAGCCCCATGCTTCATACAGCCCCACGCCTCATACAGCCCCATGCTTCATACAGCCCCCCGCCTCATACAGCCCCGCGCTTCATACAGCCCCACGCTTCATACAGCCCCACGCTTCATACAGCCCCCCGCCTCATACAGCCCCACGCCTCATACAGCCTCCCGCCTCATACAGCCTCCCGCCTCATACAGCCCCACACTTCATACAGCCCCACGCCTCATACAGCCCCACGCTTCATACAGCCCCGCGCTTCATACAGCCCCACGCCTCATACAGCCCCACGCTTCATACAGCCCCACGCCTCATACAGCCCCATGCTTCATACAGCCCCACGCTTCATACAGCCCCACGCCTCATACAGCCCCACGCTTCATACAGCCCCCCGCCTCATACAGCCCCGCGCTTCATACAGCCCCACGCTTCACACAGCCCCACGCTTCATACAGCCCCACGCTTCATACAGCCCCACGCCTCATACAGCCCCACGCCTCATACAGCCCCCCGCCTCATACAGCCACATGCCTCATACAGCCTCCCGCCTCATACAGCCCCCCGCCTCATACAGCCCCCCGCCTCATACAGCCTCCCGCCTCATACAGCCCCACGCCTCATACAGCCCCACGCTTCATACAGCCCCACGCCTCATACAGCCCCACGCTTCATACAGCCCCACGCCTCATACAGCCCCACGCCTCATACAGCCCCACGCTTTATACAGCCCCACGCTTCATACAGCCCCACGCTTCATACAGCCCCACGCTTCATACAGCCCCACGCCTCATACAGCCCCACGCTTCATACAGCCCCACTCTTCATACAGCCCCACGCTTCATACAGCCTCACGCTTCATACAGCCCCACGCTTCATAAAGCCCCACCCTTCATACAGCCCCACGCTTCATACAGCCTCACGCTTCATACAGCCCCACCCTTCATACAGCCCCACGCCTCATACAGCCCCACGCCTCATACAGCCCCACCCTTCATACAGCCTCACGCTTCATACAGCCTCACGCTTCATACAGCCTCACGCTTCATACAGCCCCACGCTTCATACAGCCCCACCCTTCATACAGCCCCACGCCTCATACAGCCCCACCCTTCATACAGCCCCCCGCCTCATACAGCCTCACGCCTCATACATCCCCACGCCTCATACAGCCCCACCCTTCATACAGCCTCACGCCTCATACAGCCTCACGCTTCATACAGCCCCACGCTTCATACAGCCCCACGCTTCATACAGCCCCACCCTTCATACAGCCCCACGCCTCATACAGCCCCACCCTTCATACAGCCCCCCGCCTCATACAGCCTCACGCCTCATACAGCCCCACGCTTCATACAGCCCCACCCTTCATACAGCCCCACGCCTCATACAGCCCCACCCCTCATACAGCCCCCCGCCTCATACAGCCCCACGCCTCATACAGCCCCACCCTTCATACAGCCCCACGCTTCATACAGCCCCACGCTTCATACAGCCCCACGCTTCATACAGCCCCACCCTTCATACAGCCCCACGCCTCATACAGCCCCACCCTTCATACAGCCCCCCGCCTCATACAGCCTCACGCTTCATACAGCCCCACGCTTCATACAGCCCCACCCTTCATACAGCCCCACGCCTCATACAGCCCCACCCTTCATACAGCCCCCCGCCTCATACAGCCCCACGCCTCATACAGCCCCACCCTTCATACAGCCCCACGCTTCATACAGCCCCACGCTTCATACAGCCCCACGCTTCATACAGCCCCACCCTTCATACAGCCCCACGCCTCATACAGCCCCACGCCTCATACAGCCCCACCCTTCATACAGCCCCACGCTTCATACAGCCCCGGGCTTCATACAGCCCCACGCCTCATACAGCCTCACGCTTCATACAGCCCCACGCCTCATACAGCCCCACGCCTCATACAGCCCCACGCCTCATACAGCCCCACGCTTCATACAGCCCCGGGCTTCATACAGCCCCACCCTTCATACAGCCCCACGCCTCATACAGCCTCACGCTTCATACAGCCCCACGCCTCATACAGCCCCCCGCCTCATACAGCCTCACGCCTCATACAGCCCCACCCTTCATACAGCCCCACGCTTCATACAGCCTCACGCTTCATACAGCCTCACGCTTCATACAGCCCCACGCTTCATACAGCCCCACCCTTCATACAGCCCCCCGCCTCATACAGCCCCACGCCTCATACAGCCCCACCCCTCATACAGCCCCATGCTTCATACAGCCCCACGCTTCATACAGCCCCACGCTTCATACAGCCCCACGCTTCATACAGCCTCACGCTGGGGTGAGGGATTATTTCGGATGCACATTGTTCATAAATTAGAGCTGGAATCTATCACTTTTTGTTTACCTGGTTTCAGTCAGGATACGATTGTCACTACTGATCCACAGTATCAGATTGTGAAAGGATCCCCAACTATATTTAAGTGTTCCCAATTTTTACGGCAATTTTTGCTGCACTGATCCTGAGTTACCTCCTGTATTATACTCCAGAGCTGCACTCACTATTCTGCTGGTGCAGTCAGTCACTGTGTACATACATTACATTACTGATCCTGAGTTACCTCCTTTATTATACTCCAGAGCTGCACTCACTATTCTGCTGGTGCAGGCACTGTGCACATACATTACATTACTGATCCTGAGTTACCTCCTTTATTATTCTCCAGAGCTGCACTCACTATTCTGCTGGTGCAGTCACTGTGTACATACATTACATTACTGATCCTGAGTTACCTCCTTTATTATTCTCCAGAGCTGCACTCACTATTCTGCTGGTGCAGTCACTGTGTACATACATTACTGATCCTGAGTTACCTCCTGTATTATACTCCAGAGCTGTACACAGTGAAGACAGTGAGGGATTTGGTAACTTTTTGGAGCATTTTTATTTGTAAAATAACTCCATTTTGGGCTTGTGTGCTGTAGCTTTGATTGCTGGCTGCAAAATGAGTTAACTCAGTATCTGTTAGTGAGCTTTTCTCCACTCAGCTGATTTCTGTCCTCAGGAAACTTGAGCGTCACTTTGTGATCATAAATCTTCTGGGAGAAGCTGAGAAGGAGGAGGAGCAAGGTTAATGTCTTGTGAGAAGGCGCTCACTGACTGCGTCTCAGTTAATTCTGCAGCCAGCAACATGCACAGAGGCTATAGAGGTCAAACCGTGCAACATTGGTAATGAAACTCTATTGCAAAATTGATTTTTAGCTGAAAATTGATACTTTTAAGTTAAAAATAAATACTCCGCAGAGCTGGGTCGTTGCCTCCCTTGGATTGTTTGTCGCCCCCTGCAGGCAGTGCTGATACTTGTGGTGGTGGATTCTTCGCACCGGCGTGGTGTGCGGAGCTGCGCTCGCTGGTTACGTGTTGCGCTTTCCCATTAACAGGAGAATGAAATGTGCGGGAGGTAAATGCAGAAAGCAGAAGTTTGCGTTTCTTCCCATTTTCTGCCCCATTCACAGAAGCTGGGACACATCATTGTGTGGAGCGCGTCGTGTTTGTTTTTGTTTTTTAGATGCCAAATTCACTTTTTTCCTCTTTTATCATCATTATTTGTTCGCACGATATGGAGTCATCCGGCCGCGGGGAGAAGCGAACCCTCACTTTCAAGAAGTAAGAACCAGAAAGAGAACAGGACGGACCCCGACACCCCGACCCCTGTTCCCTTTATCTGGTTTGTACAGGATGACGCCCATCCAGCCTCATTCACCAGAACTGGCTGACCATCCAACATGGCGGAAGAGCACCACTATACGGTGGGTCAATGGTTGGCACTGTACATTGGCTCAGTGGTTAGCACTATACAGTGGGTCTGTGGTTGGCACTGTACATTGGCTCAGTGGTTAGCAGTATACGGTGGCTCAGTGGTTAGCACTGTACTATATATATGACATCATGGTGGCTCAGTGATTACCACTATACAGTGGCTCAGTGATCAGCACTTTATGGTGGCTCAGTGGTTAGCACTGTACTATATATAGGGTAGCACAGTAGCTGTGTCTAGCACTGTACGGTGGCTCAGTGGTTAGCACTATGTTTTTTCTGGTTAGCACTGTACTGTATATAGGGCAGCTCAGTGACTCAATAATTAGCACTGTATGGTGGCTCAGTGGTTGGCACTGTTCTATATATAAGGCAGCACAGTGGTTCAGTGATTAGTACTATATGGTGGCTCAGTGGTTAGCACTGTATGGTGGCTCAATGGTTAGCACTGTACAGAGGCTCAGTGGTAAGCACTATACGGTGGCTCAATTATTAGCACTATATGGTGGCTCAATGGGTTAGCACTGTACTATATATAGGGCAGCACAGTGGCTCAGTGGTTAGTACTATACAATGGCTCAGTGGTTAACTATGCACAGTGGCTCTGTGAATATTACTGCACGGTGGTTCAATGGTTAGCACTGTACAGTGGCTCAGTGGTTAGCACTTTACTATACACTGGCTCAGTAGTGAGCACTGTACTATACAGTATATAGGGCAGCATGGTGGCTCAGTGGTTAGCACCGCAGTCTTGCAGCGCTGGAGTCCTGGGTTTGCATCTGCTCCCCGTGTTTGTGTGGGTTTCCTCCGGGTTCCCTCACTTCATACTGACAGGGACTTCTGTGAAGCGCTGTGTATAAATGAATAAAATAAATACATAAAAACAATGATGATGGTGGACGCCGCGGTGCACAGAGGAGCAGTCAGTTATTACTGGAGTTTCGCAGGGGCTTTTTCAGGGATGAGGTTGGTAGTCGGTGGCTGAAGATCCCTGTGGACCCCCTGTTGGCATCCCCTTTTCTCATTAGTAGGCAGGCGGGGTGCTGGGGGCATCGGTATCGCCCGTTCTATTCCCCCGCAGTGCTGGCATCAGATGCAATGTTCTGCTGGGATCCTTTTCTGGCTGATCTCCTGGAACTTTTTCCTCCTCTCCTGGAGTTTCTTCCTCCTCTCCTGGAGCTTCTTCCTCCTCTCCTGGAGCTTCTTCTTCCTCCTCTCCTGGAACTTCTTCCTCCTCTCCTGGAGCTTCTTCCTCCTCTCCTGGAGCTTCTTCTTCCTCCTCTCCTGGAGCTTCTTCTTCCTCCTCTCCTGGAGCTTCTTCTTCCTCCTCTCCTGGAGCTTCTTCATCCTCTCTTGGAGCTTCTTCTTCCTCCTCTCCTGGAGCTTCTTCTTCCTCCTCTCCTGGAGCTTCTTCTTCCTCCTCTCCTGGAGCTTCTTCTTCCTCCTCTCCTGGAGCTTCTTCTTTCTCCTCTCCTGGAGTTTCTTCCTCCTCTCCTGGAGCTTCTTCTTCATCCTCTCCTGGAGCTTCTTCCTCCTCTCCTGGAGCTTCTTCTTCCTCCTCTCCTGGAGCTTCTTCTTCCTCCTCTCCTGGAGCTTCTTCTTCCTCCTCTCCTGGAGCTTCTTCTTCCTCCTCTCCTGGAGCTTCTTCTTCCTCCTCTCCTGGAGCTTCTTCCTCCTCTCCTGGAGCTTCTTCTTCATCCTCTCCTGGAGCTTCTTCCTCCTCTCCTGGAGCTTCTTCTTCCTCCTCTCCTGGAGCTTCTTCTTCCTCCTCTCCTGGAGCTTCTTCTTCCTCCTCTCCTGGAGCTTCTTCTTCCTCCTCTCCTGGAGCTTCTTCTTCCTCCTCTCCTGGAGCTTCTTCATCCTCTCCTGGAGCTTCTTCATCCTCTCCTGGAGCTTCTTCATCCTCTCCTGGAGCTTCTTCCTCCTCTCCTGGAGCTTCTTCTTCTTCCTCTCCTGGAGCTTCTTCTTCCTCTCCTGGAGCTTCTTCATCCTCTCCTGGAGCTTCTTCATCCTCTCCTGGAGCTTCTTCATCCTCTCCTGGAGCTTCTTCTTCCTCCTCTCCTGGAGCTTCTTCTTCCTCCTCTCCTGGAGCTTCTTCCTCCTCTCCTGGAGCTTCTTCCTCCTCTCCTGGAGCTTCTTCCTCCTCTCCTGGAGCTTCTTCTTCCTCCTCTCCTGGAGCTTCTTCTTCCTCCTCTCCCGGAGCTTCTTCTTCCTCCTCTCCTGGAGCTTCTTAATCCTCTCCTGGAGCTTCTTCTTCCTCCTCTCCTGGAGCTTCTTCCTCCTCTCCTGGAGCTTCTTCCTCCTCTCCTGGAGCTTCTTCCTCCTCTCCTGGAGCTTCTTCTTCCTCCTCTCCTGGAGCTTCTTCTTCCTCCTCTCCTGGAGCTTCTTCATCCTCTCCTGGACGTCTCCTCCATCACAGTGACCCACACACACACGCTTGTCTATTTTTGCATCTGCTCCGGACCCTGCGTTGCGTCATTTCTGCCATTCTCTGGAGCGGACGGGGCGGACATTGTCCTGTGTCTGACACTAAATTACTTTTCTGGAAACTTTTACAAAACTTTCAAAAAGTTTTCAACTCAAGACTCTTGAGTTGAAAACTTTTTGAAAGTTTTGTAAGTTTCCAGAAAAGTAATGACACAGGACAATGTCCGCCCCGTCCGCTCCAGAGCATGATCGGTGCCGTGTGTATGAGCGGCAGCCTCAGGGGTCTCCAAAGGTTTACACTCGAGAGGGTCCTGGAGATGAGCCCCCCACCCAATGGCGGAACTTGAAGCTCATGGGCCCCAATTATTGCAAATCTTTAATAGCAATGGTCTTTTCACAAAGACCGAAAGGGACTTTTTGGGGCCCCCGAGGCTCCAGGGCCCAGGTGTGATTGCAGCCCCCCTCCCCGCATCCATAGCACGAGCCTTCTGAGCTGCACCCCTCACCCCCTCCCGCTGGATCCCATGTATTGTGTCGCTGCCCCTTAGGATCATGCCCCTGAGATGGCGCATGCACAGCGCAGCATGCTCAGAGATGGAGTCGCCTAGCAGCAGTCGTTCACCTTATGGGGGCTTTCTTCTCTGCACAGACCCCTATGGATGACATTTTTTTTTTTTCGGGCCGTTCTGCATGAATAGCCTCCAGCCCTTTGACAATTGTCCCCGGGCTTAAAAGCTTTTCATGGCGGCTTGCGGAGAGCCACACAGGCGCTTGCACCATTGTATAGACGGGGACCTTACTCGGAGGGAACACAGGGTCACCACATTGTTTGGGGGGGGCGGAGGGGGAGACGTCTTTATTAATCCGAGTCACTGTCAGGGGGAGACGCGTGAATTAAGAAAATGCTTCTTCTAGTAAAGATTAAAGGACCCTAGAGAAGCTGGAATACAATGCAAGCGAGGCAGTGCGGACTGACACACAGAAGCGCTGGAGAAAGGAGGCGAATCCAATGCTCACTGAGACGTTATTATACGTCCTCTGGGGGTAGCAGTGATTGTCAGCAGCGGTTCTCACACAGCTATGGGCAGCTCAGGAGCTTTTGGACCACAGGCAGTTTTCCTGACCTGTTTACGTCACATGTCACAATAATTCTGGAGCATTTTTATTTATTTTTTTTGCATTGTGATGTTCCTCTGTTACTCCTCCTGGAAATGCAGAATTTAAAGGGATTCTCCAACATAAGGTGATAACTGGTCAGTCTGTATATTGGGATCTAGAACAAGGAATTTAAGCCCCTGGTTCTCCCCCGGCTGCAAGAAGAGATAGAAGAGTGGTAAAACAGGTTGTGCATGCGCCTGCGCCGTCCTGCTCCATCCGAGCCGACCACGCTAGTGAAGATAAGGGAGGTGGCTTTATGGAGCTGGTTGAGGAGCTGAAGCATCTCTGGACTGGAAAAGCGCCAGCTGTGCTATACAGCCAGCATCTCCAGCGACTTTACAAGCGCCAGCTGTGCTATACAGCCAGCATCTCCAGCGACTTTACAAGCGCCAGCTGTGCTATACAGCCAGAATCTCCAGCGACTTTACAAGCGCCAGCTGTGCTATACAGCCAGCATCTCCAGCGACTGGACAAGCGCCAGCTGTGCTATACAGCCAGCATCTCCAGCGACTGGACAAGCGCCAGCTGTGCTATACAGCCAGCATCTCCAGCGACTGGACAAGCGCCAGCTGTGCTATACAGCCAGCATCTCCAGCGACTGGACAAGCGCCAGCTGTGCTATACAGCCAGCATCTCCAGCGACTGGACAAGCGCCAGCTGTGCTATACAGCCAGCATCTCCAGCGACTGGACAAGCGCCAGCTGTGCTATACAGCCAGCATCTCCAGCGACTGGACAAGCGCCAGCTGGGCTATACAGCCAGCATCTCCAGCGACTGGACAAGCGCCAGCTGTGCTATACAGCCAACATCTCCAGCGACTGGAAAAGCGCCAGCTGTGCTATACAGCCAACATCTCCAGCGACTGGACAAGCGCCAGCTGTGCTATACAGCCATACAGCCAGCATCTCCAGCGACTGGACAAGCACCAGCTGTGCTGTACAGCCAACATCTCCAGCGACTGGACAAGCGCCAGCTGTGGTATACAGCCAGCATCTCCAGCGACTGGACAAGCGCCAACTGTGCTATACAGCCAGCATCTCCAGCGACTGGACAAGTGCCAGCTGTGCTATACAGCCAACATCTCCAGCGACTGGACAAGCGCCAGCTGTGCTATACAGCCAGCATCTCCAGCGACTGGACAAGCGCCAGCTGTGCTGTACAGCCAGCATCTCCAGCGACTGGACAAGCGCCAGCTGTGCTATACAGCCAGCATCTCCAGCGACTGGACAAGTGCCAGCTGGGCTATACAGCCAGCATCTCCAGCGACTGGACAAGCGCCAGCTGTGCTATACAGCCAGCATCTCCAGCGACTGGACAAGCGCCAGCTGGGCTATACAGCCAGCATCTCCAGCGACTGGACAAGCGCCAGCTGGGCTATACAGCCAGCATCTCCAGCGACTGGACAAGCGCCAGCTGTGCTATACAGCCAGCATCTCCAGCGACTGGACAAGCGCCAGCTGTGCTATACAGCCAGCATCTCCAGCGACTGGACAAGCGCCAGCTGTGCTATACAGCCAGCATCTCCAGCGACTGGACAAGCGCCAGCTGTGCTATACAGCCAGCATCTCCAGCGACTGGACAAGCGCCAGCTGTGCTATACAGCCAGCATCTCCAGCGACTGGACAAGCACCAGCTGTGCTATACAGCCAGCATCTCCAGCGACTGGACAAGCGCCAGCTGGGCTATACAGCCAGCATCTCCAGCGACTGGAAAAGCGCCAGCTGTGCTATACAGCCAGCATCTCCAGCGACTGGACAAGCGCCAGCTGTGCTATACAGCCATACAGCCAGCATCTCCAGCGACTGGACAAGCGCCAGCTGTGCTATACAGCCAGCATCTCCAGCGACTAGACAAGCGCCAGCTGTGCTATACAGCCAGCATCTCCAGCGACTGGACAAGCGCCAGCTGGGCTATACAGCCAGCATCTCCAGCGACTGGACAAGCGCCAGCTGTGCTATACAGCCAGCATCTCCAGCGACTGGACAAGCGCCAGCTGTGCTATACAGCCAGCATCTCCAGCGACTGGACAAGCGCCAGCTGTGCTATACAGCCAGCATCTCCAGTGACCGCAGCGACCAGAGCAAGCTCCGATCACTGCTGATGACATCGGCATTTACATGGTATCCGGCGCCGGGTCATTCCGGTGCTATCCCCCGCTGTGTAACTGCTGGACGCGGATGAGGTCTGTCCAGTCGCTGCTAACATCCACAACAGAGACTACAAACATTACATTAAAATTAAAAAAAAAATCATGTCCTCGCTCATCACACAAAAATAATCACGCCCTCGCTCATTGCAGCATAAGTCATGCTCTCGCTCAGCGCACAAAAATAATCACACCTTTGCTCATCACACTAATATAATCACGCCCTCGCTCATCACTCAAAGATCACGCTCACGATCATCAAACAAAATTAATCACGCCCTCGCTTTTCACACTAAATTAATCAACGTCCTTGATCATCACACAAAAATAATCACGCCCTCGCTCATCACACTGAAATAATCACGCCTCGCTCATCACACTGAAATAATCACGCCCTCGCTCATCACACTGAAATAATCACGCCCTCGCTCATCACACAAAAATAATCACGCTCCCGCTCATTGCACAGAAATAATCACGCCCCCGCTCATTGCACAGAAATAATCCCGCTCATTGCACAGAAGTAATCACGCCCTCGCTCATCACACAAAATAATCACGCTCTCGATTACACAAAATTAATCACGCCCTCGCTCTTCAAATAAAAATAATCAAGCCCTCGCTTATCACACAAAAAAATCACGCCCTCGCTCAGCGCACAGAAATAATCACGCCCTCGCTCAGCGCACAGAAATAATCACGCCCTCGCTCATCACACTAAAATAATCACACCCTCGCTCATCACATTAAATCACGCCCTTCGCTCATCACACTAAAATAATCACGCCCTCGCTCATCACACTAAAATAATCACACCCTCGCTCATCACATTAAATCACGCCCTTCGCTCATCACACTAAAATAATCGTGCCCTCGCTCATCACTCTAAAATAATCACGCCCTCGCTCATCACAGTAAAATAATCACGCCCTCGCTCATCACAGTAAAATAATCACGCCCTCGCTCATCACACTAAAAACAACAAAAAAATAAAAATGCTACATGTCTCGGAAAAATGGCAAAACAAACCAACCAATTTATTTTTTAAAAAGTTCAGAATAATAAAACGAAACCAGAAGTTTGGTGCGACCTGAAGAATCGCTCTGCCAGCACAATGAGCGCTGTAAACACAAAACCCAAAAATAAATGGTGGAATTTTTTGTTTCTTTAGTTTCACCGTTACACCCCCACAATCTGCCATTGTCAACACCAATCCCACAGATTATCCAGAGACCCAACACCCGGCTGTCAATTTATTCCTGGATTTCCAGGAGGAATAACAGAGGAACGACAGTCCACAAAGTAAAGACACTCCAGCAGTGGTTGGAATGCCATTATTTACTAACACAGCCATGTCAGGAAAGCAAGAGGACCCCTGCATTGTTAGGAATTTTTTATTTAAAGGGGACACGCTATTTAAAGGGGGTGTCTGTATTTATTTGCAACAAAGTTGCCCAGCGAGATTAACCCTTAAATGTTTTAGTTAATGATGTAAAATCATTAGAAATGGACTATTTTTAGGCTAGAATTTGCTTTTCTTTTGTCTTCAGAGTCCTATTTTCATATGAAGGCCGGCATTGTGATAGGGCGCGGCGCGCCGGATGATGCGCGGACCGCCGTTACTTATCATTCCGCTGCTTGTTTTGATAACGGCAAAAAAAAAAAGTCAAATGAGGTAATCTAGAAGCGAGACTAAATAGACGGCGCGGAGCAATGGCCTCTCCGGAGAGCGAGGGGAAGAAAGGCGGCTTTGAAGCCTTGCGAGTATTAGATGTCATACAGCACAACTGTTTGTTTGTGGACACATACGAGCGTCTCGCCGGACAAAGTGCCAGAGGGAAGTGCCGCACTGCGGTGGAAATAAAAACCGCCATCATACACGTTACATAGAGGAAGCACAGGCATGTCCACAAATACAGAAATCCGTGCACCCCACGGGGAGGATGTTTACATAGGCCGGGACCAAACGCTGGCACCAATTCAGAGGAAGAATTAGAATGGACCGGATGGTGCCAAGAGATCACTATTTTTTTGGCCAATGAGCCCCGAAAACTTGTTTGGCATGAATATTTTACTATATATTGTCATTTAGATTCAGTTTCTTAAGGGGTGTGTAAACATTTGCAACCAATTTTTTGCTTTATTGTTCCACGGCATCAAAAATAGCGCGAAGAAACTTTAGGAAAAGTTGTACCTTCCATTTTGCATCTACATCACTGTTTTACCAGGGGTGTGTAAACATTTGCAACCAACTTTTTTTTTTTTTTTTTTATTCTACATGGCATCAAAAATAGAACGAAGAAACTTTAGAAAAAAGTTTTGCCTACAATGTTGCAGCTACAACTCTGCTTATCCATGGGTGTGTAAACAATTGCAACCAACTTTTTATTTTTTTTTTATTGTTCTATGGCATCGAAAATAGACCGAAGAAACTTTAGGAAAACTTTTGCCTACCATTTTGCATCTGCAGCTCCGTTTCTCCAGGGGTGTGTAAACATTTGCAACCAACTTTTTGTTATTCTATGCGGCATCAAAATAGTGCGAAGAAACTTGAGAAAAAAGTTTTGCCTACAATTTTGCAGCTACAGCTCTGTTTCTCCAGGGGTGTGTAAACAATTGCAAAAAACTTATTTTATTTTTTTATTATATTGTTCTACGGCATCAAAAATAGAGCGAAGAAACTTTAGAAAATGTTTTACCTTCCATTTTGCATTTACAGCTTAGTTCTCCAGGGGTATGTAAACATTTGCAATCAACTTTTTTTTTTTTTTATTTCTATGCAGCATCGAAAATAGAGTGAAGAAACTTTAGAAAAAGTTTTGCCTACCATTTTGCAGCTAACAGCTCTGTTCCTTCAGGGGTGTGTAAACATTTGCAACCAACTTTTTTATTCTACGGCATTAGAAATAGAGTGAAGAAACTTTTCAAAAAATTTCACCTACGATTTTGCATCTACAGCTCCATTTCTCCAGGGGTGTGTAAACATTTGCAACCAACTTTTTCTTATTCTACGGCATCAAAAATAGAGCGACGAAGCTTTACAAAATGTTTTGCCTACCATTTTGCATGTACAGCTTAGTTTCTCCAGGGGTGTGTAATCATTTGCAACCAACTTTTTTTTATTGTTCTACGTGGCATCAAAAATAGAGCGAGGAAACTTTAGAAAAGGTTTTGCCTACCATTTTGCATCTGACGCTCCGTTTCTCCGGGGGTGTGTAAACCTTTGCAACCAACTTTTTGTTATTCTATGCGGCATCAAAATAGTGCAAAGAAACTTGAGAAAAAAGTTTTGCCTACAATTTTGCAGCTACAGCTCTGTTTCTCCAGGGGTGTGTAAACAATTGCAAAAAACTTTTTTTTTATTGTTCTCCGGCATCAGAAATAGAGCCAAGAAACTTTACAAAAAGTTTTACCTTCCATTTTAAATCTACATTTCCGTTTCTCTGGGGGAGTGTAAACATTTGCAACCAACTTTTTTTTTTAATTGTTTTACAGCATTGAAAATAGAGTGAAGAAACGTTACTCAAAGTTTCGCCTACAATTTTGGATCTGCAGCTCCGTTTCTTCAGGGTTGTGTAAACATTTGCAACCAATTTTTTTTTATTGTTCTATGGCATCGAAAATAGAGTGTAGAAACTTTGCAAAAAGTTTAGATGAAAAATCACCTACCGTTTTGCGTCTCCAGCTCCGAGCTAGAATTGTACGTTTCCATGGCTACAGACTACAAACAGAGCCCTGCGTAGTCTGATCCTGTGATCCGCGTCCATCTCCCATTTGCTATGATCTGTGTAGAGCAAAATGAATCTCTGTAACCATAGAGACACATAGGTCTGTATAGGAGATGTAGACGCAATACGGCAGCAGATTTCTGATCGTGACTGGTTAGTTGCCAATAAGTGGGGTGCCGGAGGGGAAAAGTCTGGCAAAATCTGCCGATCGCTGGCAGCGACTAACGAGACATCCCCTTTACCATATATTTGCCTAATGTGATGTCATCCATAAAGCATATAACATGCAGTACCTCCACGTGGTCTATAGGTGGCGCTATTTCCTTACTAGGTCTGTATATACTGACCCCTACAGGCAATAATTCCACTGAGGGTTCTAGGTATCATTTTAAAGGGACAGCGCGCTGTGGTCAGCCTCCTTCCATCCTGACTGGAGGTTCATATCTGGTTCCTTGTTCCATTGTCCTCCCATTATATAAAATGTCCCTAATAAAGTCCCTTTCCTAATAATGAAACCTTATGAAATGTTTCCAACACCAGAATGTCGTCTTCCCCCCGAACGTGTCTGCGCAGTATCTGCTCCTTCCTGTGCAGCCTCAGCTTCTCATAGACTTCCATGTGTCCAAATTAAACCAATGGAGTCCATAGAAAGCCAATGAGAAGCTGAGCATACGCACCAACAATTACTAGCATGCTCCAGTGGCCATAGAAGTCTAAGGGCGCCATTTATTGTAGTGAACGAGAAGCTGAGCATACGCACCAACAATTACTAGCATGCTCCAGTGGCCATAGACGTCTAAGGGCGCCATTTATTGTAGTGAACGAGAAGCTGAGCATACGCACCAACAATTACTTAGCATGCTCAGCAGCGGCCATAGATTTATAAGGTCTCCACTTGCTGCAGTCAATATGAAGTTGAGCATACGCACCAACAATTACTTAGCATGCTCTGCAGTGGCCGTAGACGTCTAAGGGCTCCAGTGACTGTAGTCAATATGAAGCTGAGCATACGCATTAACAATTACTCAGCATGCTCAGCAGTGGCCATAGACGTCTAAGGTCTCCATTGACTGCAGTCAATGAGAAGCTGAGCATACGCACCAACAATTACTTAGCATGCTCAGCAGTGGCCATAGATTTGTAAGGTCTCCACTTGCTGCAGTCAATATGAAGCTGAGCATACGCACCAACAATTACTTAGCATACTCAGCAGTGGCCATAGACTTCTAAGGGCTCCAGTGACTGTAGTCAATATGAAGCTGAGCATACGCATTAACAATTACTTAGCATACTCAGCAGTGGCCGTAGACTTCTAATTGCTCCATTGACTGCAGTCAATATGAAGTTGAGCATACGTACCAATAATTTATTAGCATGCTCAGCAGTGGCCGTAGACTTCTAAGGGCTCCATCGACTGTAGTCAATGAGAAGCTGAGCATACGTACCAAGAATTACTTAGCATGCTCAGCAGAGGCCATAGACTTCTAAGGGCTCCATTGATTGTAGTCAATGAGAAGCTGAGCATACGTACCAAGAATTACTTAGCATGCTCAGCAGAGGCCGTAGACTTCTAAGGGCTCCATTGATTGTAGTCAATGAGAAGCTGAGCATACGTACCAAGAATTACTTAGCATGCTCAGCAGAGGCCGTAGACTTCTAAGGGCTCCATTGATTGTAGTCAATGAGAAGCTGAGCATACGTACCAAGAATTACTTAGCATGCTCAGCAGAGGCCGTAGACTTCTAAGGGCTCCATTGATTGTAGTCAATGAGAAGCTGAGCATACGTACCAAGAATTACTTAGCATGCTCAGCAGAGGCCGTAGACTTCTAAGGGCTCCATTGATTGTAGTCAATGAGAAGCTGAGCATACGTACCATGCAAATAGCTGAGGGCAGCTGCTACTTTTCAAAGTGCAAGAAAGTAACAATCAGACATGGGGCACAATGAGCACAAAAGAAGCGGCGGTCAGACCCCAGCGATCACCTGTAATGTGGATCCTGCGCCACTTCTGGCCGAGTCACACAACATTTTAGGAGGATCTGAAGCCAATTTCTCAGTGTGCACCAAATATTCAATGTTCATTTCCGAACCTGAGACGATATCATTGAACCTGATAGTGAGAGGCATCGGGGGGGGGGGATGGGGGCTGCCCCTTCATGTCGGAGGTTTCCCCCCCCGCCTCTCGGGGGTGACAGCAGGTGGGGTCGGCAAACACTTTAATCAAATGATGAATTCAGAGAGAACCACCTGAAAGAAGATGTGAAATTAGAGGCCGTGGAGGCGAGGCCGCTCATCCTCCGCAGATATCGCGGACGGCAGCCGCTTCCGCTGCTTTCCTGTAATCTAAGAAAAAAGGAGAAGTTGGAAGAAAGTTTCTGGTCACTTCCTGATATTTGCAACTTTGCTCATGTTCCGTGGGATCTGGTTTCTGCTAGATCCTCGTGATTGTCAGGTCCGGTTACGCTTCTTGATACATTTTTTTTTAGCAGTCCCAAACAAAGTTCCAAACACCCTGCAGAGCGTTACATGGCCGCTTTACATAAATGAATAGGAGAGAGTATAAGAAACTCTGCAATATATCTTATCAGAGAAATCTGCTTCTTTCTCCACTTATGAGACACTTCTCCCTCCTGACTTCATGATTCACTCTGAGAACTGCTAAAAACCAATTCTGCTCAAGATAGGATAAGCCTACCATCTCACTGAGGGATCAGATTACAGCTGCCTAATGGAGGGGTAGGAGGAGAGAAGAGCGAAGTATAGATGTTCTATCCCACCCCTGTGCTGGAATCACAGCTACACTGTTTAGTATTGCTGTATAATATCTTCTATGCTGTATAATGTCCTCCATGCAGCTGCTGCTTACTAATATGATTTTATCTTACACCAGCTCTGACTTCACAGCTACACTGCTCAGTACAGCTGTATAATATCCTCCATGCAGCTGCTGATTACTAGTATGTATTTATCTTACACCAGAGCTGACTTCACAGCTACACTGCTCAGTACAGCTGTATAATGTCCTCCATGCAGCTGCTGATTACTAGTATGTATTTATCTTACACCAGCAATGACTTCACAGCTACACTGCTCAGTACAGCTGTATAATGTCCTCCATGCAGCTGCTGATTACTAGTATGTATTTATCTTACACCAGCGCTGATTTCACAGCTACACTGCTCAGTACAGCTGTATAATGTCCCCCATTCAGCTGCTGATTACCAGTATGTATTTATCTTACACCAGAGCTGACTTCACAGCTACACTGCTCAGTACAGCTGTATAATGTCCTCCATGCAGCTGCTGATTACTAGTATGTATTTATCTTACACCAGCAATGACTTCACAGCTACACTGCTCAGTACAGCTGTATAATGTCCTCCATGCAGCTGCTGATTACTAGTATGTATTTATCTTACACCAGAGCTGACTTCACAGCTACACTGCTCAGTACAGCTGTATAATGTCCTCCATGCAGCTGCTGATTACTAGTATGTATTTATCTTACACCAGCACTGACTTCACAGCTACACTGCTCAGTACAGCTGTATAATGCCCTCCATGCAGCTGCTGATTACTAGTATGTATTTATCTTACACCAGCACTGACTTCACAGCTACACTGCTCAGTACAGCTGTATAATATCCTCCATGCAGCTGCTGATTACTATTATGTATTTATCTTACACCAGCGCTGATTTCACAGCTACACTGCTCAGTACAGCTGTATAATGTCCTCCATGCAGCTGCTGATTACTAGTATGTATTTATCTTACACCAGAGCTGACTTCACAGCTACACTGCTCAGTACAGCTGTATAATGTCCCCCATGCTGCTGCTGAACATAAGCTACATAGAGACGGGAGAAGCAGGAATCCTTCACTGTGCACTATACATCCCAGCAACTAGTCTACACCCACCATAGACAACTGAAAATTAGAGGCAGATCCTGCAGAGAGGAAAAATGCAGAAATAGGATTATTCCTCATGTACAGCCACTTTAAAAGCTAAACACAGAATACTCCCCCCTTTTAAATGGTAGCTAGTCCCCTTTTCAGCTGATCATCATGGGTCCGGCTTCATTAACCCTGGTCAAGCAGGGGAAGCCATGATTTCCACCACATCACAAGGCGGCCACTCCAACTCATGGACAGCCAAGGTCCACAAGGGCCACCATTCTGGCTTATAGACCTCCAAGGTCCTGATTTAGGCTATGGTCACATTGAATTTTTTTGAGGCAATCAAAAATTGCTTGAAAAATTGGGAAGTTTTTGGAGTTTTTTCCTGTTACAGTTTTGTAGAGTTTGGTAAGAGTTCTTTTCGCCTGATACATTTGTTGCAGCCATTTGATTGGCCAGCGCCTAATGTGTAGATTTTATCCTCAGGATTTCCTTCAAAAACTTTTTCTGTTTCCCCAACTCATTTTTCAAAACCTAAACGTAACCCTTCTCATATGAACAGCACATTGGATTCCCCATCTAATTTGAATTGGAAGATTTTTTCCAAGAGTTTTTGTGGATGATTTTGGAGAAAAACTAATCCAAAAAAATACCCTCTCCCTGTGCCTTATGGTATATCCAATGGTGGAGAAGCCTTCGTATTGATTCATTCTACCCCAGACCAGAGACCTCAGCACCAGCTTCGATGCCAGAAAGGTATTTTTTTCCACATTTTTAGAGCAGAAACTCAACGCTTTTGAGAAATTTTGAAATTTGGAAGAGGATTTAATATTTGAGGAGTTTTGAGATTTAGAGGAGGATTTGAGGAGTTTTGAGATTTAGAGGAGGATTTGAGGAGTTTTGAGATTTGGAGGAGGATTTGAGGAGTTTTGACATTTGGAGGAGGATTTGAGGAGTTTTGACATTTGGAGGAGGATTTGAGGAGTTTTGAGATTTGAAGGAGGATTTGAGGAGTTTAGAGATTTAGAGGATAATTTCAGTAGTTTTGAAATTCGGAGGAGCATTTGAGGAGTTTTGAAATTTGGAGGAGGATTTGAGGAGTTTTGAAATTCGGAGGAGGATTTGAGGAGTTTTGAGATTTGGAGGAGAATTTCAGGAGTTTTTAGATTTGAAGGAGGATTTCAGGAGTTTTTAGATTTGGAGGAGGATTTCAGGAGTTTCCGTCAATTTCTGCTCCAAAAACTCCATGAAAAACTCTGTGTACACTGTTGGAAACTCCTTGAAAGTGAGTGCAGCCTGTGAGCTGGAGCCGGTGGCCGCCGGCTACTCCATCCTGGCAGAGAATGACCGGAAAGGCTCTCCCCATGGGTGGGGGTCCTCATCTGACCCCTGGAGTGCCGGAGCTTTACTTTCACCAGGTTGTCGATATCACTGTCTGGAAAGTCTCAAAACTCAGGAAGCCAAAATAATAACACAGAAGACACAGTGATTAGTGACGCTGCCGGCAGCCGCATAATGGCTTTTATCACCAAAATAACTGGAACTGGTAAAAAAAAAACCTGCAGAATTTCCCAGCCCAACAAGACGAAGGTCACGAGGAGTCCAGCGCCGTAATGGATGACTCTGTCGAAAAATCGAGAAAAACAAGTCAACGGCACAACACTAAATGTACACACCGAGCTCCGCTTCCTTCTGTTCACGGCCAGCTGTACAGCCATGGAGTAGAGGATCTTAACCTTAAAGTCTATCCTCTAGGAATCCAGCTCTGTTATTGTCCTCTGTTATCAGCCGCTGATGGACATCATCCCATGTAGTGTTCTTCTCCCAACATAATTTCCCCTATCTCCTGTCCTACAAACCCTCAGAAACACCTACATATGTCTGACTTATATTAAAGGTTTTGTTTATTTTATATATATATATATATATATATATATATATATATATATATATATATATATATGTGTGTGTGTGTATATATATATATATATATATAAAGTTCCTGCTAAAAAGTTCTATAAATCATGGTGGACAATTCTACATTTTTACCATAGCGATTTGTTTATAGAGTTGCGCTAAAATAAGACATGAAGCATCTTTGCAAACTGACATGATTAAAAAAAAAAATCGTCTTGAGGATTGGAGTTGAGAAACTCTGCTCTAAGGCTATGTGTCCACGGGAGAATGTAGCTGCGGATTTTTCGGCATCAAAATCCGCAGCTTTCCCGCAAAATCCACACCTTTTCAAAGGTGCGGATTTACCGCGGAATTGCCGCGGATTTGATGCGGATTTTGGTGCGGATTTTTTTTTTCCCCCCAATTTTAAAGCCAAAATCCAGATGAAAATCCGTAACAATAATTGACATGTTGCAGATTTTTCCGGACGAAAATCCGCACGATTTCCGCTGCGGAAAAATCCACAGCGTGGACACAGCATTTCCAAAATGCCATAGAAATGGCTGGGGAGTAGCTGTGCTGCAGATTTTCGGGAAATCCGCGGCTTTTCCACGAGAAATCCGCGGCAAAATCCACGTATTTTCCACAGCGTGGGCACATAGCCTAAGGCTATGTGCCCACGCTGCGGAAAATGCGCGGATTTTGCCGCGGATTTCCCAAAAATCTGCAGCACAGCTACTCCCCAACCATTTCTATGGCATTTGGGAAATGCTGTGTCCACGCTGCGGATTTTTCCGCAGCGGAAATCGTGCGGATTTTCGTCCGGAAAAATCTGCAACATGTCAATTATTGTTGCGGATTTTCATCCGGATTTTGGCTTTAAAATTGAAAAAAAAAAAATCCGCGGTAAATCCGCGGCAAATCCGCACCTATGAAAAGGTGCGGATTTTGCGGGAAAGCTGCAGATTTTGATGCAGAAAAATCCGCAGATACATTCTCCCGTGGACACATAGCCTTACCGTTTTGTGTATACAGCTCCTGTGCAGACCTATGCGTTTCCATGGCTACAGACTACAAACGAACCCTGTGTAGTCTGATCCTGCAGTCCTGTCTGTCTGTCTCACAACTCTCACTTATCAAGTGTACAGATGGAAGGGAGTTTATGGCAGCAGGATCTGACTACACAGGGACTGTGGGTAGTCTGTTACCATGGAGACGCATCAATCTGCAGGGGACAGGAGAACATTTTTACTTAATTAAGTTACTTAATTCTGTATTTTAGATCCACTGGAGCAACAGAAAAAGGGTTGGAAAAGAGAATATACTGAATGAAAAAAGCACAATTTAGTGAAAAAATGGAGGTGAGCCACATAATCATTGGTTACATTAGAGAACTGACTAGAAGATCAGACTACAGACTGTGTGCTTGTAGTCTGTAACCATGGAAACACATAACTGCGCAAAGAGGCTGATACAGATTTAGAATAATGAATAGTTACAAAGTCTATTTGTTTTTTGGATGATTGGGGGGAGGGCTATTTCGATATGTGCCGCCTGTGCAGAGGGGTCAGTACATAAAATGTCCTCTGCTATTTTCTAGTATATACATACACTGGGGCAGATTTATGAATGTTGGCATTTTATACTTTTTGACATTGGACTTTTTTAAAGTCAGAAATGGAGTCAGAGTTTTGCACCAAAATTTGTGCCATATTTTTTTCAGCTGCAAAACCAACTTTTAAACTTTTTCCAAGCACAGAACAAAAAGGGGTTTTTTTCTTGTTTTGCTCAATTTTTGACACATTTTTGCAACTCTAACTTTTTCCAAGCACAGATCAAAGAGTTGTTTTTTCTTATTTTTTTTGTTCAATTTTTGATACATTTTTGCAACTTTTTACAAGCACAGAGCAAAATGTTTTTTTTCCTATTTGTTTTGCTCAATCTTTTATATATTTTTGCAACTTTTTCTAAGCACAGAACAGAATTATTTTTTTTGCCCAATTTTTGATACATTTTTGCAACTTTTTAACTTTTTCCAAGCACAGAGCAAAAAGTTGCTATTTTTTTTCTTATTTGTTTTGCTCAATTTTTTTCATACATCTTTGCAACTTTTAGCTTTTTCCAAGCACAGAGCAACAAGTTGCTATTTTTTTTCTTATTTGTTTTGCTCAATTTTTTTCATACATCTTTGCAACTTTTAGCTTTTTCCAAGCACAGAGCAAAAAGTTGCTATTTTTTTTCTTATTTGTTTTGCTCAATTTTTTTCATACATCTTTGCAACTTTTAGCTTTTTCCAAGCACAGAGCAAAAAGTTGTTTTTATTCTTATTTGTTTTGCCCAATTTTTGATACATTTTTGCAACTTTTTGCTGCTCTGTTTCTGATAAAAATTGGAGTAAAACAAAGTATAAGAGAACGTTGTAGAAGTTTCCATTGTGCAATAATAATAATGTGTGGAGCTGCTTAGTCCCTGTATGTAAAGCCTCAATGTGGCCGCTCGTGGGGCAGACGTTCCTGTTATGGGCATCTAATTACTTAGCACTGACGGATATATGGCACCTGCTCACACATCGCCCCATTGACGGCGTTCAAGGTCACACCATTGACTCCAAGCCTCGGCCACTCCAACATATTTACAGCTCGGGCGAAATAAAACGTCTTTTTGCACTTCAAACTTTCCCTTTCCTCCATAGTGTCCTGATGTAAGAGGAGCGGGCGCGTAAGAGGTGTGAAATTGGGAGACGAGGCTTCGTTATAAGGGGTCAGAGGGCGAATGATCCCATTTATGGAAGCGTTTCTAAAGCTTGGGGGATGAGAGGCGGAACCAGCAGGTTTCTAAATACCATCTACCTACATGGATGATGGTCTGCAGCCGGTCACAGCTGGTTTTGCCCCCTCCCCCTACACTTTCCGGAAGGAAAATTAGAAAGAAAATTTGCTATTAAACCAAGATGAGACCCTTCTACCTCCATATGTCTGGAAAATCCTTCTAAGGTCTCATGCACACTGGCAGATCTGTAATAAGCTTCTTTACGTTGCAGATTTTACGTTGCAAATTTTCCATTGCAGATTTTTTCCATTACAAATTTTCCGTTGCAGATTTTTCATTGCAGATTTTTTCCATTACAAATTTTCCGTTGCAGATTTTTCATTGCAGATTTTCTGTTGCAGACTTTTTGTTGCAGATTTTCTTTTGCAAATTTTCCGTTGCAGATTTTCCTTTGCAAATTTTTCTTTGCAGGTTTTCCTTTCCAGATTTTCCTTTGCAGATTTTCCGTTGCAGATTTTCCGTTGCAGATTTTCCGTTGCAGATTTTCCGTTGCAGATTTTCCGTTGCAGATTTTCCATTGCAAATTTGCCATTACAAATTTTCCGTTACAGATTTTCCGTTGGAAATTTTTCTTTGCAGATTTTCCGTTGCAGATTTTCCATTGCAGAGTTTCCATTGCAGATTTTTCGTTGCAGATTTCTCATTGCAGATTTTCCGTTGCAGACTTGCACACAGCAGTGCCATTTCAGAGAACATAAAGTCGCCAATATGCAGTATGTCAGTTTATGATGTGGATTTTCTATGCGCATCTGCAGAATTTCCGCAATTAAATCTGCTACAAAATCCACAACACTTGATGCAGATTTTGCAGACACATTTTGGATAAGATTTTGATGCATAATAAAATCCACAGTGTAAATTAATCATCACTGTGGATTTTCAGTCCATCGTGAGTCAACTAAATGAAAAATTAACCGGTCAGGAATTTTATTTCTCTTTGCTTAAATGCATGTAATTGGGGCTCAAAAATATAAATAATTTTTGCAATTGGGTTACATTACAATTTTTGCGCCATTTGCCTGCTGTGTTGCCCTTTCTATTGCTGACTGCAGAATGAGGAAACTGAGAATCCATCAGTGAGTTTGTGACTGTCTATTTCTGAGCTCCTCTCAGCTGGTATATGACCACTGTCCACATCAAAGTCAATTGGTCAAAGGGCCTGTAAAAGCCAAACGGTGCAATTTTTTTTTTTTTTGCATTAAATTTAATTGCAAATATGATTTTTAGCCCCAAATACAGACATTTCAGTAAAAAAAGTCAATAACATGTGAAAATTCTATGGGGATATTAAGGCTACTTGCGCACTTTCAATATCTGCACAGATATTTCTGTATTTCTGCACCAAAACCCATCTGGACAGGAAAAAAACATGTAAATTCTGCTCGTTTTTGCCTCCTTTTTTATGCACTTTTTCCCCATTCAAATGAAATATTGTAAAAAATGGTGCAGAATTGACGCTTTGATGGTGCAAATCTGCAAGGAAAAAATAAGTGGCGTGCGCAGAAGACTTCACGTTCTTGATACTGTAAAATGGTGCATTTTTTGCATCGTAAAAAAAAGCGCGAGGAAAAATGCGGCAAAAAACGCAGCGTGTGAACGAGCCCCAATATCCCCCCCCCCCGTCTGTCCCTGCAGCTATAGGACTTGTATATGGACGGTCTGTGGTGACACCCCATGTTATCACGTACGGATAATCTGTACAAGGTGTCCGATCCACCGGACGGCTCCTCGCCTGGCACCTGTCAGCGCTTCCCCCGATGTGTCCCCCGTCACCATCGCCGCCGCTGTCACCAATCACTGCCACTTTGTGAGTATCATGTGTAGCTGTCTCTCACCCGGATCTCGAGGGTCCCTGCAGCCTCCAGATTCGCAGCGACCATGCGTCAATTTATAGGAAAAGACGAAAGAGAAGACCCCAAATAATATATCGGGGGGATCAGGAATCAGGCAGAGGATAAATGGAAATTACGCCTCTAATTTCTGTTGTGTGCCCAGAGCCAAGTGAAGGCCATATACCGCCATATAGTGCTTCCATATACCACCATATAGTGCCTCCGTGTACCGCCTTATAGTGCCTCCATATACCGCCATATAGTGCCTCCATACACCGCCATATAGTGCCTCCATACACTGCCATATAGTGCATCCATATGCCACCATATAGTGCCTCCATATACTGCCATATAGTGCATCCATATGCCACCATATAGCATCTCCATATACCGCCATATAGTGCCTCCATATACTGCCATATAGCATCTCCATATGCAGCCATATAGTGCATCCATATAGGGCCTCCATATACCGCCATGTAGTGTTTCTATATACCGCCATATAGTGCCTCCATATAGCGCCTTTATATACTGCCATATAGCGCCGCCATATAGTGCCTCCATATGCCACCATATAGTGCCTCCATATACCGCCATGTAGCGCCTCCATATACCGTCATATAGTGCCTCCATATACCGCCATATAGAGCCTTCATATATCGCCGTCATATAGTGCCTCCATATAGCGCCTCCATATACCATTATATAGTGCCTCCATATAGCTCCATATGGTTACTCCATATACCGCCAGATAGTGCCTCCTTATACTGCCATATAGCACTGCCATATAGTGCCTCCATATACCGCCCTATAGCACCTCCATGTGAGGCCATATAACGCATCCATATACCACCATATAGTGCCTCCATGTGATGCTGTAATGCGCCTCCATGTGCCGTCATATAACGACTCCATATTATTTATACAGTTTATTTATGATTCGGGGTCTAGATCGCTGATGAAGTATTCCAGCCATAGCTAGTAACGACATATCGCCAGCATATAGCAGCTCGTGGCTGATCAGTTGAGGGCCAAATACTGGGACATAGTCCCACATTCTCCTCCAGATGGAAGATGTCAGAGGAGAGAAGGATCGGACATGTTGAGTTACAACCTGCCCAATCATCGCTTACCCTCCTCTCCTTACAGAACACTCAGACTCCCAGCCCGGGTTTATGGGCACTTCTACTCCCTTTCATTTGAGCGATTGCTGGGGGTCCATACGATAGATGATCAATGTGAGGTCACTGGGGGGGGGCGGCACCCTGTAACCCCAAGATCAGCTTTAGCAGAGCAACAATTAAGCGATACACGAGGCGGAACACAGCAGCCCCGCGCACCGCTTATCGACATCTGCCGGGAATCACCCTTATCTAGCGATAATCGGCCACTAGGCCATGTACTGTGCCACCAGGTTCTGCCTAATTCTGCGCAGCTGGAGCGGTTGAACGGTGTCGGACCCCCATTCTCAAAATGATCACCTATCCCAGGGACCCCCACAAATTGCTACAACTAAGGGGACTAAAGGGATGAGCGTCCATGTGTGCTGTATTGAGAGGAGATTAAGCAGCTGATTGGGCATGTTGTAATTCAACATGTCCGATCATTCTCCAATTGATGGCCTATTGTTCAGTACTGTACGATCCCTCTACAGTTTTACCACCACATCTTGAAGTTATCCCATATCTGTAGAATTCGGGAATAACGTTCCGGTCGCGGGGATTTGTATGGCGCGGAGGACGGGCGTGTTCACCTCTGCTCCTATCACTGTCTATGGAGCTGTTGGTGAATGAACAGCGCGGAGGGGCGAATGCCGTTCCCCGCTCCGTCCATATGGGGTTCTCGGGATCACTACTGGTCCCAATGCTTGGACGGACCCCCAATGGTGGTGATGATGGACCCCCAACCCGATAAAATCACCAAAACAATTCTCATTTTCCTTCCAATGGGGTGAAAAACCCTCCCGATGCCACTAATTAGCGAGTTCTCACCGCCATATCACTTAGGAAATAACCCTTTTAGCGAGGATTAATACCGCCATATGCTGGATTTTGGTTGGGGGGTAATAAGGAGCCGTCCTCCCCCCAGTGCTGGGATTGAGTTTGCTGGAGGAATTTCCTGGCCAGTGCCCTATCTGTCATTAAAAGAAATAATGAGGAGGACTACAGACAAAGGACTTCAGGGACCTTACATGCCGGGGCCTTTGTGAGGAGATTGGACATGAAAGGGAGGTCACCCGAGGGGAAGAGGTCGGGGCATTAAACTCCAATCCTCCATTCACGGTTTTTTTCTCTTCCAGAAGTGAGAAGGTATTTGTGAATGCAGGACTGTGGGAAGCAGCGGCCGGCCGGGGGGATGGCGGCCCCCAGTGTCAATGATGGTGGCCTGTGTTTTTCTTACGTTGCTGCCTTTCATCTCGCTAATGTCATGCTCCATTATGTCTGGGGCAAGCTGCTTCATTTTCAACATAAACAGCGGCCCCTTCTCTCCGGGCTGCCGGCAGCTGTTTTCTAAAGCAGCAGAAACATTGTTTGGAGACTGTGATACCTCTGGGTGAAGTGTCCGGCGGGGTATTGCCTTACCGATACCTACGTGACGAGCCCACGCGGCACAATGGACGAGGCCGCGCAGCACAATGGACGAGGCCGCGCAGCACAATGGACGAGGCCGCGCGGCACAATGGACGAGGCCGCGGGGCACAATGGACGAGGCCGCGGGGCACAATGGACGAGGCCGCGGGGCACAATGGACGAGGCCGCGGGGCACAATGGACGAGGCCGCGGGGCACAATGGACGAGGCCGCGCGGCACAATGGACGAGGCCGCGCGGCACAATGGACGAGCCCGCGGGGCACAATGGACGAGGCCGCGGGGCACAATGGACGAGGCCGCGGGGCACAATGGACGAGGCCGCGGGGCACAATGGACGAGGCCGCGGGGCACAATGGACGAGGCCGCGGGGCACAATGGACGAGGCCGCGGGGCACAATGGACGAGGCCGCGGGGCACAATGGACGAGGCCGCGCGGCACAATGGACGAGGCCGCGCGACACAATGGACGAGGCCACCCTGCACAATGGACGGTGCCACCCTGCACATTGGACGATGCCACCCTGCATAATGGACAAGGCCTCACTATACAATGGGCGAGACCGCATTGCACAATGGACGAGGCCTCGTCCAATGTGCCGCGTGGCCACGCCGCACAATGGACAAGGCCGCGCGGCACAATGGATGAGACCGCATTGCACAATGGACGAGGGCTCGTCCATTGTGCAGGGTGGCATCGTCCATTGTGCTGCATGCCCTCTTCCATTGTGCTGCGCAGCACTATGGATGAGGCCACGCGGCACAATAGACGAGGTCGCGCGGCACAATAGACGAGGCCGCGCGGCACAATGGGCGAGGCCGCGCGGCACAATAGACGAGGCCGCATTGCACAATGGACGAGGCCTTGTCCATTGTGCAGGATGGCATCGTCCATTGTGCTGCACGGCCTCATCCATTGTGCCGCGCACCACAATGGACGAGGCCGTGTGGCACAATGGACGAAACCGCGCGGCACAATGGACGAGGCCCCGCAGCACAATGGACGAGGCCGCATTGCACAATGGACGAGACCGCGCGGCACAATGGACGATGCCGCATTGCACAATGGATGAGGCCGCATTGCACAATGGACGAGGCCTTGTCAATTGTTCAGCGTGGCATCGTCCATTGTGCCGCATGCCCTCGTCCATTGTGCCACACGGCACAGTGGACGATGTCGCGCCGCACAATGGACGATGCCGCACAATGGACGATGCCGCGCCGCACAATGGACGAGGCCGCGCCGCACAATGGACGAGGCCGCGCGGCACAATGGACAAGACCGTGTTGCACAATGGAGGAGGCCACGTGGCACAATGGACAAGACCGTGTTGCACAATGGAAGAGGCCGTGCGGCACAATGGAGGAGGCCACGTGGCACAATGGACAAGACCGTGTTGCACAATGGAAGAGGCCGCGCGGCACAATGGACGAGCTGCACCATGGGGCTCTGGGGTCATCCTAAATCCGCCGGTGGAAAAATCATGATTGTCCGAAGCATCGAATGGTGTCATAAATTACCAAGAGTAGCAGACGGATATAATAAGACCTATACTAAAGGGAATCTCTGCTTTGGTGTTACAAAAAAAAATAAGACCTTATAGGCATTGTCCAATTCTTACTGATTGGCTGCAGCGCTCATATGATATTTCCGGGGAGCTGAGAAGGTGGTTTGTCCAGTAGTGGATAACACCTCTAAAGGGACTTGAAGGGGTTATTCTGATCTTCATATATGAGCGTTGTTGGAAAGTTCCCATAAGAACGAGCACTTTTACAGTTTACTGTTTGTTAAAATGTGCAGCCGTTCTTCAGATATTAACACTTTTCTTTTGTTTACAGCTCATTGCCTAGGAGACCGACCACCGCTGCTGTCTGACAATGGTGGGTATAGAACGCTGACAGTGTGATCCAGCCATCATGGACCGCTTAAAAGCTGCGCTTACAAGCTCAATAGAAAAGAGCTTGGAAACACTGTGCTGCTAAACTGTAGTGGTGGTCGGTCTCCTAGACAACGAGCTGTAAACAAAGAAAAAGAAAAGTGATCATAAGTCAAGAACGACTGGAAATTTTAAAAAATTGCAAAAATCCTTGTTCTTATAAGCAGTCTCCGACCGTGACTGTCTACGGGGATGAAAATAAGACCCTCAGCGCCCAAATACACAATACACAGAGCTCCTTATATCTATACCCTTTATCTGTATTGAGAGCTTTATCTGTGAGATCCCTCCTGTAGAGGAGGAGGACATATCTCCATCCCCATCTCCTGATTAGGGGTAATTAGCCAAACATCCCGCACCTTTTGTCCTGGAGAATTTCCTATCAGGATAATGATGGAGGAGACAAGTGACGTGTAGGGAGAAGGCGCGCACCGGCCCTCAGACCGGATCTCCATCATGGACACATCAACGCCAAACCGTGTCCGACCTATGGTGCCCCAGCGCTGCCGAGTCAGGGGTCGTAGTCATACCCGGCCCTGGTCCCTGCTGCCATATAGGACCCCATTACTATAAACGGCACAAGTTGTGCTTTGCAAACCAAGAACTGCAAGTTACGCCCCACCATCAATTAAGAACCCGACTAATTTTCATTAAGTAACTTTTTTCTTTCTATCATCATACCTCTTCTTTTTTTTGTTAGACGTTTTGTATCTCTATAGTTCATTTTACCCTCCAATGTGCCAAAATTTTGAAAAAAAGACCAAGTGGTAAAGACTTTTTTTATGTCTTTTACATTTTTTTAATTGGATAATTTTAATTAAAAATCTTATTTTTTATATATGGGGGAAATGGGAAGAGTTCAACTTTTTTTTTTTATTCATTTTTTACATTTTTTCATTTGATAAATATAATTAAAAATCTTATTTTTTTTATATCCATATATATAAAAAAAATAAGATTTTTAATTATATTTATCAAATTAAATAATGGGAAGAGTTCAACTTATTTATTTTTTAAAATATTTTTTTAATTTGATAAATTTAATTAAAAAGCTTATTTTTGGGGAAATGGGAATAGTTTAATTTTTTTTATTTTTTTATAATTTTTTATGCCTTTTAGATTTTTAATTGGGTATAATTTTTTTTATTTTTTTATAATTTTTTATGCCTTTTAGATTTTTTATTGGGTAAATGTAATTAAAAATCTTATTTTTTATAACTTTTTTTTAAAAAAAAATATTTTTTAATGATTTTACATTTTTTAAGTGGATAAATTTAATTAAAAAAATATATATATACGAAGGAAATGGAAAGAGTTCAACTTTTTTATATTTTTTTTAATGTCTTTTACATTTTTGATTGGATAAATGTAATTAAAAATCTTATTTTTTATAACTTTATTTTTTTAAATATTTTTTAATGTCTTGTAGATTTTTTAATTGGATATAATTAATGAAAAATGTTTATGGGGGGATATGGAAAGAGTTAAATTTCTTTTTTATTATTTTTTTTTTTAACATATTTTTTAATGTCTTATATTTTTTTATTAGATAAAGGTGTAATTAAAAAATCTTATTTTTTTTATAACTTTTTAAATGTATTTTTTTAAATACTTTTTTCATATATTTTACATGTTCTAATTGGATAAATGTAATTAAAAATCATATATATATATATACCGTATATAATGTGTATGTGTGTGTGTGTATGTATATATATATATATATATATATATATATATATATATGTATATATATGTATATATATATATATATATATATATATATATATATATATATATATATATATATATATATATATATATATGGAAAAATGGGAAAAGTTGAACTTTTTAAGTTTGTTTTTTTTTAAATATCTTTTAATGTTTTTATATTTTTTTAATTGGATAAATTTAACTAGAAATATAGGCGGTTAAACTATATCGTGCAGCCCAGTGCGAGGATGGACGTTCTTTAACGTAACATCTTCGTGTATTTTTTCCCCCATTATTGAAGTTAATCTGCTGGCTTTTTACGTGGCGGTGTTTCTTAAAGACCAGCTCCATCCTCTCGGCTCGGCGGCGGAGCTGTATAAAGCCCATTGGTGTAAATATCTCTTGCAGGTGATTTATGAGACCCTGCGGTTCGGTATGGCTAATGATTCATGAAGGTTTGCGCATTGGAAGTCTACGCCTGCAAACTGTCTGCACACACGAGGTAGAGGAGACCTGCTCTGTCCTTCACAAATTGCCCCATTAAAACCCCAAACAAAAGGTCCTCTCAGTAGCGGACATATTTTCCCACACGTGAGCGAGCAATTGGAAACTTCCTCCTGATAACTAAGAACGTTTGAATTAGAATTTATGAGAAGGGTCTTATGGTCTCCTGGCCCGGGGGCTGAAACAGATCTGCCTGAGCAGAGGGCTTTTCTTTGATGCCGAGAATAACATTCTGGGAGGGATCAGGAGCGACTAATGCAAAGGAAAAGCGCGGAGGCCCAGGCCGAGGTCACACACACTTTCATGTTCTTTTCTTTTCCACCCATCGTATAGAAGGAAGGGTCACACTTATAAGAAAACCATCAGCTGCCGTGTGCGCAATATCTCGGGACGTCATGATACCTTGAGGGTAAAGCATGGTGAAGGCGATGTGCACACAGAGATTTATTTATCAGGCGTCTTTAAAAAAAACTTAAGATTTTCAAGCAGAAACAGTTCCAGAAACTCGACTTTTTTAGGGAGCGTTTCTGGAAGCGGCCACAGGATGAAGGAATGGAGTGGCCGCCTGAAGAAGGAACTGAGCTCTCAGAATAGAGTGCCTGCCTGAAGAAGGAACGGAGCAGTCGAAATGGAGCGGCTGCCAGAAGGAGGAATGGAATGGTTGGAATGGAGCGGCCGCCCAAGAAGGAACAGAGCGGTTGGAATGGAAAGGCTGTCTGAAGAAGGAACGGAGCAGTCGGAATAGAGTGGCTTCCAGAAGAAGGAACAGAGCGGCGGAATTTAGTGGCTTCCAGAAGAAGGAACGGAGCGGCGGAATAGAGTTTCCGTCCAAAGAAGGAATAGAGTGGTCGGAATGGAGGGGCTGCCCAAAGAAGGAAGAGAGTGGAGGGGCTGCCCAAAGAAGGAAGAGAGCGGTTGGAATGGAGTGGCCGCCTGAAGACGGAACAGAGCCGTCGGAATGGAGCAACTGCCTGAAGAAGAAACAGAGCGGTCGGAAATGGAGCGGCCACCCGAAGAAGGAAGAGAGCGGTTGGAATGGAACGGCTGTCTGAAGAAGGAATGGAGCAGTCAGAATGGAGCGACCCCCCCCCCCCCCACCCTCCCAAAAGAAGAAATGGAGCGGTCGGAATAGAGTTTCCGTCCAAAGAAGGAATAGAGCGGTCAGAATGGAGCTGCCTCCCAAAGAAGGAATGGAGTAGTCGGTATGGAGGAGCTGCCCAAAGAAGGAAGAGAGCGGTCGATCTCCTGCTCTTCTGTGGGCCAGTATAAACATATACACTACAGTTCAAAAGTGTAGGGTCATTTAGATATTTCCTTATTTTTGAAAGAAAAGCACATTTTTTCAATTAAATAAAACAGAAATCCCCCCTATACATTCTTAATGTGGTATAAATGACTATTCTAGCTGCAAACATCGGGGTTTTAATGCAATATCTACATAGGTGTATAGAGGCCCATTTCCAACAACCACCACTACAGTGTTCTAATGGTACATTATGTTTGCTAACTATGTTAGAAGGCTAATGGATGTTTAGAAATCCCTTAAAAACCCTTGTGTAAGGTTGTTAGCACAGCTGAAAACAGTTTTGCTGATTAGAGAAGCTATAAAACTGACCTTCCTTTGCGCTAGTTGAGAACCTGGAGCATTACATTTGTTGGTTCCATTAAACTCTCAAAATGGCCAGAAAAAGAGAACTTTCATGTGAAACTCGACAGTTTATTCTTGTTCTTAGAAATCAAGGATATTCCATGCAAGAAATTGCCAAGAAACTGCAGATTTCGTGCAACGATGTGTACTACTCCCTTCAGAGGAGAGCACAAACAGGCTCTAACCAGAGTAGAGAGAGAAGTGGGAGGCCGCGCTGCACAACTGAGCAATAAGACAAGTACATTAGAGGCTCTAATGTGAGAAATCCACGCCTCACTGGTCCTCAACTGGCAGCTTCATTACATAGCACTCGCAAAACGCCAGCGTCACCGTCTACAGTGAAGAGGCGACTCCGGGATGCCGGCCTTCAGGGCAGAGTGGCAAAGAAAAAGCCATATCTGAGACTGGCTAATAAAAGGAAAACATTAATATGGGCAAAAGAACACAGACATTGGACAGAGAAAGATTGGAAAAAAGTGTTATGGACAGACGAATGGAAGTTTGAAGTGTTTGGATCACACAGAAGAACATATGAGATGGAGAACAACTGAAAAGATGCTGGAAGAGTGCCTGACGCCATCTGTCAAGCATGGTGGAGGTAATGTGATGGTCTGGGGTTGCTTTGGTGCTGGTAAAGTGGGAGATTTGTACAAGGTAAAAGGGATTTTGAATAAGGAAACCTATCATACCATTTTGGAACGCCATGCCATACCCTATGCACAGCGAATGATTGGAGACAATTTCATCCTACAACAGGACAATGACCCAAAGCCACCTCCAAATTATGCATGAACTATTTAGGGAAGAAGCCGGCAGCTGGTATTCTATCTGTAATGGAGTGGCCGCCCAGTCACCAGATCTCAACCCTATAGAGCTGTTGTGGGAGCAGCTTGACCGTATGGTACCAAAACGTGCCCATCAAACCAATCCAACCTGTGGGAGGGGGGAAGCATGGGGTGAAATATCTCCAGATAAATCCGCAAATTAACAGATAGAATGCCAAAAGGTCTGCAAAGCTGGAATTGCTGCACACGAGCATTCTGTGCCGAAAGCCAAGTGTGAAGAGGGAATTATTATCTCAAGTAAAAATCATTATTTCTCACGTCGTCACTGTCTGGACGATATTCTCTATTCATTTGATAAACAAAAGGATTTTTCATGGAAAAGACAAAATTGTCTGGGTGACCCCAAACATTTGAACGGTAGTGTATCAGCTAGATGTTGGTACTAGCCCCCAATGGGAGGGGTTAGCCGAAAGGGAAAGTGATGGTTTCCGGTTAGTGGGTCAGTGAAGATCACGTAGGCAATGTATACAGACAGTCTGTAGGAAATGAAGGTAGGACATGAAGGTCGGATACAGTGGGTGACTTGTGGCAGAGAATGAAGAAAGCAGGCTGGAGACAAGATATGGTGATCCTTGAGTGCTATTGAGACATGGAGCATTAGAGACCGTCCTCCATACAAAGAGGCCCGAGACAGAAGGTTCCAGTCAACAGATCTTAAGGGCCAAGTCTCTAAACATCAAGGTATCGGGTTAACACTGACTGGCATGTGAATGAAGTTGGTTTTCCAAGGCAGAGGTGACCTAAATGTCCAAGAACATAATGCTCTACTCTGGCACTAGTGGCTACCTATTTTTTCCCTTCTCTACAAGGAGAGGAGAAGTGGATACGGACGTCTGGGAGCGTAAGACTCTTCTCAGGCCATGGTAATGGAACCTCTGACAATCTCCTCCACTAGGAGACTGGACGGGGAGCCACTAGAAGGGAAGGTGGCAGTCATGCGTTGGGCTGGGTTGTGCTGGGACTCACAGGAACAGTAAGATCAGAAGCAACCCAGTAGGAACTGAGACTGTGTCTGAATATGCATTGCACAATCGAAATGTGCTGGAAGATAAGTGCCGCTATCTGTTGTGTTGCAGAGAATGAAGCGTTGAATAAAGTGTTCTTTGCAACGAACTGTTGGTCTCCTTGGGAGTACTTGGAAAGAGACCCTCAGCTCGAAGACCCCACATGGAATAAGACCCTCAGGTCAAAGACCCCACTTGGAAAGAGACCCTCAGGTCAAAGACCCCACTTGGAAAGAGACCCTCAGGTCTAAGACCCCACTTGGAAAGAGACCCTCAGGTCTAAGGATCTATTTGGAAAGAGACTCTCAGGTCCAAGACCCTACTTGGAAAGAGACTCTCAGGTCCAAGACCCCACTCAAGAGAGTCTTAGGTCCAAGATCCTATTTGGAAAGAGACCCTCAGGTCAAAGACCCCACTTGGAAAGAGACCCTCAGGTCAAAGACCCCACTTGGAAAAATACCCTCAGGTCAAAGACCCCACTTGGAAAGAGACCCTCAGGTCTAAGGATCTTTTTGGAAAGAGACCCTCAGGTCTAAGACCCCACTTGGAAAGAGACCCTCAGGTCTAAGACCCCACTTGGAAAGAGACCCTCAGGTCTAAGACCCCACTTGGAAAGAGACCCTCAGGTCTAAGGATCTATTTGGAAAGAGACTCTCAGGTCCAAGACCCTACTTGGAAAGAGACTCTCAGGTCCAAGACCCCACTCAAGAGAGTCTTAGGTCCAAGATCCTATTTGGAAAGAGACCCTCAGGTCAAAGACCCCACTTGGAAAGAGACCCTCAGGTCAAAGACCCCACTTGGAAAAATACCCTCAAGTCAAAGACCCCACTTGGAAAGAGACCCTCAGGTCTAAGGATCTTTTTGGAAAGAGACCCTCAGGTCTAAGACCCCACTTGGAAAGAGACCCTCAGGTCAAAGACCCCACTTGGAAAGAGACCCTCAGGTCTAAGACCCCACTTGGAAAGAGACCCTCAGGTCTAAGGATCTATTTGGAAAGAGACTCTCAGGTCCAAGACCCTACTTGGAAAGAGACTCTCAGGTCCAAGACCCCACTCAAGAGAGTCTTAGGTCCAAGATCCTATTTGGAAAGAGACCCTCAGGTCAAAGACCCCACTTGGAAAGAGACCCTCAGGTCAAAGACCCCACTTGGAAAAATACCCTCAGGTCAAAGACCCCACTTGGAAAGAGACCCTCAGGTCTAAGGATCTTTTTGGAAAGAGACCCTCAGGTCTAAGACCCCACTTGGAAAGAGACCCTCAGGTCTAAGGATCTATTTGGAAAGAGACTCTCAGGTCCAAGACCCTACATGGAAAGAGACTCTCAGGTCCAAGACCCCACTCAAGAGACTCTCAGGTCCAAGATCCTATTTGGAAAGAGACCCTCAGGTCAAAGACCCCACTTGGAAAGGACCCTCAGGTCAAAGACCCCACTTGGAAAGAGACTCTCAGGTCCAAGATCCTATTTGGAAAGAGACCCTCATGTCTAAGACCCCACTTGGAAAGAGACCCTCAGGTCTAAGGATCTATTTGGAAAGAGACCCTCAGGTCCAAGGCCCTACTTGGAAAGAGACTCTCAGGTCCAAGATCCTATTTGGAAAGAGACCCTCAGGTCCAAGACCCTACTGGGAAAGAGACCCTCAGGTCCAAGACCCTACTGGGAAAGAGACCCTCAGGTCCAAGACTCTACTGGGAGAGAGACCCTCAGGTCAAGCCCCAAATTTTCTTTCTTCCCCAGCACTAATGGCAGATAACAGAGATCAATAGATTGCATTTAACTGGATAGCAAAATTAACTTTAAATATATATGTGTAATTTATATATTTTTAGACACAACCCCAAAAAGTACGGGGATGAGAACATAGGCCTAGTAGGGAGCTGGTGTTTTGGGCTGGACCGGCACCATGGGGAGGCTGATATGCGGAGAGCGTGGAGATTTAGCCATGTCGTGTGATTTGGGGCCGAGGAAGAGCGAAAATTAGAGTTTTCCTTGAAAATACTTGCAGATATTTGCATTTACTGTTTATTTGTAGGATGACACTATGGAAAGGACGTGTTGACATTTGCATTAGGGGGAAGCTCGGTGCAGTATTTACTGGTCGTAATTAGTTCTAAGGGTCATTCCCCCCCCCCTGACGTGACGTGTAAATACACAAGTGCCGCACTCATCCCAACTAAAACAGATGGCCATCAGCGAGAACTGCGGCCATTCCTAAACACTGCCCCATTTCAGCTGTCTGTTACCCTTGATCTGGGGTCTCCGAGGGTCTTTGAGTAGGTACACACATAAGGATGCAATCAGCGGGGTCTTTATTTGTATAGGAGCAGCACTGGAAGGATACGGCTGCATTAAAGGGGAGGGGGTCCCGGCTCAGTCAGTTCTATGGACAAGAGTGGTCAACTGTCTAATAGGGGAGATGGCTCCTTTTTCCCATTTCAGAGGATTCGGAGCCCCTCGTAGTGCAATTTGGTGGTGGTCTCCTATATACCGTATTACAGCTCATCCCGATTTCAAGTGTGACTGGTCTGCAGTACCACAAACAACCTATGAACAAGAGTGGCGCTGTTTCAAGAAAAAAAAAAATCCTTATAATAATGGACCCAGGTAGGGATAAGTCCTCGGGCCCACCCTACCTCTGGGGCCCTCCTACCTCTGGGGCCCACCCTACCTCGGGCCCACTATGCCCAGGTTTCAATTTGTGACATCCACCATTTATGTTCAGCGGTGTGCACAGTGCATGTGTAAGCGCCATATAGTGCGGGTGCTGGCTGTGTCATACATCTGGCACCAAGGGGTCCTGTCATACATCTGGGGAAGGTGTCCAATAAACGAACCGCAACATGATTTAGGGGGGCAAAATGACACAAAAACTATGTAAACGTTCGTATCACCCCTAATTTCTCAAAAAATTAATTAAATCTTCAAAACAAAAGAAAAACATTTGGTATCACTGTGTGTAACTGAAATAATAAAGTATCTAAATATTTATCCCATATGGGACATACCAAAGGAGACAAAGAAGCCGCTTCATCTCCCCAAAAAAGGAATATAAAGAGATCAGCAAATTGTATGGACCCAAAATACCAATGATAATCTCTACAGCTCGTACAGCAATAAACGAGCCCTGATACAATGAGATCGACCGACAAATGAAAATGTTAGAGCTTGTGACAAGCAAGGAGGAAAAATAGAATGGGAAGAGGGTCTACAGAAGCCTAAAACTGCTCCTGATTGGAAATGGCCTTTTATTATGGCCAGTCTAAGGCGCACCTGTGCAATAATCATGCTGGCCAGTCTAAGGCGCACCTGTGCAATAATCATGCTGGCGCCAGCCTAAGGCGCACCTGTGCAATAATCATGCTGGCCAGTCTAAGGCGCACCTGTGCAATAATCATACTGTCCAGTCTAAGGGGCACCTGTGTAATAATCATGCTGGCCAGCCTAAGGCGCACCTGTGCACTAATCATGTTGGCCAGCCTAAGGCGCACCTGTTCAATAATCATACTGGTCAGTCTAAGGCGTACCTGTGCACTAATCATGCTAGCCAGCCTAAGGTGCAGCTGTGCAATAATCATCCTGGCCAGCCTAAGGTTCACCTGTGCAATAATTATCCTGGCCAGCCTAAGGTGCAGCTGTGCAATAATCATGCTGGCCAGCCTAAGGCAAACCTGTGCACTAATCATCCTGGCCGGCCTAAGGTGTACCTGTGCAATAATCATCCTGGCTAGCCTAAGGTGAACCTGTGCAATATTAATCCTGGCCAGCCTAAGGCACACCTGTGCAATAATCATGCTGGCCAGCCTAAGGCAAACCTGTGCACTAATCATCCTGGCCGGCCTAAGGTGCAGCTGTGCAATAATCATCCTGGCCGGCCTAAGGTGCACCTGTGCAATAATCCTGCTGTTTAATCAGCATCTTGATATTCCGCACCTGTGAGGTGGATGGATTATTAGGGGATCACTAACACAGATTTACACAGATTTGTGAATAATATTTGGGAGGAAAAGGCCTTTTGTGTCCAAAGAAAAAGTCTTAGATCTTCGAGTTCCGCTCATGAAAAATGGGAGAAAACAAAAGTGTTACATTTATATTTTCATATTTTTGTTCAGTGTATAGTGCGCCTCGTGGATGACGGTGCACCATGTGACATTTTCCTAAATAAATTCTTGTATTTTGGGGGATAATTGCATGTTATTATTTAATGGCATTATTATAATCTATGGTTGGTTTGTAAAGTAAGTACTCCCCCCATAATACAAGGTATCACCTAATGTTAGGTGCTAGCCATTATCTTATCTGCGCAGAATATTCTGTGCCATCAGAATTGCTGTGATTATTAAGGTTTCTGTTCATTTCTCCGATCCTCAGCCATTATGAAGGTCTCCCCCCCCTCCCCTCATATCCACAATGCGAAAAAGGCCGAAATAAAGGCATAAGTGAGCGCGCACAGCTTCATATCAAATAACATGCAAATTGCCCAGCGTTACACGGTGTGCTCATTAATTGCCAAATTTGACATGGTAATCAGCGGTGCAGAGACCAGCGCCTCCTCCTGTCACCTCACACTTTCCATTGGAAGCCGGTGACTCCCAAACCACTACACCCGGCGTGTGCATTATCCCTGTACTGTGACATCGCTGTGTGTATTATCCCTGTACTGTGACATCGCTGTGTGTATTACCCCTGTACTGTGACATCGCTGTGTGTATTATCCCTGTACTGTGACATCGCTGTGTGTATTATCCCTGTACTGTGACATCGCTGTGTGTATTATCCCTGTACTGTGACATCGCTGTGTGCATTATCCCTGTACTGTGACATCGCTGTGTGTATTATCCCTGTACTGTGTCATCACTGTGTGTATTATCCCTGTACTGTGACATCACTGTGTGCATTACCCCTGTACTGTGACATCACTGTGTGCATTACCCCTGTACTGTGACATCACTGTGTGTATTATCCCTGTACTGTGACATCGCTGTGTGTATTACCCCTGTACTGTGACATCGCTGTGTGTATTACCCCTGTACTGTGACATCGCTGTGTGTATTATCCCTGTACTGTGACATCGCTGTGTGTATTATCCCTGTACTGTGACATCGCTGTGTGTATTATCCCTGTACTGTGACATCGCTGTGTGTATTACCCCTGTGCTGTGACATCGCTGTGTGCATTATCCCTGTACTGTGACATCGCTGTGTGCATTATCCCTGCACTGTGACATCGCTGTGTGTATTATCCCTGTACTGTGACATCGCTGTGTGTATTACCCCTGTACTGTGACATCGCTGTGTGTATTACCCCTGTACTGTGACATCGCTGTGTGTATTATCCCTGTACTGTGACATCGCTGTGTGTATTATCCCTGTACTGTGACATCACTGTGTGCATTATCCCTGTACTGTGACATCACTGTGTGCATTATCCCTGTACTGTGACATCACTGTGTGCATTATCCCTGTACTGTGACATCCCTGTGTGTATTATCCCTGTACTGTGACATCGCTGTGTGTATTATCCCTGTACTGTGACATCGCTGTGTGTATTATCCCTGTACTGTGTCATCACTGTGTGTATTATCCCTGTACTGTGACATCACTGTGTGTATTACCCCTGTACTGTGACATCACTGTGTGTATTATCCCTGTACTGTGTCATCGCTGTGTGTATTATCCCTGTACTGTGACATCACTGTGTGTATTATCCCTGTACTGTGACATCACTGTGTGTATTATCCCTGTACTGTGTCATCCCTGTGTGTGTTATCTCTGTACTGTGACATCACTGTGTGTATTATCCCTGTACTGTGACATCACTATGTGTGTTATCTCTGTACTGTGACATCGCTGTGTGCATTATCATTACCATCTATTCCTCCTTTTCTGGTTCTTTGTGCCTTGTAACCTGGTACTATTGTTTCTTCTTGCAGTTTTGACCCCTGAGGTGGAGAATATACATATATCTGACGGGTTCCCTGCGGTTGCTGCCGGTTCTCGGTGCTGAGGACATTTCCTATAGATTCCTGGTATAAAACCCCACAAGCATCTTGCTTCATTTACCAGATATCGATCTGCAATTCCCGGCTTCGCGTTTCAGGCAACAATGGGCCCTTTAAGCGGTTGCTTTACATCGGGAGACACGCACTCTCATATTTGACTTTGTGAGGAGCGCAGCCTTCTGAACTCGGATGCCGTTCCCTTCCCCATGATCCTAAGTATCAAAATCCCCCTTTCGGCATGCTTCTGAGCCCGCCGTAATCAGACGGTGCCACTGCTATGTCAGGCAGGTTGCTCTATCCGTGGCCTTGAATAATTGGAGGAATGTTGGCACTTGTGCACAGGCCATGAGAACCTGACCTGCTCTGATATTTAATCTGCTTGGGTGCGCAGCAGTGCAGACATCCAGCCGCAGCCCCAGTCCGCACACAGCAGTACCCTCCAGCACATCACTTTCCCTTCTGATTGATCTACCGTCAGAAAATACGTAACCGGATCTGACACCGTCACCGGCCCCAGAACACGTCCCGATGACGTGGGCAGATTACGCCGCCGCTTCCGAACAACTCAACTATTTTACGTTTCTCCCATTTATCGAATTCTTGCAACGTTTTGCATTTAATCCAGTCGGAACTTTTAAGTCTGGAGCAATTTATCCACATACATAATATTCTTAAACTTGGAATTTTGCTGATGTTATGGGAGTTGTGCGATTTTTGGGGGATTTTATAGGGCGCGCGGTGGCTCAGTGGTTAGCACTGCAGTCTTGTGGTGGCTCAGTGGTTAGCACTGCAGTCTTGCAGCGCTGGGGTCCTGGGTTCAAATCCCACCAAGGACACCATCTACAAGGAGTTTGTATGTTCTCCCCGTGTTTGCATGAGTTTTCTCCGGGTTCTCCAGTTTCCTCCCACATTCCAAAAAACCATACTGATAGGGACTTTAGATTGTAAGCCCCGATGGGGACAGTGTTGCCAATGTATGTAAAGCGCTGTGGAATTAATAGCGCTATATAAACTAACTAGGTGGACTACCCGGCTTCGCCCGGGTTAATAACTGTTAACAAAATAGAATGTATTAACATTCCCGGGATAGAATGTATAAATAGAATGTATAAACGCCCGGGATAGTAACTGTCTCTCTGTTTCTCTCCCATTCTCTGTCTGTCTCCCCCTCTGTATATATCTCCCTGTCTCTCTCTCTATCTCTTTGTCTGTCTATCTCTTTCCCTGTCTGTCTATCTAGCTCTGTCACTTTCCCTGTCTGTCTCTTTCCCTGTGTCTGTCCCTTTGTCTCTTTACCTGTCTTTGTCTGTCTTTTACCCTGTCTGTCTCTTTCCCTTTCTTTCCCTGTCTGTCTGTTTCCCAGTGTCTGTTACTTTCCCTGTCAGTCTGTCTCTTTGTCTGTGTCTGTCTCTTACCCTGTCTATGTCTGTTTCTTACCCTGTCTGTGTCTGCCTCTTTCCCGGTCTGTGTCTGTCTCTTTCCCTGGCTGCATTGTGACACCCCAACATTCCATATAAGGGCGTGGCTGCGCATTCTTCTGAAGTTCTGGCTGCACTGTGGCTCCCAGCTCCATTCGCTTTAATGGAGGCAGGTTTTGTGGCGAATAACTGTAAAGCGCGGGGTTAAAATTTCCCCTCAAAACATAGCCTTTGACGCTCGTGGGGTCCAGTTGTGGCTGTAGCTGCGACGGTGCAGATGCCAATCCCGGACATACACACATACACACATTCAACTTTATATATTAGATTATTTTATCTAAAAGCAGCCAGAATTTTCCAATGTGATTTTTCAAAAGGATTTTTAATCCCTCCAAAACCGGTTGAAGTGGAAGAACAGCTCTGGAGCACAAATTTCTGCTTTAAAGGGACCTTTTTAAAATTTCGGAGAGGAAGACATGGTTCTAAAATAAAAAATAGAAGCATAAGTTTCCTCTCGAATTCTCCATCCCTTATGGTCTCGGACGGACTCCTCCAGAAGTGTTGGCATCTCATCTCCGAGACATTTGGCCACTGGTTGGCTGGATTTGATTACTTCTACTTTCCACTGGACCAGCAGACCAGTCAATGTGTATGGGGGGGGGGGGGTCTCCGGACCCTTACAGATGTCTTCGGACCCTTACATATGACATTGGGGAAGAGAAGTTCAATTTCAAAGCCCGATCCTATTGTTTGCCCGTCTTAGAAGTCTGGAGATGACTGTGGTGTCCAGCATTGGCTTACTCTCTTACTGCCATTGAACACATGCACGCTCTTCCAACATGAGCGTGCACGTTGATGGGGTGGTTGGCAGAACAAGCTCTCAGCTGAATAATCATACCGATGACCACTATAAAAGTTGCATGGACGCCTTCCATAACCGGAACAGTAGAAGACGTCTTAGTCTGACTAGTACATCCCAGTTCTGATGCTAAACAATGGATATCTAGTCCCGGTACTCTGTATATACCATTATACATACAAAAGATCATTCAGTCGACAGCTATCTATGGTGTATGGCCAGCTTCGGAGCAAGCCAGTCTGAATGGCTGATAACAGAGAACAGCAAAAAAGGGTATATGTAATTTATGCTATATACTATACGACGCCTGAGTATCAGTTCCACATATTACCTAGTTACAACCGCTATACAGTGCTCAACTAATATGCTGACATACAGTGATGAAATAATACCAACAAATTATTATTATTATTATATGGCCTTCAGCGCGAACTTGAGCCATGAAGACTTGATGGATGAACACTTTGAAGGAAGATCAATCTTGTGAAGCCTACTATAGGTCCACCAGGGTCTTCTCCACCTAGATAGGTCCACCAGGGTCTTCTCCTCCTAGATAGGTCCAGCAGGGTCTTCTCCATCTAGATAGCTCCACCAGGGTTTTCTTTGCCTAGATAGGTCTACCAGGGTCTTCTCCATCTAGATAGGTCCACCAGGGTCTTCTCCATCTAGATAGGTCCACCAGGGTCTTCTCCATCTAGATAGGTCCACAAGGATCTTCACCTCCTAGATAGGTCCACCAGTGTCTTCTCTGCCTAGATAGGTCCACAGTACCTTCTTTTCCTAGACAGATCCTCCAGGGTCTTCTCCTCCTAGATAGTTCTACCAGGCTCTTCTCCACCTAAATAAGTCCATCAGGGTCTTTTCTGCCTAGATAGGTCCACCAGCGTTTCCTCCGCCTAGAAAGGTCCACTAGGGTCTTCTGTGCCCAGATAGGTCCACCAGCATCATCTCTGCCTAGATAGGTCCACCAGGGTCTTCTCCTTCGTTATCTTGATAGTATGAAGCCATTGGGTTTCTGGTCTTCCTCCCTACCCTTGTTCCTTTTATTCTTCCGACCATGATGTCCTTCTCCAGTGACTGCTTTTTTCGTATGTTGTGTTCAAATTTAGTACATCGTAATGTGGTGATCCTTGCACTGAGTCACATGTCTGGTTTGATTTGTTCCAAAATTAATTTGCTGGTTCTTCTTGCCACCATACCCACATGCAATGCTTAAATAATATTAAAATACAGCAGTAGTAAAAATATACCAACATACATTGATCAAATATTACTGACATACACTTTTCAAATAATGCCAACATAGTGATGAAATAATACCAACAAGCTTGGTAGTGGTTGCACGTAATTGCCAGGCCAACTATTGCACCCCTTTACTATGTGCCCTGTGTAACCTCACAAGTATCATAACCCTATGGATGATCCCTATAATCATGCAATTTCCTAATACATGTTCGAAACTAGAGATGAGAAAAAAACGTTTCTCAGGACCCTCGTGTACTGGCCACCTCCGTAATCCTTGACTGCCGGACTGGAGACCTGCAAGCCTCCTACTGATTGGTTGGCTTGGTGCAAATTCATGAGTGTATCATGCTCCAATGATGATGCTGAAAAGATGAAGGTCACAGCCCGGTAGCCACGTACTACACACGCGACCTTTGGACCAGAGGCTTGATCGCTGTGGGTTTGCCTTCGAAAAGCCATATTTTTCCCCTACAGCTTTCATCTATAGGTGAAAGGAATATTACAAGTGTGTCAGAATGATTGATGCACTGTCAGACCTAGTTCATGGTGAGGTGGGAACCCTACTGAGATGTCTATGTGTACTAACGGAACATATAATATGGGTAACCCCTTTAAGGAAAATCCAAACACAAATGATGAGTAAAAATAACCTGATAATCCTGGAAAATGTTTGCAAAAAAATTAGCTTCTGTTAGGACCAGGTGGACGGGCAGACCCAGGAGGTGGATCCACTGGGCTGAACACCTCACCGAGGGCAAGGTGCCTGGTAGCCGGAGCACTACGGGTAGCAGGACAGTCCGTGCAGAGGTGTGGAGTGAAGAAGTCCCTGGGACTATGGGGTCTCTGAAGGTAGTCCGGGTGACGGAGCTCAGGTTTGGAGGCCGAGATGACGTCAGGCAGAATCCGGAACCAACGGAGCGAGATGGTGGGTCACCACAGGGATCGGAGATGGTAGGAACTGACGGGATGGCAGACAGTCACCGTTCGTGGTTCGGGTATCGTCAGGACCGTTTGGCGTGGCAGGAGCGACTCTACGAGAGAGATAGGTAAGTGTGGCACAAGACACAAGGAGACCTGACTCCTAGCTTAGCAAACACGAAGAACAGGCCCCGCCCACTTGGAAAGGATCCCCCTATATACCCTGTACCTGATACTTCAATATCCTGTTGGAGGACACTGGCCCTTTAAGAGAGGGTCAATGACCGCGCGCCCTAATGCGCATGCGCAAGGCCCGGGTGCCAGAAGCCAGAGCAGGGAGCGGTGCACAGGAGGCTGGAGTGCCGGGCTGGATCAGAGTTGCCGACGGGCGCCGGGAGCGGGGACCGGGCTGCCTGGGGACCGCAGGTGATGGGGCATGGAGGCTGTGGAGCGGGAGACGCGTGGCACGGGAGCCGGTGAGCAAGGCAGGGGAGCCGGGGAGCATGGCAGGGGAGCCGGGGAGCATGGCCGAGGAGCCGGGGAGCGTGACAGCTTCCCGTACGCTCACCTATTTTTACATTCCGTAGATGGAAGAACACAGCAGATGTGTGATATTCGGGAGGAGGTGAAAATGACCTGAGATGTATATAGTAGGACAGGATGGAGCCGGGGTCCGTTCCTCACACTCATCTGACAATTTAACCAAGTTTCTTTTAAACAGTAGAGTCATTAGTAGCCCGAGGGTCAGAGTTCATGGGAAGTCTGTCCTATAAAATACCACTGCTCCTACTGATTAGAGGGTGGAAAATGGATGGACTCGTCCCTCAGGTCTCCCTGTATGATGCGAGGTTTGGGGAGAACAATCCCTTCTATCAGCGTGAAGCAGCAGGGATCCATCAGTTGAGCTACTGATTAACTACGCATGTATATTTCTTCTTAGTTCATAGTCTCCCATTGTCCTCGGCTCCTGGAATATGTGGCGTGTCACATCCGTGTGAGGCTCTTTCAATTACTCCGCTTAACGATAAGATTCCTCAAGACGTGGCCATTGTGGTAATGAGACGTCGCTTGTCAGAGCTTCATTAAAGGAATCTAGAATTTGTTGTTATTTTTTTTATAATTGTGAGACTAAATTACTTCAAATCCAGGACTAATCCATTAAATATCCTTTATTAGTGCCCGTTGCCATATATTCTCGTTATGAGCAAAATCTTAAAATGTTCCAAAGATCCTTCTTCTGACTGCAACATTTGGTCAATCAGTCCCCGAGACTTCTTAGCCCTTGCTCACTTCTCCATCCCATGCCTTAGATAGTTGCTGGATGAATGTTGATTTGCATGGCACCTGTTACCCTCCCCCTCCCATACCCTACTGTCAAAATTCAATATGCCCGATCCTTTTTATTCACCATCGGGGTATGATAGGAAAAGCTATGATCTCCAAAAATGCCACATATACTCTCCAGTAAAAGGTTTGCACACTGGGGCACTTAAGCAGCAGAGTGCCTAATTGGCGCCGTGTATTAAATTTTAAACAGCTCATGCACACGCTGCCGGGAACACCTGCAGTGTAAATTGGTTCGGCCAGCATGAGTTGGATGACAGGTTCTCTTTAGGTTTTACATTAGATTTATTGACGTTTACAGTTGGACCAGTCAATCATCTATTGCATATGGAAGTGTCCCAAACCTTTCTACCAGATGTTGAGGAAAAGAAGGATCTTATCTCCTCTTCCCACAATCACGTACAAGATTTCTCTCGTGCCTCCCCCATACTCTAGAACGCTCTACCTCAGCATATCAGACTCTCCCCTACTGTGGAAAGCTTCAAGAGGAACCTCAAGACCCACCTCTTCCAACAAGCCTACAACCTACAATAGCCCTCAGTCCAGTACACCACTGTGCAACCAGCTCTGTCCTCACCTATTGTACCATCACCCATCCCCTGTAGACTGTGAGCCCTCGCGGGCAGGGTCTTCTCTCCTCCTGTAGACTGTGAGCCCTCACAGGCAGGGTCCTCTCTCCTCCTGTAGACTGGGAGCCCTCACGGGCACGGTCCTCTCTCCTCCTGTAGACTGTGAGCCCTCACAGGCAGGGTCCTCTCTCCTCCTGTAGACTGGGAGCCCTCGCGGGCAGCGTCCTCTCTCCTTCTATACCAGTCTGTTTTGTACTGTTAATGATTGTTGTTCATATACCCTCTTTCACTTGTAAAGCGCATAGAATAAATGGCGCTATAATAATAAATATTAATAATAATAATCCTATGTTCCTTGGCGATATCACCAGAGCTTACGTCGCTCTACCCATCGAGGTTCCTTGGGGATATAAGACATCACCAGAGCTTACGGAACTTTACCCATCAAGGTTCCTTGGGGATATAAGACAACACCAGAGCTTACGGAACTTTACCTATCGAGATTTCTTGGGGGTATAAGACATCAGTAGACCTTACACTGCTCTACCCATCGAAGTTCCTTGGGGATATAAGATATCATCAGAGCTTACGCCACTCTACCCATGGAGGATCATTGGGGATATAAGACATCACCAGAGCTTACGTCGCTCTACCCATGGAGGGTCATTGGGCATACAAGACATCACCAGAGCTTACGGAACTCTATCCATCGAGGTTCCTTAGAGAAATAAGACATCACCAGAGTTTACGCCACTCTTCCCATGGAGGTTCATTGAGGATATAAGACATCACCAGAGCTTATGCCACTCTACCCATGGAGGTTCATTGGGGATATAAGACCTCAACAGAGCTTACGTCGCTCTACCCATGGAGGGTCATTGGGGATACAAGACATCACCAGAGTTTACGGAACTCTACCCATCGAGGTTCCTTAGAGAAATAAGACATCACCAGAGTTTACGCCACTCTACCCATGGAGGTTCATTGGGGATATAAGACCTCAACAGAGCTTACGCCACTCTACCCATGGAGGTTCTTTGGGATACAAGACATCACCAGAGTTTACGCCACTCTATCCATGGAGGTTCATTGGGGATATAAGACATCACCAGAGTTTACGTCGCTTTACCCATTGAGGTTCCTTGGGGATATAAGACATCACCAGAGCTTACGCCACTCTACTCATTGAGAACACATGTGCCTCAGTAAAAAAGACCCGGTATGTGTATGTGGGGGAGTCACATGGAATAGCTTTCAGTTACCTGGATCTTTTTACGCCTTTACTAATGAACCAGTCTCCATTATTTGACGAGGAAGGACAAGCACATGCAATATTTCCTAATGACAGTGTTACTATTTGGGGAATGAACCGTTGTTAACATCCTAATAGTGAAGAATATCGATCAAAGACCGACCTCCTCATCCATGGCCAGCTTAAAGTGTCAGCAAATGGAGGGATTATCACTCACAAGAAAGCATCTTAATAAATAGTAAGTCATATTCTATGGTATATAGGTGATGGGCATTTTGCATGTTATATAAAGGGATGAACGCTCCACTGTGCTCATGTCATCCACTCGGCAGGGGGACGGTGGCCTTTCTGTAGACGCATCCGTACAGTAGTAACCACATCCCCCTCTATTATAGCAGAAGGAGAAAGGGCAAGCATTGCCTGCTGGGTGACACCACTTGTGTCAGACTACGAGTTACTGTGCCAGAAGCTGATGCCAATATGGGGGGCAAAGACCCCCTAAGCGGAGAGGATGCATGCAAAGCCTAGACACAATCTTACCCGGTGAATTGACAGATGTCTATGGAAATTTCTTGGGCTACAAAGTGAGCGATAGAGCAGAGTTCACACCCAAGAAACACTGGTTTACATTAGGCTGCAGGAATAAAAGTGACAGTACTAAGATGCATGTCCGAATATAGAAGACCCTCTTATTAGCATGGCCTCATTGGGTCTCATACCATCCCCGTCTGCATCACCGCTAAAGTCAATAATTGATGGCGGTGGTCATATCATACTTGCCAACCCTACCGAAATGTCCAGGAGGAACCCAGACTCTTAGAAAAGTCATCAAATCTCGAAAAGGACCACGAAACCTGTCAAAATCCTCTTTAAAACTAGCAATTCTGGGAGGTTTCTCTATTCAATGAGGTGGTAAATGCAGAGTGGAGACGCAGAAGATGGGTTGTAGAGGTGGGGAGTCGTAAAGGGACCTACGCGTATGTAAAGAGGAGGGGAGTAGTAAAGGGACCTACGCATATGTAAAGAGGAGGGGAGTAGTAAAGGGATCTACTCGTATGTGAAGAGGAGGTGAGTAGTAAAGGAACCTACTCATATGTAAAGAGGAGGGGAGTAGTAAAGGGACCTACGCATATGTAAAGAGGAGGTGAGTAGTAAAGGGACCTACGCATATGTAAAGAGGAGGGGAGTAGTAAAGGGACCTACTCATATGTAAAGAGGAGGGGAGTAGTAAAGGGACCTACTCATATGTAAAGAGGAGGTGAGTAGTAAAGGGACCTACGCATATGTAAAGAGGAGGGGAGTAGTAAAGGGACCTACTCGTATGTAAAGAGGAGGGGAATAAGAAAAAGGGACCTACTCGTATGTAAAGAGGTGGGGAGTAGTAAAGGGACCTACGCATATGTAAAGAGGAGGGGAGTAGTAAAGGGACCTACTCGTATGTGAAGAGGAGGTGAGTAGTAAAGGGACCTACTCATATGTAAAGAGGAGGGGAGTAGTAAAGGGACCTACTCGTATGTGAAGAGGAGGTGAGTAGTAAAGGGACCTACTCATATGTAAAGAGGAGGGGAGTAGTAAAGGGACCTACTCATATGTAAAGAGGAGGGGAGTAGTAAAGGGACCTACTCATATGTAAAGAGGAGGGGAGTAGTAAAGGGACCTACTCATATGTAAAGAGGAGGGGAGTAGTAAAGGGACCTACTCATATGTAAAGAGGTGGGGAATAAGAAAAAGGGACCTATGCGTATGTAAAGAGGAGGGGAGTAGTAAAGGGACCTACGCATATGTAAAGAGGAGGGGAGTAGTAAAGGGACCTACTCGTATGTAAAGAGGAGGGGAGTAGTAAAGGGACCTACTACTCGTATGTAAAGAGGTGGGGAGTAGTAAAGAGACCTACGCGTATGTAAAGAGGAGGAGAGTATAAAAAAAAGGGACCTACATGTATGTAAAGCAGTGGGGAGCACTAAAGGGACCTATGTATATGTAAAGAGGTGGGGAGTAGTAAAGGTACCTACGCGTATGTAAATCCCAAAATTTTCTATGGTGTATGTGTACCGCCCCCGGGCGAGCAGCCGGGCTGCTGCCGCTGCTCGGATCCGGATCCGCGGTGGCTCGAAGGGTCTCCAGACTCGGGGGTCGCGCGGCCACTCGATTAAAAGAAAGGGGAAAGATATGTACAAGGGGATTTTGGAAAGTTTGTGACGCCACCCACGGTGCGTGGTAATGTGAGGGTCGGACCACCGCTGCCATTGGGGACCTTGGTGACGATGGTGTGGCAACCTGATGTTTAACCCCTTCGTGGGTAGGGGGTTCGTGTCCCGGGGTCCGTTGGTGTAGGATGGTGTTTTTGGGTGCCGTTTGGGAGATTGGTGCAGGGGTTTACAAGGTACTCACTCAGTCCCAGAATAACCACACCGACAGCTTGTAAACCACAGTTCTGAGCACCACTGTAGTCCACGGGGAGCACGCCTGGATCCGTGCCCCTGGTGTTGTTGTTGGTCTGTGGCCCTATCTCTGGCACCTTAGTCTCAATTGGACCCGTTCTTATGAAACTCTCCGGGTCCCGCTCACCCGTATGGCTAACGGAGTGAGTTTGCTCTCAGGGTTCACGTGTAGGACTTCTTTGGACTGTAGTGGGAAAGTGCTATCCCATTGGTGTGCTAGTACCCCGATTTTGGAACGGGTTGGGGATGACATTTGAAATCTTCACCCCCGTCGGGTAAATTACCGGAACGGGTGAAGCTACTTTCCGGCCTGGGGTCCACGTACCGCGTCGTGCCCTGGCCCCTACCCGGTGACAGCTCAAGGCCGCCGGCTGCCCTCCTCGGCAGTCCGTGCCCCTTGACACTGGCCCCTGCGACCGGGTTCCAGCTCCTACCAGGCCCAGACCAACGTCTGCCACCTAGTATACAGGAGCTCTCCTTCTCTCCTCAACTCTCCACTCCACTGACACTGCCCTCACTTTTTCCTCACCAACCCCCATGTGGGCGGCCCTATTCCCTTCAGGCCCCCCAATGGTGTGTCTGGTAGGTTCAAGTGGGAAGTGTTCCTAGGATTTTGATTGGACAAGCTGTTAACAACACCAGAGGACTGGGATCCGTTACCAAGGAGGGTGGATACTGTGCAGAAGGGCAGATTGCACAATACCCTGTGACAACCTGATAGACCAGGGCGTCACATATGGAGCGTGTCACTTATATTTTCTCCAGCTGAATCCTTGCCTTGGAAAATTTGCAAGTATGGGCCACGTGTGCAAACAGCATGAGAAATAAATGTAGACCGGCTGGGACCACCAAAGTAAAGAGTCTATGCTTTCGGTAGCAGTTGCTGTTTGGACGTTTGGCATGCCTGGATGCACCTGCTGCTCAGCGGAAAGTGCTACTGATTGAAGGTGTGTACGGTAGCAATGGGATAAGTGGTGATCGGCCATGCGCATCCGGCTGGTTTCATGTGATCGATCACAATGGCTTCCTTAGCATGCTCACATTATCCGGTCATGCATGTTTATGGAGCAATTCAGGTGGACTTCTACAGTTTTGGAGTGTGTTAGATAATTGTGTAATCCTCCATGTAATTAATATGAAGCGCTACTATAATAAGAGTTTTACATGGGGTGGCCCCACCAAAGACTGGAATTTCCTAAACTGTAGGTGTGTGAGCGTGCCCTCGGGGGCAAACGAGTGCCTATGTTGTAGCTCTTGAAGAAAACCACCTGCTATGCTATACGTGTAATGCTATGGGATTTGTCTGTTACACTGTGTTAGAGGTCTGGGCCCCTGGGTCAGCCGGGGCTCGTCAGATTAATATGGTCCATTGCCCCAAGGACCCTCTTTGTAAAGGCATGGAGGAGCTGCTGACACTATATATGAAGCAAATTACCAAAGATGAAGTGAAGTCTCTTCCTTGGCCCCCGACCAACCCAGAATGCCCACTTTTGGGCAAGCTAATTAGAAGGATGGGTATGAGCCGACCAACTGAGCGCGTACCCAGAGGTCTGGATGCCGGAAAGTCCGACAGGCAAAGACTGAGATTGATGGAACAACGCTGTGGTTGTCCATTGGAGACAATAGAAATGGAGAGAGCAGGATACTGAGGAATAGCAGTGGGCAGCCATTACATCGGAGCCTTGTCCCAGTAACAAAGCTCTGGGTCTATACCAACAAGTCTGATCTGATACCACGAGAGCAAAAGATTGAGACCGATTTATCAAAAATGCCCCCCAAAAATCATAGTTGCCCATAGCAACCTTCATTTCGTAAACTGTTTTGGTAAAATAAAAGCTGAATTGTGATTGGTTGTTATGGGCAACCAAATCAGTCTTGTTTTAGACAGTCATGATAAATCTGTCATAATATTGTTTGATAGTGGCGCACGTCTACCCCATCCGAGTTATAGTCCCAGTGCGGGGGTTTTTACAACCACCAAAGATAAAGACCCCAATCTACAGGACAGACGCCACCACTACCATACAACCAGGCAGTGACACCCTCTGTGTAGTCTCGGAAGTGGCGTTGTTGCTGTGGAGACTGATCGGTAAAGAATGAACGGCAGATTTATCAAAACTGTCAAAATGTCTGTGTTATTTGTAGCAACCAATCACAGCGCAGCTTTCAAATTGTCAGAGCAGTTTAAGACATGAAACCTGTACTGTGATTGGTTGCTATGGGCAACTCTTCTGATAAATGCGGCCTAGTAGTACGGCAACACCTCTGTACACCAAGTCGGTGATGATAGTGACTGCCAAGACGGAGTAGGAAACATCTAGGAGTTGCGCCTCATCTGACACTTAACCCCTTCAGTGCGGGTTGATTTTATCATTTTTGCTCTTTCTTCTTTTTCCTCTCCTCCTTCCAAGAGTTATAATGCTTTTATTTTTCCGTCCACATCACCATATGGGGTCTTGTTTTCCTCAGGATGAGTTGTAGTTTTGTATGACACCATTCAATAAACCATATCTTGTACTGAAAAACAGGTGGGGGGAATCAAGATTCTGTGAAAAAAAGATGCAAATCCACCATAATTTTTCAATTTTTGTCTTTCCAGCTTTCATTGTATCCTACCACCATGATTCTTCAGATTTGTTTTACATTTAAGAGGTTAAGAAAATTGCCCAAAAATTTAGTAGCCTTTTTTTGTAATTTGCATGTCTCAGTAGCATCAACTTATTGGTCGCAATGACTTTTAGCATTGCGCAGTGTTGCACCATCGTAGTACCCTCTGTGGTAAAAAGTGGATTGTCTCATGGCCTAAGGTAACTGTAAAATGTGTTGTGACATTTCCTGAGGGGCACTGCACCCCTTGCCTTATGCACCAGCCATGTTATAGGTGTGCCATGAGCAGAGCCCCCCCAAAACTGGAGGCTTATCAAATGGCAGACTTAGTTCTCTTTCTAAAAAGTGCTTCTCTTCAAGGGGTTGTCCACTACTTGTACATTGATGGCCTATCCTTTGGATAGGTCATCAATGCCTGATCGGCCGGGGTCCAACATCCAACACCTCCACCAATCAGCTGTTTTCGGTCCGGCGGCGGAACCAGGTGAAAGGAAATGAATGCTCAGTCTGGAGCTACTCCATCAACTGATAGCGGCGGTGGATGGGTACTGCACATCCACCTCTCATTCAAATCAATAGGACCTGGCAGCAGCCCCTATCAGTTCAAAGAGCAGCTCCGGAAATGAGCATTTCTGGTTGCCTGCTACCGGTACTGAGTGCAGCTGTTTGGCGGGGGTGCACATCCGCATCTTATTGATTTGAATGGGAGGCGGATGTGCAGTACCTGGCCGCAACAACTATCAGTTGATGGGGAAGCTATGGAACTGAGCTTTTCCAGTTGCCGAATGCCACTGCCGCCACCGGGAACAGCTGTTCGGTGAGGGTGCTGTTACATCACCACTGGAGTCCGCTCCAGCGACTTCTGCTCCGATCGCCAGGCGATGCCGTGTTCCTGCCGTTGATGGTGCTGGTGATGGGAGAGGAGTCGATGCCAGCGGCACTGGTGGGTCCAGGCTCCGATCATCCACTGGGCTTGGTTATCTTGGGATCTGCAGTACCACTGGCTGACTGTGGGTGGCGTGTGTCTTCCAGCTGAAGTTGCCAGCGTTCAGCTACAGCCAATGGGAAGACACCACATCCTTCCTTAGTTCCCCTCCTGTCTGCTGACCACTGCCAGAGATAGTTCTGATTTCCTGGCTCCTGGTCCGCCCTATTCTGTTTTGTGATTCCTGTGTGCTGACTTCTGCGTGTTTTTTGACTACCCTTCTGCCTGCTGTTTATGTACCTCGCTGCCCGATCATTATTTGACCTCTGCTACGTTTTCTGATTATGTCCTTGCCTGCCGATTCTGTCCCTGTTCTGCTATTCCTGGTTTGACCCTGCCTGACGACTACTCTCATCGCACTGCAGCCTTCCACAGGTAGTGATCTCCAGGGCCCTGTGTAAATTCCAAATCCCTGTATAGGGGTTCTGGGGGTCCTGCTTGGTGAGTGGCTTCCCTCTAGCCTGTCCATTACATCCCATCTGAGTCTGTTGATCCAGGCAGGCGTTACAGGTGCCAGGTGTCGGACCCCGGGCCGATCAGATATTTATGACCTATCCTAAGGATAGTAAGAATAGGCCATCAATGTAAAAGTAGTGGACAACCTATTTAAGCCCCCCATACACTTTGGATAGCCATTGGCTAATTGTGTGATCGCAGTTATCTTGGCCATTTTCCCAAACACAGTAGCTCTTGGCTTCTGTGTTCTCCATGAAAGACCCTCTGCCGGACTCCCCTGTCCCCACCAGGCTCCTCTTGTGGCATCTTATCTCACCAAGAACAAACCCAAAATCATACATGCCTGATCCTTTTGTCCCCCGACAAAAAGTATCTGGGGTCCCGTACGTCTTTGGCCTACATTAGTCCAACGTTTATGGGGACCTTTTGGGTTTCACTGAGGTGCCAGAAGCAAAATCGAGGATCCTACTTAGGGCACGGCTTTCGCCCTCTATAGATAAAGTTGATTTGTAGACAATGGTTGGAGAAAGAGTTTTTCTCTAACTTTCTTCCCTTTGTCTTCTCCTTCCTTTTACATTTCGCATCCCCCTCGGACAGTTTGTAGATCCACACCGGGGCACCATCAGATTAACCAGGAATGGAATTTTGTCCAAATTTTAAGAAGTTTTGAAGAAATCCAGCCAGAAACCTAACATTCTGAATTGTATTAAATCGTGATGGACAGAGGCCCCTTCTGCTGAAATTCCCTTTAATAGGATCAGAAATGGCATTCTAGGCTGAAACTGCAGAAAGATAGGTTGAACATTGGTAATTAGCAGAGTGACAGTCATTGTAACTGAGCTGCCAATTCAAGATGGATGCAGCGGGGTTATCTGTAGTGTCAGTGCAGTCACAAGGACTAACCTCGGAATTCCACCTTTGAAAACAAAATCCATGGATCTGAAAGCATTCTTTCTTCCCTGTGTGTCGGCTATGGATGTTCTCACCTGTCAAATTACCAGCCTTCTGTATATCCTTGCTGAAGCCGGCTGCATTCCTGCAGACTCCCGAGCCTTTTGTTTCGCCCTTAGACAATCTGAATTAAAATATACACAAGATAAAGTTTACAAAGTAGATGACCTTCCTGTATGGAGGCGACGGGCTGAGGTCGGGGCACCAAAGAGGTCTGGAGAAGAGGTAACGTATCTGAAATCCCAGGGAATCTCAATATTTGCAAGAGTATTGACTTGATATATCACCCAGTCCTCATATTTTCCACCCTGGTCCTTGTCTCTTGTAGGACACACACCGTCCCTTTCTAAGACCATTTGCAATGGTTAGTTCTAATGGAAGCAAAACTTTAAAGTCTGTTTTTTAATGTCATGTAATGGATCCAACATATTTTATACCTTGGACCACTGGCACTCCCAAGAACAGGGTTCTAACATGATCCATTGGAACGAAGCTCCAAGCCTTCTACATTGCACGCTCCTGTGAGGTCACACTCTAGGAGGTGGCTTGCTACCTGAGTATTCAGGTAGTTGTACTCCTTGCTACCACCGGGGAGTTCTACACTCTGGTCAGTTCTACTTTGTGGCATACAACATCTCAGCTCTGCGAAATAGTGTAGAAGTCTATCACTGTTGTCCAGCTCTGAATTGGGCCTCCTGACTTACCTAGCCCCAGATACATCACTAGGCTCTGCTATACTGCTGATTGGGTCAATCTTTGACTCCAATAACACTCCTAGCTTTGCTACATCGGTGAACTCTGTTAACTCAGTTCTTAATTCTGCTGACCACTTCTGGCTTGGACTCCAAGGCAAACCCAGCTCTCCATCAGGGCTGTGCAATTCCTCTGACCAGTACAACCCAGGACTATATGACTGTCTCAACTCTACTTCATCGAATCCCAAATTCCCATAGTTCTAGTTCCTCATCTCCAGTTGCCATCCAGCCACAACAGCCTCCATTGACCCATTCGGTACCACCCTGCCACACCACCATTATTTGTCTATGCTAGATATCTGCTTTTTCGGACCAAGGGCTTTGAGCATCCACTTTATATAACACCGTGCATGCACATAAGCCCTCCATTCACTGTATAAGAGACTGCTGGAAAAATCCAAGCACTATCTGTCTGACAATACTATAGACACCGAATGGAGCGGAGGCATGCATGTGCAGCCTGTTGTCTTTTCCGGTAGGGTGTATCAGAACCTTGTTCCTTTGGGGTCATAGCTGTCCAACCCTCCTGGTTCAGCATATTAATACACACCCCATTGGCATGCTGTCAGGAGTAGAGAGGAATCTGTATATGCGAAGAAGCCAATTATCAGGTTTCTAAGATTGTCATAAATGGGGCTCCTAACGATGGATCCCTATCCTTCCGATAGGCCAAAAATATTTAAAACAGGACAACTCCTTTTATTATTTTTTTTTAGAAATTGTCTCACAATTCAATATCATACAATTTAAGAATTTGACGCTAGGTAAATTTTGCCCACCGTTGCTGTGGATCCCATCATAGTCTATTGACCCAGGCGGGCGGCTCTTGAGGACTTGCAATTCATTGCACATGAGATCTGGGCAGTGGTCAGCGATATACATAACGTCATCATCGACATCACGACAGTGGACGGTTACAGCTCACAGCAGCGCATGCGCGAAAAATACAGGACGGCATATGTGATGATGAAAAATACAACGTCAGCCGGCCGATACATGGAAGCCAAAGAAACTGGTCACTTCTAAAAAAAAAAAAAAATAACCATTACTTAGGATAAGTGACCAATATCTGATTAGTGAAGGTCCGACTCTAGGCACCCCGCCTATAAGCTGATTATAGAGGCCATCATAAGCTTTCTTCACACTTTTAAGGTTGGAATCGCACGTACAGCTGGAGTATAAAGGCAGGAATTATAATTCACCTCCCACTGAATCCAAGAACTGCATGTTCTAATGGATGAACGGATGGATGGATAGATAGATGGAAGGACGGGTGGGTGGATGGATGGATGAATGGACGGACGGATGAATGGATGGATGGATGGATGGATGGAAGGATGGGTGGACGGATGGAAGGATGGGTGAATGGATGGATGGAAGGATTGATGGATGGATGGAAGGACGGGTAGATGGATGGACGGATGGAAGGATGGGTGAATGGATGGATGGAAGGACGGGTGGATGGATGGACGGATGGAAGGATGGATGGATGAACGGATGGAAGGATGGATGGATGGCTGGACGAATGGATGGATGGATGGATGGATAGATGGATGGATGGAAGGATGGATGGTTAGAAGGATGGATAGATGTATGGATGGATGAATGAAAGGATGGATGGATGGTTTGATGAATTGATGGATGGGTGAATGAATGAATGGATGGATTGGTGGTTGAATGGATAGATAAATGCATGGCTGGCTGGATGGATGGATGGATGGAAGTAAGGCCGGCGTCACACGGGACGATCTATCGTGCGATCGCACGAGCGATCATACCCGCCCCCGTCGTTTGTGCGTCACAGGTAATTAGTTGCCCGTGGCGCACAAAGTCGTTAACCCCCGTCACACGTACTTACCTCCCGGACGACATCGCTGTGGGCGGCGAACATCCACTTTCTGAAGGGGGAGGGACGTTCGGTGTCACAGCGACGTCACACAGCTGCCGGCCAATAGAAACGGAGGGGGCGGAGATGAGCGGGATGTAACATCCCGCCCACCTCCTTCCTTCCGCATTGCCGGCGGGACGCAGGTAAGCTGCAGTTCATCGTTCCCGGGGTGTCACACGGAGTGATGTGTGCTGCCTCGGGAACGATGAACAACCGGAGCACAGAAGGAGGAACGACATTTTGAAAATGAACGACGTGTCAACGAGCAACGATAAGGTGAGTATTTTTGCTCATTCACAGTCATTCGGAGGTGTCACACGGTACGACAACTCTAACGATGCCGGATGTGCGTCACAAATTCCGTGACCCCGCCGACATATCGTTAGATATATCATACCGTGTAACGCCGGCATAAGGATAGATGGATGGATATTATTATTATTATTATTATAATGGATGGATAATAGTTTCCGGGGAGTGCCTAGAGTACAGCTCTTTCATATGTATATAGTATGGGGTGGTCTGGAGGCAAACATCAGTGAGCACCATGTAACGTCTCCTGTAAAGTGAATTAATAGTCCATTTGTGATCTGGAAACAAACTTTGGTTTCCATCGTTTCGTTGTTGGGTTCTGCATGAACTGGAATAATTACAACCTGTCCTTTTAAAGAGGAAAAATCTGCAGTTCTTGAGATCTATTGTTCCTTGATAATCTATACTCCTATACATCTATATACTACAGACCTGATATACACAAGTGATAAAAAATAAAGCAATGTGCAAAGCCCAAAGTCCATCATAGGCCGGGTTCAGAGAGCTATAAACCATGGTCCATACACAGCTCGCAATGCTTGGTCTCCTGGCCTAAATACACAGTCTATATATGTTTATGAAGTTGTAAGTTCGGGTCAGGCATTACAGTCTGTATATGGACCGTGAAATATATAACCCAACCCCGGCTCACAAACACTCTAGACTCGAGGGTATCATTTAGGCAAAAGGATTAACCATACCCAACTGCATACAAACACTAGGTAATAGCAGTTTTGCTGCACTACACCCCCAGGTTAGAGCAGGACAATTTTTAATGGAAGGGACTCCTATCACGAAAACCTAATCTTAGGTTGTGCATCGCGAGAACCTGAAACGATCAACAGCAATTTGTAGGAGAATGCTGCATTATTTGTTTAATTCTGCTACAGCACTCCAAGAGGGTAAATTAGGTATTGCATTGGCCCCATTTAAACCAATGGGCCTTCTGTGTAATGTGCTGTTGTGTTGGGTCCTCCAGAAGAAGAGAGATTCTTAGTAGCCCTATTCCTCTATGGTTGATAAATTGGGGTATTGGTGAATTGGAAGTAGTCTCCAAAGCAAGCGTTAAATGGGGGAGTCCTGCTGTGCCGGAGTATGACCCCTATGATGGGCCTATTCTAGGTGCTGTCACTGGTGTGTCACAGTTGACAGACAGTCACGTGGTTTCTGGCTATAGAAGGTCACAGTGTTTGGCTGCGCAGAATGCTCCCTGACTTTCTATTGTTCCTGCTGTCAGTATTCATTGGTATAGGTAGCTTTCTTTGGATTTTCATCTCTCCCCCTTTTCGACCCAGCAGGAGCTCGCCTTCCACCCAGCTGCTGATCATCAGTATTTCTCTTGGTGCTTAAATACTCCCTTCTTCTCTGGACCGGTGCTGGTGATATTATTCAGTTCATTCTAGCTCTGGTTGCAAGCAGGTGGCTTGTACTCCTCTGTAATATCATTCCTGAACTCCTGCCTGTGCATTTTGCCCCTGTGTGTCCTCCTTGTGTCTTTCTTTAGCGTAGTGGGGTTGACGAAGAGCTCATCCCACCCATTCCCTATTTAGGGTCCAGTACTAGGGATAACTAGGGTCAGGTATCTGGCTCGGTGCATAGGCACGGAAACTATCTAGGGTGGTGAGGGACCTCAGAGAACAGCGGTAGGGCTACCTAGGGTCAGGTATCCGGCTTGGCACATAGGTGCAGAACCTATCTAGGGTGGTAAGGGACCAGCGGTAGGGATACCTAGGGAAAGGTATTCGGCTTGGCACATAGGTGCAGAACCTATATCGGGTGGTGAGGGACCCAAGAAACCAGCGGTAGAGATACCTAGGGAAAGGTATCCGGCTTGGCGCATAGGTGTGGAACCTATCTAGGGTGGTGAGGGACCCCAGAGAACAGCGGTAGTGATACCTAGGGTCAGGTATCCGGCTCAGTGCATAGGTGCAGAACCTATCTAGGGTGGTGAGGGACCCCAAGAACAGCGGTAGGGATACCTAGGGTCAGGTATCCGGCTTGACACATAGGTGCAGAACCTATCTAGGGTGGTGAGGGACCCCAGAGAACAGCGGTAGGGATACCTAGGGTCAGGTATCCGGCTCGGCGCATAGGTGCGGAACATATCTAGGGTGGTGAGGGACCCAAGGGACCAGCAGTAGGTTTGGTCAGGGGGTCACCATCTCCCCCTTCCCTAGACGCAGATTTTCCCTTCCCTTTCACCGCTTGCTTGGTTCTTCCCCGTACCTGGTGTGACAGGTGCTAAGAGTTTACATGGTAAAGCTGGTGTGAAATTTTGCAAAATTTGAGGTTGCCCAAAAACTTTGCAACTTTTTGGTTTTTTTACACCAACTTCATAAACTTTTTTTTCAACGTGGACGATCACGACCTGATAAATTCATCATAATTTACACTACAAAAGTGGTAAAAATAATCTGAAGTATATGTCTTATGTCTCCTAATAAATTGAGTCAATCTTACTCCTCCGCTCCCTGGATCAAGACCGGAGGAGAATTCGCCCGTCTTGATGAATCGGCCCCGTCCTCTTCAGGTTACCAAATGGTGCTGACTTCTGATTGGTGGACAGGAAAAGCCCCATTTCCCGCGGGGACGGTTGTGATCCATGAGGCCCACGACGCCATTTACATTTACCGAACGGAACTGTTTACACATAACTGGAAGTAATTGAAAAAAAAAAACCCCAACAACCTGATTACGAGCGTTCCCCGGCCCGAGCCCGTCCTGGTCACTACATATTCGCCCCTAGGCCTGTTTTTAAAGATTATTTGAATAATGGCCCCCTGTAAGATATCAACGTGTAACTCATTTAGCTGTCAAACATCTGAGCCGGGGCTCATTTTGGCGACATTATGTTGTATATCTTACCCACAATCTGGCTTTCATTTGACTCACATTTAAGGATAAACAGTGTGACAGGGTTATTGCTGGCAGGTCTGGGTAAGATTTGCAAAGTGAGCTAGGCCTAAGGGCGGCATTTATTGCAGTAACACAATCCCTTCCCCAAAAAAAATTCCAATAAGACAAAAATGCCCCTTTATTTTTTACCCAACGCAAGCTTTTTTAGCTTTTCTTTCCAGATCAATAAAGTTTAGTGCATTGACTTCTGTCTATGCACAGCGCTCCCCCTCCAATTGAAAGGGAAAGAAAAGCCGAGGTTGAATGAGGCTTTACAGTCAAGAGACAGGATGAGTTTATCTTCTATTGGGTTTAATTAAAGGACTCATACATGTGTTTTCCATAACAAAGCCCGACCACGGGGTGATTGATCCACCCGCCGGACAATATGTATTGGGTCGTTTCCATTTAAATACCAATTCATTAGGAGCCGCTTTTCCATTAACCGAAGGTGTTATGTTATGGCCCTGTGGTGGGACATTGGAGGTTGGCACATTATTTTGTGTTTTACTGGCTAACCCCCTCTCTCCACCAACCCCTTTCCCCTTTCCTTGTGCCGTCTGGGACTATTTATTATGTCTCTCTCAGATGCACATGTGGTTCCCATTCACTTGATATGATTACATTTTTATGAATGATACATGGTGTTTCGTATCTGCTCCGTCTTCTCATGTTCTGGCTTCTTGAACGTAGACTTGTAGGAATTTGGTCAATGAAATTATTAGCTATCGGGGGGTCGTGTTTGCTGCATAGAAGGATGAAAAGTTTCATTCCGTAAATTTCAAGAGCGTCAGTATTTATTTTGGAATACGGTAATATCTAGTTTGGCTAATATTCTTAGTCAAGTTGCAAGGTTCTGGTTAATATTCTTAGTCAAGTTGCAAGGTTCTGGGTAATATTCTTAGTCAAGTTGCAAGGTTCTGGCTAATATTCTTAGTCATGTTGCAAGGTTCTGGCTAATATTCTTAGTCAAGTTGCAAGGTTCTGGGTAATATTCTTAGTCAAGTTGCAAGGTTCTGGCTAATATTCTTAGTCATGTTGCAAGGTTCTGGCTAATATTCTTAGTCATGTTGCAAGGTTCTGGCTAATATTCTTAGTCACGTTGCAAGGTTCTGGCTAATATTCTTAGTCAAGTTGCAAGGTTCTGGTTAATATTCTTAGTCACGTTGCAAGGTTCTGGCTAATATTCTTAGTCATGTTGCAAGGTTCTGGCTAATATTCTTAGTCAAGTTGCAAGGTTCTGGCTAATATTCTTAGTCATGTTGCAAGGTTCTGGCTAATATTCTTAGTCATGTTACAAGGTTATGGTTAATATTCTTAGTCAAGTTGCAAGGTTCTGGCTAATATTCTTAGTCAAGTTGCAAGGTTCTGGCTAATATTCTTAGTCATGTTGCAAGGTTCTGGCTAATATTCTTAGTCATGTTGCAAGGTTCTGGCTAATATTCTTAGTCATGTTACAAGGTTATGGTTAATATTCTTAGTCAAGTTGCAAGGTTCTGGCTAATATTCTTAGTCATGTTACAAGGTTCTGACTAATATTCTTAGTCATATTGCAAGGTTCTAGATAATATCCTAAAGGGGGCTTTACATGCAACGACATCGCTAACGAGATGTCGTTGGGATCATGGAATTCATGACGCACATCCAGCCTCATTAGCGACGTCGTTGCGTGTGAAACGCAGGAACGACCGTTAAATGATCAAAATTACTCACCTAATCGTTGATCATTGACACGTCGTTCTAATCTGAAATATCATTGCTGTTGCAGGACACAGGTTGTTCGTCGTTCCTGCTCCTGCGCAGCACACATTGCTACGTGTGACACCGCAGGAAGGAGGAACAACATCGTACCTGCGGCCGCCGGCAATGAGGAAGGAAGGAGGTGGGCGGGATGTTACGCCCGCTCATCTCCGCCCCTCCACTTCTATTGGGCGGCCGCTTAGTGACACCGCTGTGACGGCGAACAAACCTCCCCCTTAGAAAGTAGGCAGTTCGCCGGCCACAGCGATGTCGCTAGGCAGGTAAGTCCCTGTGACGGGGACTAACAATGTTGTGTGCCACGGGCAGCGATTTTCCCGTGACGCACAACCGACGGGGGCGGATGCTTTCACCAGCGACATCGCTAGCGATGGTGCTGTGTGTAAAGTGGCTTTTAGTCATGTTGCAAGGTTCTGGCTAATATTCTGACATACTGCCTGATGGTTTCTCTGGTGTTTGTGATCAACACAGACAGACTCGGGCATCGACCTGTTGTGTGGTGATTCATAGGCAGGCTAACAAGTGTTATTCTCTACTGGTCTGCTTGCTCCTTTAGTGACATGTTGTGTTGAGGCCTATCACATCTGCTCACCTCCTATTTATGCTGGCTGAAACCTTCCACCCATGCCAGCTATAGTTTATTCTATCCTGGTCTGTGAGGTGTGGTGTCCCAGACTTACTGGTGAACGTTGTGCTCTTTGTTTAATGCATTTGTGTAGTTTGCCCCTGTTGTTTTGTAGTTTCGTTCCTGCTCTTGTTTTTCCTCCTCAACCTCTTATTATCTTTACCTTTGTGTGTGCTGTGTGACAGAGTTTTGGTTTACCCCTTGTCTGTCTTCATCTGGGGGTTTCATTCCACTCCTGTCCCGTCCCTCCATGGGGGCAGGGGGAATCAGATCACAACTGGTCAGGAGCAAGGCCAGGAAGAAGACTCAGGCATCCACACCTTTAGGGGTATCCCTGAGTATTATTATTATTATTATTATTATTATAATTATAGCATCATTTATTCCATGGCACTTTACAATAGAAAAGGGTATACATAAAATCAAGTACAATAATCATGACCAATACAAGGTGCAGACAGGTACAGGAGGAGAGAGGACCCTACCTGCGAGAGTTCAGTCTACAGGGAATGCGTGAGGGTATAATAGGTGAGGACAGAGCTGGTTGCGCAGTGGTGTACTGGACTGAGGGCTATTGTAGGTTGTAGGCTTGTTGGAAGAGGTGGGTCTTCAGGTTCCTCTTGAAGCTTTCCACGTTAGGAGAGAGTCTGATATACTGAGGTAGAGCGTTCCAGAGTATGGGGAGGCACGGGAGAAATCTTGTATGCGATTGTGGGAAGAGGAGATAAGAGAGAAGTGGAGAAGGAGATCTTGTGAGGATCTGAGGTTGCGTGTAGGTAGGTACCAGGAGATTAGGTAACAGATGTACGGAGGAGACAGGTTGTGCATGGCTTTATATGTCATGGTTAGTGTTTTGAACTGGAGTCTTTGGGCTATGGGATATTGGATAGCATATGACCCCCTAGCCAGAGGGACAGCCTAGTAGCCACCTTTAGGGGTATCCCTGAGGATATGGATAACATGGGACCCTCTAGCTGGAGGGAGAGCCTAGTAGCCACCTTTTAGGGGTATCCCTGAGGTTATAGATATCATAGGACCCCTTAGCCAGAGGGACAGCCTAGGAGCCACCTTTACGGGTATCCCTGAGGTTATGGATATCATGGGACCTCCTAGCTTGAGGGACAGCCTAGTAGCCACCTTTTAGGGGTATCCCTGAGGTTATGGATATCATAGGACCCTCTAGCCAGAGGGACAGCCTAGGAGCCACCTTTACGGGTATTACTGAGGTTATGGATAACATAGGACCCCCTAGCCGGAGGGAGAGCCTAGGAGGCCTGTTCCCCACTATGCCATAGTTATCGTGACATGAACTTTCATGATCATTCAAAAGACTAGACATGGGTAGATCAATTTGTGTGACTGGTGCATCAGACAGGATTTTCTTGGTCCAAACAACCAGTTTTCGATTATAATAAATGATCATCAGTTTCTTCGGCAAAACAAAGAATTGTTCATTGGCCAACCAATGACAGACCAATGAACATTCACTATCATTCAAAAGACTAGAAATGGCTGGATCGATTTGTGGACTTTCTTAAGTCCAGACAGCCAATTTTGATTATAACAAACCATCTTTGGCTTCTCCGGTGAAACAAAGGATTGTTCATTGGCCAACCAATGGCCGACTAATGAACGTTGATGATCATTCAAAAGCCTAGAGATGGGCAGAGAGACTTGTGGAGCTTCGGTCCATCGGCCACGTCAGTAGTCTATGTTGAATGGGTGGGAGGCTCGAGAATCTTTTACATTCCAGGATCCCCAGCTTTGATTGCCCGTACCGGCACAACGTCATGTGCTCATCACGCCACAATGATGATGTCATGATTGGTCCAACAGCCACGTTGAGGAGATTTGCAGTTTTTCCTGCGATTACTGGCCTGGCCTATAGACCTGATCGATCCGCCCATCTCTACAAAAGTAAGTGGAAATGTTGGATATTTTGGGACGGTCATCATCACTGGATGTAAAATCATCTAAACAAATCCAACATGGCTGATGCCATTCCTGCTGATTAATTAGTTGTCTTATGTCTATGGCCACCTTTGCTTTCTGTATATTTTTATTTGTGTTTTTTACTCTTTTTTTCCTCATATTAAATTGACAAATGTCTTTTCGCAAGCTACGAATATGTGGAATATTTGCATCAATGTAAACCAGAAGACCGACCTATGGGTGTACCAAGGACGGCCCGCCGGGGGCACCGGGAAACCACATAATGCACGCTCCATTCACAGTAAGTGTGAAGACTCCGCAGCCACAAATAATGAGACTCCGCTCCGTCGCTCTTACAGGCTTAATGTAATTATAGTCAATTAGACACTGGGAAAACGAAGAGCAAGTCATCAGGCTTATCCTTCTCCGGGCCTGGAGGTCATGTTTTCTTATCCTCCCCACTGCACGTAATGCAAAGCACAACTGTAAAAATGACATTACTGTCATACATAAACAGGTCATAAAAACTGCTTTTACGTGTGTCTGCTAAAGGTTAATGTTACAGCCTTCGACTTAAAGGGGTCGTCTGCTTTAGAAAATTTATTTTCAAATACCCTAATAGGGAATTCCAAGCAGCTGTCTCTTTCTCTGGAGGACCCAGCACATTCATTTCAATGCACACCATGTAATACTTCGTTTTTCCACCGGGAGTGCTGCAGAGAAATTGAGCACTTTTTCTTTCTGAGCTGAAAGCTGAAAAAAATGAAGAAGGCTCCCGTTACAACTTTTTTATTTTGTTGCCCAAATGAGGACAAATCCTTTTAATACTGGTAATAAAATGTAAAAAGCGCCAGGAGTAGAATAGATGAGGACTGAGGAAAAAAAAGGGCAAAACGCAGCATGTGAACAAGCCCTAAAAAGTGCTTCATTCTGCCGGAAGTACCAGCAGTTGGGCCTCCACCGATCCACAAGTTATCACTTATCCTATGGTTTTCAGTGTTTAATCCCACTGGTCCCTATTAGGCTATCTGTAGATTTGGTGCAGAAATTTTCTGCATCAGATCTGCACACTGTGCCAAAAACTGCATCAAAAGCGGATGCGGTTTTGACGTGGTTTTGATACGGTTTTTCGACCCATCAAGAAAGTCAATGAATTGAAGTCAATGGGTGAAAAAACGCTGCTAAACCCGACCAATAATTGAGATGCTGCAGATTTTTTTTTTCTGCATCAAAATCTGCACCCAAAGTGCACAGAATCAAACTGCAGCGGGTGCACAGCAAATCTGAAATCCCATAGACTTTGCTGGCTTCAGGAGAGGCATGCAGATTTTAATGCAGATTGTAAAAAAAAACCTGCATTGTGTGCACACAGGGCCTCAATCTTCCACTGACCAACAGAAACTGTAAGGCCCTGTGCACATGCTGCGTTTTTTTTACGCAGTTATTTTTAAATCTGCATTAAAATCGGCATGCCTCTCCTGACCCAGCAAAGTCTATGGGATATTAGATTTGCTGTGCACACGCTGCGTTTTTTTTCCGTGCGGTTTTGGTGCAGAAAAAAAATCTGCAGCATGTCAATTATTAGCCAGGTTTTGCAGCGTTTTTTTCACCTATTGACTTCAACTCATTGACTTTCTTGATGGCCCAAAAAAACTGCATCAAAAACGGCATCAAAACTGTGTCGAAACCACATCCAGTTTTGATGCGTTTTTTTGCCACAGCGCGCAGATCAGGTGCAGAAAATGTCTGCACCAAATCTGCAGCATGTGCACATAGCCTAATACGGACCAGTGGGACCAAACACTTAAAGGGATTGTCCATTGATAACTTGTTGATCGGTGGAGGCCCAACCCCTTGTTACTTCCACACATCGGCAGAATAGGGCACTTTGCAACATTTTTTTTGCGCTAAATCACACATCATACTATAATTTCTGTAGAATCTTTGAATTTAAAGGAAAAAAAACTCATTTTCTACAATTTTTTACATTATTTCTATATAGGTATTTATATTGTGTTTGTACATTTTGTAGCAAAATATTATAAACTTGTGCAGCAGATTTTATGCCGCATTTTTCCATCAATAAAATGCAAAATATTTTTGCAAAAAAAAAGTCAAATTTCAGATTAAACGAAAATTCCAAGACCTGTTGTTTTCATCTGGGATTTCCAATAATTTTCTTCTTTTCCTCCTTTTTTTTCCTTTGCAAGAAAATCTGGGATTGTAAGGAATCCCCACGGATCTGTCCACATTGTGTCTGTTCTGGAGGTGGTTGGAAATGTCCCTGCACCCCGGTAATTGGATCACTTAGACGCCGCTGTTTTTCTTTCTGGAAGGCACTTGCTGTATACTTGTCTTGTAGCAATAAAATAAACACATCTCAACACATGGAGGAGCGGACTACAAGCCTGGAAGCCTCATCATTAGCCGGCTCTGAGCAGCCTCACAGATTGCAGGGCCCTGGGATTAGGCCTCACTGTTTGATCTTATCTAAGAATGTCAAACACCCCCTCCAAAATAATTCCCCTCCTCAAGTGACTTGTCAGTGGGTACGGCTGCAACACTTCGCTTTCCTTGTGGGTGGCTTTCTGGATGTGAACACAGGAATGTATACAATGATTTATATTACATTATGCAAATGATAGATGGATGGATGGATAGAGGGATAGATAGATAGATAGATAGAGGGATAGATAGATAGATAGATAGATAGATAGATAGATAGATAGAGGGATAGATAGAGGGATAGATAGATAGATAGATAGATAGATAGAGGGATAGATAGAGGGATAGATAGATAGATAGATGGATAGATAGAGGGATAGATAGATAGAGGGATAGATAGAGGGATAGATAGATAGATAGATAGATAGATAGATAGATAGATAGAGGGATAGATAGAGGGATAGATAGAGGGATAGATAGAGGGATAGATAGATAGATAGATAGAGGGATAGATAGAGGGATAGATAGATAGATAGAGGGATAGATAGAGGGATAGATAGATAGATAGAGGGATAGATAGAGGGATAGATAGAGGGATAGATAGATAGATAGATAGATAGATAGATAGATAGAGGGATAGATAGATAGAGGGATAGATAGATAGATAGATAGATAGATAGAGGGATAGATAGATAGATAGAGGGATAGATAGATAGATAGATAGAGGGATAGATAGAGGGATAGATAGATAGATAGATAGATAGATAGAGGGATAGATAGATAGATAGATAGAGGGATAGATAGATAGATAGAGGGATAGATAGATAGATAGAGGGATAGATAGAGGGATAGATAGATAGAGGGATAGATTGATAGATAGAGGGATAGATAGAGGGATAGATAGATAGATAGATAGATAGAGGGATAGATAGATAGATAGATAGATAGATACATAGATAGATAGATAGAGGGATAGATAGAGGGATAGATAGATAGAGGGATAGATAGAGGGATAGATAGAGGGATAGATAGATAGAGGGATAGATAGAGGGATAGATAGATAGAGGGATAGATAGAGGGATAGATAGAGGGATAGATAGATAGATAGATAGATAGAGGGATAGATAGAGGGATAGATAGAGGGATAGATAGATAGAGGGATAGATAGAGGGATAGATAGATAGATAGATAGAGGGATAGATAGAGGGATAGATAGATAGATAGATAGATAGATAGAGGGATAGATAGAGGGATAGATAGAGGGATAGATAGAGGGATAGATAGATAGATAGATAGAGGGATAGATAGATAGATAGATAGATAGATAGAGGGATAGATAGATAGATAGATAGATAGAGGGATAGATAGATAGAGGGATAGATAGATAGATAGAGGGATAGATAGAGGGATAGATAGATAGATAGATAGATAGAGGGATACAGTGCCTACAAGTAGTATTCAACCCCCTGCAGATTGAGCAGGTTTACACATTCGGAATAACTTGGCATTGTGACATTTGGACTGTAGATCAGCCTGGAAGTGTGAAATGCAGCAAAAAAGAATGTTATTTCTTTCTTTTTTTAAATTGTGAAAAGTTTATTCAGAGGGTCATTTATTATTCAACCCCTCAATCCACCAGAATTCTGTTTGGTTCCCCTAAAGTATTAAGAAGTATTTCAGGCACAAAGAACAATGAGCTTCACATGTTTGGATTAATTATCTCTTTTTCCAGCCTTTTCTGACTAATTAAGACCCTCCCCAAACTTGTGAACAGCACTCATACTTGGTCAACATGGGAAAGACAAAGAAGCATTCCAAGGCCATCAGAGACAAGATCGTGGAGGGTCACAAGGCTGGCAAGGGGTACAAAACCCTTTCCAAGGAGTTGGGCCTACCTGTCTCCACTGTTGGGAGCATCATCCGGAAATGGAAGGCTTATGGAACTACTGTTAGCCTTCCACGGCCTGGACAGCCTTTGAAAGTTTCCACCCGTGCCGAGGCCAGGCTTGTTCGAAGAGTCAAGGCTAACCCAAGGACAACAAGGAAGGAGCTCCGGGAAGATCTCATGGCAGTGGGGACATTGGTTTCAGTCAATACCATAAGTAACGTACTCCACCGCAATGGTCTCCGTTCCAGACGAGCCCGTAAGGTACCTTTACTTTCAAAGCGTCATGTCAAGGCTCGTCTACAGTTTGCTCATGATCACTTGGAGGACTCTGAGACAGACTGGTTCAAGGTTCTCTGGTCTGATGAGACCAAGATCGAGATCTTTGGTGCCAACCACACACGTGACGTTTGGAGACTGGATGGCACTGCATACGACCCCAAGAATACCATCCCTACAGTCAAAACTAAATAGGAGAGAAAAGGCGCAATAGGGTCTTACCCGTTATATTGGGCAAAAATCATATAGAAGTGGTGCACTCACCTGATCAGGTTGTGCCAGTCACAACTCCTTTAACAGCTTGAGAGTGAGCGCCTGAGCGGTCCAGCAGCAGCCCTGTTGCACAAATATAACATCAAAAGAAAAACTGGAGAAAAACAGGTTTTTTGCCGCGCTTGAAGACCACAGATATTGATGTCAAACAATGACATCAAGTCATTGTTTGACTTCTGTCTCCTTGAAAAGACAAGTCTTTTCCCTGAAGAAGGAGACAGTTGGGGTCTCCGAAACGCGTAGGAATGAAATAAAAAGAATCATCTGTTTGACATCAATGTCTGTGGTCTTCAAGCGCGGCAAAAAACCTGTTTTTCTCCAGTTTTTCTTTTGATGTTATATCCCTACAGTCAAGCATGGTGGTGGCAGCATCATGCTGTGGGGCTGTTTCTCAGCCAAGGGGCCTGGCCATCTGGTCCGCATCCATGGGAAGATGGATAGCACGGCCTACCTGGAAATTTTGGCCAAGAACCTCCGCTCCTCCATCAAGGATCTTAAGATGGGTCATCATTTCATCTTCCAACAAGACAACGACCCAAAGCACACAGCCAAGAAAACCAAGGCCTGGTTCAAGAGGGAAAAAATCAAGGTGTTGCAGTGGCCTAGTCAGTCTCCTGACCTTAACCCAATTGAAAACTTGTGGAAGGAGCTCAAGATTAAAGTCCACATGAGACACCCAAAGAACCTAGATAACTTGGAGAAGATCTGCATGGAGGAGTGGGCCAAGATAACTCCAGAGACCTGTGCCGGCCTGATCAGGTCTTATAAAAGACGAATATTAGCTGTAATTGCAAACAAGGGTTATTCCACAAAATATTAAACCTAGGGGTTGAATAATAATTGACCCACACTTTTATGTTGAAAATTTATTAAAATTTAACTGAGCAACATAACTTGTTGGTTTGTAAGATTTATGCATCTGTTAATAAATCCTGCTCTTGTTTGAAGTTTGCAGGCTCTAACTTATTTGCATCTTATCAAACCTGCTAAATCTGCAGGGGGTTGAAGACTACTTGTAGGCACTGTAAATCTGCAGGGGGTTGAAGACTACTTGTAGGCACTGTATAGATAGATAGAGGGATAGATAGATAGATAGATAGATAGAGGGATAGATAGATAGAGGGATAGATAGATAGATAGAGGGATAGATAGATAGATAGATAAATAGATAGAGGGATAGATAGAGGGATAGATAGAGGGATAGATAGATAGATAGAGGGATAGATAGATAGATAGATAGAGGGATAGATAGATAGAGGGATAGATAGATAGATAGAGGGATAGATAGATAGAGGGATAGATAGATAGATAGAGGGATAGATAGATAGATAGAGGGATAGATAGATAGATAGAGGGATAGATAGATAGAGGGATAGATAGAGGGATAGATAGATAGATAGAGGGATAGATAGATAGAGGGATAAATAGATAGAGGGATAGATAGAGGGATAGATAGATAGAGGGATAGATAGATAGATAGAGGGATAGATAGATAGATAGATAGATAGATAGAGGGATAGATAGATAGATAGAGGGATAGATAGATAGAGGGATAAATAGATAGAGGGATAGATAGATAGCTAGAGGGATAGATAGAGGGATAGATAGATAGATAGCTAGAGGGATAGATAGACAGATAGATAGATAGAGGGATAGATAGATAGAGGGATGGATAGATAGATAGATAGAGGGATAGATAGATAGAGGGATAGATAGCTAGAGGGATAGATAGAGGGATAGATAGATAGAGGGATAGATAGAGGGATAGATAGAGGGATAGATAGATAGATAGATAGAGGGATAGATAGAGGGATAGATAGATAGAGGGATAGATAGAGGGATAGATAGAGGGATAGATAGATAGATAGTTAGATAGAGGGATAGATAGATAGATAGATAGATAGAGGGATAGATAGATAGAGGGATAGATAGATAGAGGGATAGATAGATAGAGGGATAGATAGATAGAGGGATAGATAGATAGCTAGAGGGATAGATAGATAGAGGGATAGATAGAGGGATAGATAGATAGATAGATAGATAGAGGGATAGATAGATAGATAGATAGAGGGATAGATAGATAGATAGAGGGATAGATAGATAGAGGGATAGATAGATAGAGGGATAGATAGATAGATAGAGGGATAGATAGATAGATAGAGGGATAGATAGATAGATAGATAGATAGATAGAGGGATAGATAGATAGATAGAGGGATAGATAGATAGAGGGATAGATAGATAGATAGAGAGATAGATAGATAGAGGGATAGATAGATAGAGGGATAGATAGATAGAGGGATAGATAGATAGATAGAGGGATAGATAGATAGATAGATAGACTGAACAAAAATATAAACATAACACTTTTGTTTTTCTCCCATTTTTCATGAGCTGAACTCAAATATCTGAGATATTTTCTATGTACAGAAGGCCTTTTACTCTCACATATTGTTCACAAATGTGTGTAAATCTGTGTTAGTGATCACTTTTCCTCTGTGGAGATAATCCATCCACCTCACAGGTGCGACATATCAAGATGCTGATTAGGCAGCATGATTATTGCACAGGTGCGACTTAGGGGTACTTTGCACGTTGCGACATCGCTAGCATCGGCTAGCGATGCCGAGTGCGATAGTACCTGCCCCGGTCGCACATGCGATATCTTGTGATTGCTGGCGTAGCGAACATTATCGCTACGGCAGCTTCACACGCACTTACCTGCCCTGCGACGTCGCTCTGGCCGGCGACCCACCTCCTTCCTAAGGGGGCGGGTCGTGCGGCGTCACAGCGACGTCACACGGCAGGCGGCCAATAGAAGCGGAGGGGCGGAGATGAGCGGGACGTAAACATCCCGCCCACCTCCTTCCTTCCGCATTGCCGGTGGAGGCAGGTAAGGAGATGTTCCTCGCTCCTGCGGCTTCATACACAGCGATGTGTGCTGCTGCAGGAACGAGGAACAACTTCGTATCTCCTATTGGTGCGACATTATGAAAATGACAGACACTACACAGATCACCGATTTTTGACGCTTTTGCGATCGTTTATCGGCGCATCTAGGATTTACACGTTGCGACGTCGTTACCGGCGCCGAATGTGCATCACTTTCGATTTGACCCCGACGATATCGCACTAGCAATGTCGCAGCATGCAAAGTACCCCTTAGACTGTCCAGCATCACTATTGCACAGGTGCGCCTTAGGCTGGCCACAATAAAAGGCCACTCTAAAATGTGCAATTTTATCACACAGCACAATGTCACAGATATCACAGGTTTGGAGGGAGCGTGCAGTCGGCTGATGACTGCAGTATTGTCACCAGAGCTGTCACCCGTGAATTGAATGTTCATTTTTCTACCGTAAGTCATCTTCAAAAACGATTCAGAGAATTTGGTCCACCCGACCTCACAACCACAGACGTGTAACCGCAGCAGCCGAGGACCTCCACATCCAGCAGCTTCACCTCCAAGATCATCTGAGACCGGCCCCCCGGACAGCGGCTGCAACAATCAGTGCAAAACCAAAGAATCAGAGAAGCTCATCTGCAGCTCATCATCCTCATCGGGGTCTCCACCGGACTGCAGCTCGTCCTCCTCATCGGGGTCTCCACCGGACTGCAGCTCATCGTCCTCATTGAGGGCTCAACCTGACTGCAGCTCGTCATCCTCATCGGGGTCTCCACCTGACTGCAGCTCGTCATCCTCATCGGGGTCTCCCCCTGACTGCAGCTCGTCATCCTCATCGGGGTCTCCACCGGACTGCAGCTCATAGTCCTCATTGAAGGCTCAACCTGACTGCAGCTCGTCATCCTCATCGGGGTCTCCACCGGACTGCAGCTCATAGTCCTCATTGAAGGTTCAACCTAACTGCAGCTCGTCATCCTCATCGGGGTCTCCACCGGACTGCAGCTCGTCCTCCTCATCGGGGTCTCCACCGGACTGCAGCTCATCGTCCTCATTGAGAGCTCAACCTGACTGCAGCTCGTCATCCTCATCGGGGCCTCCACCTGACTGCAGCTCGTCCTCCTCATCGGGGTCTCCACCTGACTACAGCTCGTCCCCCTCATCGGGGTCTCCACCTGACTGTTGCTAGTCCTCCTCATCGGGGTCTTCACCTGACTGCAGCTCTTCGTCCTCATCGGGGTCTTCACCTGACTGCAGCTCGTCATCCTCATCGAGGTCTCCACCTGACTACAGCTCGTCCTCCTCATCGAGGTCTCCACCTGACTGCAGCTCATCGTCCTCATTGGGGGCTCCACCTGACTGCAGCTCGTCGTCCTCATTGAGGGCTCAACCTGACTGCAGCTCGTCATCCTCATCGGGGTCTCCACCGGACTGCAGCTCATCGTCCTCATTGAGGGCTCAACCTGACTGCAGCTCGTCATCCTCATCGGGGTCTAGACCTGACTGCAGCTCGTCATCCTCATCGGGGTCTCCCCCTGACTGCAGCTCGTCATCCTCATCGGGGTCTCCACCGGACTGCAGCTCATAGCCCTCATTGAAGGCTCAACCTGACTGCAGCTCGTCATCCTCATCGGGGTCTCCACCGGACTGCAGCTCATAGTCCTCATTGAAGGCTCAACCTAACTGCAGCTCGTCATCCTCATCGGGGTCTCCACCGGACTGCAGCTCGTCCTCCTCATCGGGGTCTCCACCGGACTGCAGCTCATCGTCCTCATTGAGGGCTCAACCTGACTGCAGCTCGTCATCCTCATCGGGGTCTCCACCTGACTGCAGCTCGTCCTCCTCATCGGGGTCTCCACCTGGCTGCAGCTCGTCCTCCTCATCGGGGTCTCCACCTGACTGTTGCTAGTCCTTCTCATCGGGGTCTTCACCTGACTGCAGCTCTTCGTCCTCATCGGGGTCTTCACCTGACTGCAGCTCGTCATCCTCATCGAGGTCTCCACCTGACTACAGCTCGTCCTCCTCATCGAGGTCTCCACCTGACTGCAGCTCATTGTCCTCATCGGGGGCTCCACCTGACTGCAGCTCGTCGTCCTCATCGGGGTCTCCACCTGACTGCAGCTCATCGTCCTCATTGAGGGCTCAACCTGACTGCAGCTCGTCATCCTCATCGGGGTCTCCACCGGACTGCAGCTCATCGTCCTCATTGAGGGCTCAACCTGACTGCAGCTCGTCATCCTCATCGGGGTCTCCACCTGACTGCAGCTCGTCATCCTCATCGGGGTCTCCCCCTGACTGCAGCTCGTCGTCCTCATGGGGGTCTCCACCTGACTGCAGCTCGTCGTCCTCATCGGGGTCTCCTCCGGACTGCAGCTCATAGTCCTCATTGAAGGCTCAACCTGACTGCAGGTCGTCATCCTCATCGGGGTCTCCACCGGACTGCAGCTCATAGTCCTCATTGAGGGCTCAACCTGACTGCAGCTCGTCATCCTCATCGGGGTCTCCACCGGACTGCAGCTCATAGTCCTCATTGAAGGCTCAACCTGACTGCAGCTCGTCATCCTCATTGGTTATATTATGGGCTGGTATATGTTATGAACAATGAACACATATGCATTTTACTCATTGATACCATAGTGAATGCAGAGATACCGTGACGAGATCCTGAGGCCATTGTTGTGCCTCATCTACGGCCATCACCTCATGTTGCAGCTGATAATGCGCGGCCTCATAGTGCAAGGATCTGTGCACAATTCCTGGAAACAGAAAACATCCCAGTTCTTGCATGGCGGCATCCTCACCGGAGATGTCATCCAATGAGCAGGTTTGGGGCTCTGGATCGGTGTATACAACAGCGAGGACAAGTATCCAGTGACGTCACAGCCATTAAAGAAGAGCGAACCAGCGATCCACAGGCCACATTCACCAACCTGATCAACTCCATGTGAAGGAGACGTAAAGCAAATGGTCACACCAGATACCGACTGGTTTTCTGAACGCTCGGACCCCCAATACTGTAAAACTGCACATTTTAGAGTGGCCTTTTATTGTGTCCAGCCTAAGGCGCACCTGTGCAATAATCCTGCTGTCTAATCAGCATCTTGATATGGCACACTTGTGAGGTGGATGGATTATCTCCACAAATGAGAAACGCTGGTGGTTACAATAATGGACAACTCGGCTCAGCGTCAACCGGTCACTAGTGACTCTGAATCCTCCATTGATAACCATTTAGGGCTACCTGATGGCCACTGCGTAGCCGCCTGCGATCTGCTTGGGCCACTTCGACCCCTTTATAGAAATATCTACAGTCGCACTGTGAAGCCGACACTTGAAGGAATCCTCCACAATATTTGGGCAATGCTGGTTAATGCAGTCAGAAATTTAAGCTTAAGTGTCCCTTTAAAGCTGCCCTTAAAGTTTTACGACCCCCAATGGTCCTCCAGGTCATCCTCCACAGGAAGCAGCAATGTGGCGGTGATTCCCATCACCTTGATTTCCACTATGGGGTCTTCACTGCTGCTGTAATGACCCTTTCACACCAGGTGTAAAAAAAAATATGGGGAAAACCTGTTACCCTTCACACTTCAGAGCTTCTCCTCCGAGCTCCGAGACGTCTTATGTAATAGAGATCAACCTCAGGACTGAGCCACCTCCAATCTTCGAGATTGGCCCGATCGCCCCGGTACAGACAGAACAGCGCTAACAGGCATGAAACTTACCCGGGTCCAAGCCCCCGTCGTAGCCCCCCCGTCCAAGCCCCCCCCCCCGTCCTAGCCCCCCGTCTGACACTACTTGCCTCCATAACAGCCAACATCTGACCTCAAGTCAACGTTGCGGGCCGTCGCTTAGAATAAAATTAGTTTTGACCAGTGAAAGGAATAAAGGGCCATACATTAACATATATATGACCCACCCGACAATGGGGGTCTCAGGGGCCTGAAGAAAAGGTGCATTGTTTGGTTATGGAGTTTTCACTTGTGTCTCTTTAGATTAGTCTTCCCTGGACGAAAAAATGTGACAAGTCTCCGCTGCGAGGGCCAGATATTTACTGTTTCTGCACGTTTTTCCTCCATTCGTGTTGTTTTTAGCTCCGTCAAAATGGAAATTTTTGGTCTCTTGTTGTCAGGTGACCTCTATATCTCCCAATGGGGGGAAAAGACTCTTAAAGGAATTGTCCAAAGGGATAAAAATTGTTTTAAATTTGAATGAGACTGGTTAAAAAATAAATAAATAGAAGATGGTGCATAAAACATAGGGGGCACTACGATAGCGCAAACTGACAAGTGAAACTATGTTCTGCATTCTTTTACAGCGGGTACTATGATAGAATTACCAGGGGGTGCTGTGATGATACTTGTTTACGGGGGCACTATGAAAGTGATTATTTACAATGGCACTTATTTATGGGGGCACCATGATAACTTTTTTTATTGCTGTACTCTGATAACATATTTTTATAGTGGCTGCTATGATGGCACTGATTTATGGGGATACCATAATAACACTTTTCTATGATGGTACTTTTACAGCATGTTTTTTATAGTGGGTACTATCATGTCACTTATTTATGGGGTCACCATGATAATTTTCTATGAAGGTACTTTTATAGCATTTTTTTTATATTGGCTACTATGATGACATTTATTTATAGGGGCACCATGATAACACTCTTTATTACGGTACTCTGATGGCATGTTTTTACAGTGGGTACTATGATTACACTAACATATGGGGCACCATGATAACACTTGTCTATGATGGTACTTTTATAGCATGTTTTTTATAGTGGGTACTATTTATAGTGGGCACTATTTATTTATCTATTTATTTATCTATTTATAGTGGGCACTAATTTATGGTTGCACCATGATAACGCTTTTTTTCACGGTACTCTGATATCATGTTTTTATAGTGGGCACTATGATGGCATTAATTTATGGGGGCCCCAGGATAACACTTTTTTTATGATAGTACTCTAATAGCAGGTTTTTGTAGTGGGTTTAATGATAACACTTATTTTCAGCATGTGACCCTATTGTTTTCTGGACAGCATGGTATGTGGCAGTATTATATTTATTGTATACATCACATTGTGGAAGTATTATATTCATGGGGTGCAGTGTCTGGCGCATGGTTATTTTTCTCCTAAAAAGTAAGGATGTGAAAACGTGAGAAGCCAAGGATATCTAGGCGTCACACTTTGATGTCATAGTCATATACGCTGCAAATCCCGAAATCCACCACCATGGATAGTTGAGGGTGTACCGGTGCCCATCAGCATCTGAGAGGAGCCCAGTCTTTGCTATCCCCCATCCTCTATGTACGCCCCTGACCTCTGCAAACCATAAACTAAGAACTAAAGACGCTCAACTCCAGACTTTAGGTTTCACCTTGAAGAGCCTGACTATCGGACTAGACACTTCCCTTATCTCTGGGATGGTGGGAAGTGGAATGCGCCGGCTCATGTTATAGCAGACACCGTCCAGTCTCTTCAATAACACATTGTGACATTATCACAGCTGTTTCAGCAACACATTCCTGAACCACGGAAGTTATTGTACGTATGCGCGGTGCTGTGAAAACACTTGAAATATCAAAGAGCGGAAAAAAGGAGCGATACGAAGTATTTTTTTTATAGGCTGCGTTTGCAGCACGTTAGACGTCTTGTGTTGCCCCCTCCATCCCCACCCATTACATCATGCCAATATCGGAGAATTCTCAGGGATCCTACTTTGTTTATGTTTGCTCGGAGCATCCAGTTCTCATGATCTTATTGGTTACGGTCAATCCTGACATTTACTTCATTGCTGATGGATTGCAAAATTCTTCAAAAGGAAGCACTAGGTCAAACGACCCGGAGACATCATCCCTATTGGTTTTATCCACAGTAGATGTCTATATTGGCATAGTAGTAAAACCCAGACGACTGTTTTGACTGTTGACACAGTTGAAGCCTACATGATGAACCCATAAAGAATGAAACGGAAAAACTGAAAGGATCGTCCTTCCAGCGGCGGCCATTGCTCTATAAGACAATTCTGAGCTCTTTTTTACCTATAAAGGAAATCTTCCAGAAGATTTAGGGCCATCAAATGGATGTCGTTGGTGGACTGGAAGAAAAAAGCAAATTCATAACAACCTTCCCAGATGGACACATTTCCAAAAAGTGCACTTATCCTCTGCATTATTTTTCCCTAGTGTGTCTCACTTGACATGAGAGATTATGGGCAACATATGGCACTGTATGACTTTACAATGCATATATATCGGAGGCTTCCAATGGAGGTCTACTTTGGGCAATCATGGACCAGTGTATAGGGACCTTCCGAATGACCAAGGTTATCAGATTGTTGGCCTGATCCTTTCTTCTGCCAGGAGGAGAACCAAAAAGTTGAGGTGATCCCACACAGTAGAAAAATCAGTTAACTATGTATATGAGGACAGATCGGGGTGATCTGGTGGAAGAAGGTTGGGGCATGTTGGTTTTCAACTCAGATTCTTCTGTTCTCAGAAGAGATAAGATGCTACCAGAGATGCCGTTTGGGAGCTACAGAAATGATCACCAGACCTTACCCAAACTGATACCAGGTCCAGGACTGGGAATTTGACTTCTTAACCTTTGATGGACGTTAATGGGCTGGGTAGAAAAAAACACTTTCATAAAAACCTTCCTGGATGGACAAATGTCCAAAAAGTGCACTCATCCTCTGCATTATTTTTCCTAGTGTATCCCACTTGACATGAGATATCATGGATAACATATGGCGCTGTATGACTTTGAAATTGCTTCTACTTTGGACAATCATGGCACAGTGTACAGGGACTTTCCGAGTTACCAAAGTAACCAGATTTTTGGCCTGATCCTATCTTCTGCCAGAAGGAGAACCAAGGTGGTGTCGAGGTGACCCTATAAATTAGAGCAAAGTTGGCCAAACCATATGTATGAGGTGTATTGGGGTGATTGGGTGGAAGAAGGTTGGGGCATGTTGGTTTTCAACTCAGATTCTTTTGTTCTCGGGAGAGATAAGATGATACTGGAGATGCCTTCTGGCAGCTACAGAAATGATCCCCAACTGATACCAGGTCCAGGACTGGGAAATTGAGTTCTTGACCTTTCAGACATGAATGTAGCTACTATCAGGGGGGGGGGGAGTAGAGTTATCTTCACCAGAAAGAGTGGTTTAGTAAAATAATGATGGCTCCAACCTATAAGAGGAGCCATGTTTAATGACTTCCTTTCAATGGATTGGGCACCGTTTTGTAGGGCAATGAGCCCAATGTTCTACAAGATAATTGTAGGCTCTTCTTTATCTTTAAAGGAAATCTTTCAGGAGATTTAGGGCCACCAAATGAATTGCATTCATGGACTGGGTAAAAAAAAAAGCAAATTCATAAAAGCCTTACTGGATGGAGACATTTCCAAAAAGTGCACGGATCCTCGGCATTATTTTTCCCTAGTGTATACCACTTGACATGAGATATCATGGCTAATGTATTGGACTGTATGACATTGAAATTGTATCTACTTGGGACAATCATAGGACAATGTACAGGGACTTTCCGAATTACCAAAGTAACTGGATTGTTGGCCTGATCATTTCTTCTTCCAGGAGGAGAACCAAGAAGGTGAGGTGACCCCATACAATATAGCAAGGTTGGCCAAACCAGTCAACCATATGTCTGAGGACAGATCATTGTGATCAGGTGGAAGAAGATTGGGACATGTTCGTTGTCAACTCAGATTCTTTTGTTCTCAGGAGAGAGAAGATGCCTTTTGGCAGCTACAGAAATAATCACCAGATCTTACTCCAACTGATACCAGGTCCAGAACTGGGAAATTGACTTCTTGTGCTTGATGGGTGTTGATGGGCTGGATAGATAAGAGCAAGTTCATAAAAACTTTCCTGGATGGACAAATTTTCAAAAAGATCACTTTTCCTCTGCATTATTTTTCCCTAGTGTATCCCACTTGACAAGAGAGATCATGGATAACGTATGGCACTGTATGACTTTGAAATTGCATCTACTTTGGACAATCACGCCACAGTGTACAGGGACTTTCCGAGTTACCAAAGTAACTGGGTTGTTGGCCTGATCCTTTCTTCTGCTAGGAGGAGAACCAAGAAGTTGAGGTGACCCCACACAGTAGAGGAAAGTTGGCCAAACCAGTCAACCATATGTCTGAGGACAGATCGGGGTGATAGGGTGAAAGAAGGTTGGGACATGTTTTCAACTCTTTTATTCTCAAAAGAGATAAGATGCTACAGGAGATGCTTTTTGTCACCTACAGAAATAATGACCAGACATTACCCCAACTAATACCAGGACTGGGAATTTGACTTCTTGCCCTTTCAGACATGAATGTAGCTTCTATTAAAAAAAAAAGTGGAGTCATCTCCTCCGAAAAGGGTGGCTTAGTAAAATAATAACGGCTCGAACCTGTAAGAGGAAAGGGGCTGTCTCTATGTTTAAAGATGTCCAGTCAACACGTTGGGCACTGTTTTTTAGGGCAATGAGCCAAAAAGGTACTTGACGGAATAATTGTAGGATGGACTGTCCTGGAAAAAAAAACATCTATGCCCTACTCTGAGATTTAGGAGATTGATATACCTTAGATAGCTGTTACCCTGCCAGCTACTGTTTCTCTCTCAACTTCTCCATACAAACGAAGGTTCAGCCAAGTGATCATATGTTCTCCATGGGAAGAGCCAAGGAACCCGATTCCAGACTCAACTGCCTGAATATCAAAGGGATCGGGAAACTGAACTCAAACTGCCCGGTCATCTATTGGGGACGCCAGGAGGCCCGCATATACATTAGATGGCCCCGCTGAAGGTTCTATGAGACCATTGGAGATGTCATGGGATAAAGTGTATGCTCTGTAAATTCCTTGCATTCCCGGCTGATAATTGTGGAGGACGCCTGTATTTATGTCAGATCATCAGCTGTTCCTTATCTGTTATTTGCTGAGGATGAGCTTTCTAATCATTTTTACACACAGACATGTGGACGTCTTTGTTTCCCCCGTCTTTGTTGCCTGGTGGAAGGTCCTTTTCCCGGGCAGTGGAGACCCCTGCACGATCACTTTTCCAAGTTCCTACAGAAAGTTCTACCCAGTTCTTCTCCAGTAAATATACAGGGGATATTTGGTAGAAAAGAAACAGCTAGTAATTCAGCCCAGGAAATAGTATGATCTTGTAGATATGTAATTATCATGGAAACACAATTAGCTGAAATGATTACGTGAAGGATCGGCGCTTTGTAAGACATTTAGATCTTCACATCCAGTCCAGCTGGTTCCCAGACTGAGCGCCGGTGGTCCCAACACCCCCTAATTATGGGATTATACTACGCTTATCGCTAAACTGTAATCAGCTAGGGCCAATGAAAGTTGTTAAAAACAAAACATGGATGGACGGGCGGACAGTCGTGGCCAAAAGTTTTGAGGCTGAAAAATTTTGGTTTTCACAAAGCCTCGAGTTTCTGCTTCTCATCATTCTTACCAGCTATGTCCCATGAAAGCTGTTAAAAAAGTGAAAGATAGATAATGGATGGATAGATGAGAAAGAAAGAGCAAGAGAGAAAGAAACAAAGAAAATGAGAAAGAAACAAAGAGAAAAAAGAAAGAGAAAGAAGGAAATAAAGAAAGAGAAAAAGAAAAGGAAACAAAGAAAGGGAGAAAGAGAAAAAAGAAAGAGAGAGAAAGAAAGAAGGAAAGAAATAGAAAAAGAAAGAGTGAACGAAACAAAGAAAGTGAGAGAGAAAGAAAGAGAGAACGAAGGAAATAAAGAAAAAAAGAAACAAAGGGAGAAAGAAAAAGAGAAAGAAGGAAGTAAAGAAAAAACAAAGAAAAAAAAACAAAGAGAGAAAGAAGGAAATAAAGAAAGAGAGAAAAAGAAACAAAGAAAGGGAGAAAGAAAGACAAAGAGAAAAAAGAAAGAGGGAAATAAAGAAAGAGAAAGAAAGAAAAAAAGAGAAAGAACAAGAGAAAGAAAGAAAGGGAGAGAACGAAAGAAACAACAAGGGAGGGAGATAAAGAAGGAAAGGATGAGAGAAAAAAGGAGAGGAGAAAAGAGAAGGAAAAAGAAAAAAAGGATAGAAATAAAGAAAGGAACAAATAGAGTAAAAAGAGAGATAGACAGAGACTTGTTGGTGTCAGAACCTCCTGTCACCCAACACCAGAGACAAATGCCCGGTTGGCCTCCATACCTGCGCCCTTCAGTAGATAGTCGATACTTTTTTATTTTCTATGGAACACACATGGACAAAAGAAAGAAAGAAAGAAAGAAAAAGGAAGAAAGAGTTACACTATGAAAAAGCCTTTAAAGTGGTTATAAACATAGAAGCAGAAACTGCCAGTGTTGTGGATGGGGTTATACACATAATACTGTCAATAAGTGATGGGGTGGGGATTACACAGAAAGATGCCAATCAGGGATGGGGTGGGGTTTTACACAAAAAGCTGCCAATTTTTATTCACTTATATAGGACTATTAATTCCACAGCGCTGTACAGACTTGATAATCACTGTCCCCATTGGGGCTCACAATCTAAATTCTCTCTCTGTCTTTGGAGTGTTGGAGGACACTGGAGGAACCTCTACAAACACGAGGAAAACATACAAACTTGCAGATGTTGTTATTGGTTGGGATTTGAACCCAGGACCCCAGCTCTGCAACACTGCAGTGCTACACACTGAGCCAGCATGCTGCCCTATGTATAGTACAGGGCTAACCAGTGAGCTACCATGTGCTGCTAACCACTAAGCCACCGTATAGTGCTAATCACTGAACCGTCATATAGTGGTAACTACTGAACCACTGTTCAGTATTAACCACTGAGTCACCATATAGTGCTAACCACTGAGCCACCATATAGTGCTAACCACTGTGCCATTGTATAGTACTAACCATTGAGCCATCATTTAGTGCTAACTACTGAACCACTGTATAGTGCTAACAACTGAACCACCATATAGTGCAAACTACTGAGCCACCATATAGTGCTAACCACTGAACCACTGTTCAGTATTAACCACTCAGCTACCATATAGTCCTAACCACTGAGCCACCATATAGTGCTAACCACTGTCCCATTGTATAGTGCTAACTACTGAGCCACTGTATAGTGCTAAGCATTGAGCCACCATATAGTGCTAACTGCTTAGCCACTGTATAGTGATAACAACTGAACCACCATATAGTGCTAACCACTGAGCCACCATATAGTGCTAACTACTGAGCCACCATATAGTGTTAACCACTTTGCCACCATATAGTGCTAACTACTGAGCCACCATATAGTGCTAACCACTGAGCCACCATGCTGCCCAAGTGTTACATCATGCTTTTTCCAAATGAACAATGGCAGACGCTTCCGTACATTCCTTTTATTTTCCCAGGACTTGTATTTTGCATATGGCGATATCACAATTTCGGAACGCTCGCTGCAGATCGGTGGCAAATTACAGACAAAAGCCGAGCTGGCGTTACAGAGAATTTACAGTCTGATGAGAGGACTACGACTGCTTTTCCAAGAAATATTCACCACAATTCTGGGGGAAAAAAACTGACTGGCAAAGGACAGCGGCCAAATTTTTTTTCCTTTGGAATATTTGCCACTTAAACCCAAGCGCCTATTGGAAGTCTGAGCCCGCTGGTAGTAAATGGTAAAACATGATAATTATAAGTTATCCGGTGCGCCGGGCCCCGCGCTGCCAAAACCAGAATTCCGAGGCTTCTTATCTAAGCAGAATAGCGCTCAGACTGGAGCCTCGCGGGGAGGCCGGCCTCCGCCAAACTGCAGCGCACAAACACGGAAAATACAGCAACAACAGAAATATAGAGAATGCCCGGGAAGAGCTTCTTAAAGGGATTGTGTCTAGAACAAAATCAAAGTGCAGATTCTATTTAATCCAGATTTATTTTCTGTTTGTATAATTTTTGGTATATGAATATGGGTCGGCCGCCAGGCCTGAGCTGCTGCTCTCCGCATTCAGAGACATGTATTACAGCCGCTACATGGACCATAGATGGGTTCTGACCCATTGACTTTTATTGGAGAGTATTATAGACATGCTCAGTGATCTGTGCAAAGATTACTGCGCAGAGACAGGGGGGAGGAGGTGAGTTGTGACATCTTCTATTGTAAATAATAGTTCCTGTTATCTGTCTGTAGCAGTAACTTTACCAGTGATGTTAATAATGAATGCGGAAAAGTGATCTCTACAGAACAGCAAGTGTCAGCCTAGTATGGGGCTCAAAATGAAAACTGCAACATTTCAGGATTAGTTTTAAAATACTAATTTTAAAACTTTTAAGGATCATTTTTAACATGTAAATATGGAAAATGAGAAAAAAAGCTGCTTAAATTGTGCAGAGAAGTAATCTCTGCAGAACAGGAAGTGTCAGCTTAGTATAAGGCTCGAGTGAAAACTGCAACATTTCAGGATTATTTTTCAAATATTAATTTTAAAACTTTTAATGATCATTTTAGAAATTTAAATATGGAAAATGAGGGGAAAAAGCTACTTAAATTGTGCAGAGAAGTGATCTCTGCACAACTTCAAGTTTCAGCCTAGTATGAGGCTCCGAGAGAAAACTGCAACATTTCAGGATTATTTTTCAAATATTAATTTTAAAACTTTTAAGGATCATTTTAGAAATGTAAATATGGAAAATTAGCGAGAAAAAGCTACTTAAATTGGGCAGAGAAGTGATCTCTACACAACAGCAAGTGTTAGCTTAGTATGAGGCTCAAGTGAAAACTGCAACATTTCAGGATTATTTTTCAAATATTAATTTTAAAACTTTTAAGGATCATTTTTAACATGTAAATATGGAAAATGAGAAAAATAGCTACTTAAATTATGTGGAGAAGTGATCTCTGCAGAACAGTAAGTGTCAGCCTAGTATGAGGCTCCAAGAGAAAACTGCAACATTTCAGGAATATTTTTAAAATATAGATAATGTCCTGAAAAATCAGGAAAAAGACATTGTGAAAAATATGATACTTGATAAATAAAACTCTAGTGAATCTACCTAATTACTAAATTAAATATAAATAATGGCAGAAAAAAAAATTGCTAAACGTTAAAGGTCATATTCTGCAGATACATTTCCTTTAAACATTATGTTTGAAAAGTCTATTATTTATTTGTTTTACCTACTTAATTAATTTATCACTACTTACATGTAAACAATTTTTTGATTTTTTTTTTTTCAAGTCCAACTCTGCTCCAAGAGAGAAAGAGAGACAGATATACAGTATATGTCAGTGTTTCATGGAGGCTCAGGAGATCACAACTCAATACAAGTCTATGGGAGCCTCATTCTGGTCTTGTTCTGGCCTCGTTCTGGCCTCGTTCTGGCCTCCTCCTGGCCTCATTTTAGCCTCGTTCTGGCATCATCCTGGCCCCATTATGGCCTCGTTCTGGCCTCATCCTGGCCCCATTCTGGTCTCATTCTGGCCTCATCCTGACCTCGTTCTGGCCTCGTTCTGGTCTTGTTGTGGCCTCATTCTGGCCTCGTTCTAGTCTCGTTCTGGGCTCATTCTGGTCTTGTTATGGACTATTTCTGGCTTAGTTTTGGCCTTGTTCTGGCGTCGTTCTGGTCTTGTTCAGCCCTCATTCTGGGTTCATTCTGATCTCCTTCTAACCTCATTCAGGCCTTGTTCTGGCCTATTTCTTGCCTCGTTCTGGCCTTGTTATGGTCTCTTTCTGGTCTCGTTGTGGTCTTGTTCTGGCTTCATTCTGTCTCATTCTGGTCTTGGTCTGATCTCTTTCTAGCCTCATCCTGGTCTCGTGGTCTTGTTCTGCTCTCTTTCTGGCCTCGTTGTGGACTCATCCCGATTACCTTCTGGTCTTGTTCTGGTATCATTCTGTCTCATTCTGGCCTATCTCTGGATTAGTTCTGGTCTCGTTCAGGCCTCGTTCTGGTCTCTTTCTGGCTTCATTCTGGCCTCATTCTGGTCTCCTTCTAGCCTCATTCTGGCCTAGTTCTGGCCTATTTCTGGCTTCATTCTGGTCTCATTCTGGCTTCGTTCTGGCTTTATTATGGTGTCCCTCTAGCCTCATTCTGTCCTTATTCTGGCCTATTTATGGCCTTGTTCTGGCCTATTTCTGGCTTTGTTCTGGGCTCTTTCTGGCCTCTTTCTGGTCTAGTTCTGGTCTCATTCTTGCTTCATTATGGTCTCCTTCTAGCCTCATTCTGGCCTTGTTCTGGCTCATACTGGCCTCATTCTGGCCTATTTCTGGTCTTATTCTGGTCTCATTCTGGCCTAGCTCTGGCCTCGTTCTGGCCTCGTTGTGGCCTCACTTTGGCCTTGTTCTGGTTCTTTGAGATCCTGTGATCTAACTTCTGACTTCTTGCCAGTCAGAAGTTACAGGCACAAGATGGAGTTGCGGGTCCGGAGCGTCACTAAAGAAAAAGAATGAAAATGTCAGAAGATGAGTCTAATATAAGGGCTGGGGAGCCCCACTACAATGCTAAAAAAAACCCCAAAGAGGTGGAGTGGTGCTTTAATGTGGGACAAACAAATAGTGAGTAGGTTCATACCCTTAAAACATTCCGTTGTTGTCAGGAGTGCGCAGTTACATGAATGGGAGTTCCGAAACGTATATATCAAAGTGAGTTCTGCTGTTAAAAGCCCAATACATATATATATATATATATATATATATATATATATATATATATATATATATACACATATATATATATATATATATATATATATATACACACACATTACTGCTCATAAAAAGGAACTCTGTGTTGTTACCGCTGATTAAAATATCAGTTACATTTACTGGATGTCACAAGTGTGAAAAAGAGGAAATCCTGCTCGCTTTTCTCCATCAGAAGTCCACAAAAGTTCATCCGAAGTTCAGTTTTGGCTCAAGAACTTTTTGAAAAGAAATAATTTAATTTCTGAAGTTTCACATTCACAGAAGGTTACAATGTAGCAAATATTCTCAACTGAGTAACTTATCATCTATCCACCGAATAGGTAACAAAAACCTTATGATCGTCGGAGGTCCATCCATTGGGATCTCTTCCAATCCTGGCAACAGTACCATAGCCAATGAATAAAGCGCTTGTGCCCATGTGAGGCCACCGCTCCATTGTAACGGGGCCTTTAGGATCCATGTTCTTGTCTTTGGCTTATTATTGACTATCCTGTGATTAGCTGATAAGTTGTCAGTATTGTTAGGGTGGCCTCCGTTATTTGCCCCCCCCCGTACACTCTTTCCCACCACAATGCATTACATAAAATACACTGACAATCAGAATAGAGTCACCCTATGTGAACCACAAAAAAATAGTGCCCCATACACTTTCATAGTGCGCTCATTGTGTGCACACAGTAATACTGCCCCACGAGGTCATTATACCACTTTGTTGACTGCTCAAAGTATTAATGTCCATTTTGTGCCCTCAAACAGAAGTAGTGCCCCCTTTGTTACGAGCGTACCTACACTCACAGTGTGATAGCCAATTCGTTTCCCACACACGGTACGACTCAGACTTAATGCCCCTATATAGCATAATGCCCTCTCAATGCTCCCATACAATATGATGCCGCCCTGAGTGCCCCACACAGTATTTTACCTCCTTAGTGCCCCCAGTGGTTCACACGGTATTATACTTCCTTAGTGGTGTTATACCTCCTCAGTGCTCCCACACAGTATTATACCTCCTCAGTGCCCCACACAATATTATACTTCCTCAGGGTCTCCACACAGTATTATATCTCCTCAGTGCCCCCACACAATATTATACCTTCTCAGTGCCCACATACAATATTATATCTCATCAGGGCCCCCAAGTAGTATTATACCTCCTCAGTGTACCCAAACAGTATTAGACCTCCTTAGTGCCCCACACAGTATTATATCTCCTCAGTGTCCGTACACAGTATTATACCTCCTCAGTGCCCCCACACAATATTATACCTTCTCAGTGCCCACACACAATATTATACCTCCTCAGGACCCCCATGTAGTATTATACCTCTTCAGTGTCCCCAAACAGTATTATACCTCCTCAGTGCCCCCACACAGTATTATACCTCTTCAATGTCCCCATGCAATATTATACCTCCTTAGTGTTCCACACAGTATTATACCTCCTCAGTGTCCTGCACAGTATTATACCTCTTCGGTGCCCCCACACAATATTATACTTCCTCAGGGTCCCCACACAGTATTATATCTCCTCAGTGCCCCCACACAATAGTATACCTTCTCAGTGCCCACATACAATATTATACCTCATCAAGGCCCCCAAGTAGTATTATAACTCCTCAGTGTCCCCAAACAGTATTATACCTCTTTAGTGCCCCACACAGTATTATATCTCTTCAATGTCCCCATGCAATATAATACCTCCTTAGTGTCCCACACAGTATTATACCTCCTCAGTGTCCCACACAGTATTATACCTTTTCAGTGTCTCCACACAGTATTATACCTCCTCAGTGCCCTCACACAGTATGTCTCCTCAGTGTCCCCACACATTATTATACCTCCTCAGTGCCCCACATAGTATTCTACCTCCTCAATGCCCCTACACAGTATTATACCTCCTCAGTGCCCCCACACAATATTATACTTCCTCAGGGTCCCTACACAGTATTATATCTCCTCAGTTCCCCCACACAATATTATACCTTCTCAGTGCCCACATACAATATTATACCTCTTCAGGGCCCCCAAGTAGTATTATACCTCCTCAGTGTACCCAAACAGTATTATACCTCCTTAGTGCCCCACACAGTATTATACCTCCTCAGTGTCCCCACACAGTATTATACCTCCTCAGTGCCCCACACAGTATTATATCTCCTCAGTGCCCCCACACAATATTATACCTCCTCAGGGCCCCCCATGTAGTATTGTACCTCCTCAGTGCCCCCACACAGTATTATACCTCTTCAATGTCCCCATGCAATATTATACCTCCTTAGTGTCCCATACAGTATTATACCTCCTCAGTGTCCCACACAGTATTATACCTCCTCAGTGTCCCACACAGTATTATACCTCCTTAGGGCCCCCATGCTGTATTATACCTCCTCAGTGCACTCACACAGTATGAAGCACCCTTAATGCCCCCACACAATACAATACTGCCCCAAACACTCCTGCAAACTTTGATGTTGTCCTCAGTGAATGGTGTCCCTTTTGTGCCCCCGAACAGGATGATGCCCCCCAGTTCTTCCACACAATTATAACTCTACTTTAGTGCCCCCACACAGCAAAATGCCCCCCACCCAGTCATTCTCATGCATTACCAGTGTGCCAGCACAATATGATGCCGCTTTGTGATGCCCACATATACTTTGCCCCCTAAGGACGCAGACGCAGATAAAAGTGGTGCTGGATGGCCGTGGCCCCTGATAACGTGGGAGTCATAGAAGTATGGGGTCTGCCTCCATTACAGGTAGGACAGTAGAGAAAGCTGCCGTACACTGCAGGGGCTGACACAGCCGGGCTGGAGATGTGATCTCGGGGTGCGGACGTCGCTGGTGGGATCCAGGGATTGATTTATAATTGAAGCAAGGCTTAGAGGAGATGAAGCAGCGCAGACAAGAATTTTCTGGGGCCGATTTTTCGTGCCAAACATCGTCTCATCATCTCTTCTCCGACTTCGCATCTGAATTTGTTTAAAACATGTTTTACTTAACAAGGCCGTCCTTAAGAAAAGCGCCAATTACACGACGCTTGGCTGCAGCGACGGGAAGAAAATGAACAGCACTGGTGTATTAAGCAGGATTAGCTGCGGCGGGCACTCGCCTAACGCCTCCAAAAAGATGTAAAAAAAAGGGAAAAAAACGACTTTCGTTCCCGCCTGACGCTCTGCGGGGACGGCTGAATGAAGCCCAACATAGATCCACATGTGGAGGAGAAATCCAACCACCAAGGTCACAGCGGGATATCAGGAGACGTCTTGGGGGAACCCGGAAGGGGTTCTGGAAGGAAAAAGTTACGGAGATAAAAAAAAAAAGGGTGGTTTGCTTCTAGAAATAGCGCCCCCCTTGTCCATAGGCCGTGCCTGGGATTGCAGCTCATCCCCATTCACTTCTATTGGAGGTGTGAAAACTGCAGAGTTCATAGAAGTGAATGTTGTGCATCAAGCGGAGTGATATATGGAAGCAAATATTGCAAATATGCCCCTGGAAATGCTGACGAGGGGCCCAAATATCAATTTCTTTCATTTTTAATCGATCATTTGTATTGATTCTATTTGTAAATAGATTTTCTCACCATCATAAATGGATAAAATCACCAAGTGCTTAAAAAAAGAAGACATTTTGCACTTCTCCATTCTTAAGAATTTAAGAAAAACTCTTTAAGGCTATGTGCCCATGCTGCGGAAAATGCGCGGATTTTGCCGCAGATTTCTCGCGGAAAAGCTGCGGATTTTCCAGAAATCTGTAGCACAGCTACTCTCCAGCCATTTCTATGGCATTTGGGAAATGCTGTGCCCACGCTGCGGATTTTTCCGCAGCGGAAATCGTGCGGACTTTCGTGCGGAAAAATCTGCAGCATGTCAATTATTGTTGCGGATTTTCGTGCGGATTTTGCCTATTCAATTGAATTAAAAAAAATCGCAAAATCCGCGTCAAATCCTCACAAAAGCCGCACCTATGAAAAGGTGCGGATTCCGGGGGAAAGCTGCGATTTTGATGCAGAAAAATCCGCAGATACAGAGTCTCGTGGGCACATAGCCTTAGGCCTCCATCACATGTCAGTGATTACGGTATGTATGACGTCCATTTTCCTACGCACCGGAGACACGGACATATGCAGGCCCCTTAAAATCAATGGGTCTGCGCACACATCAGTGTTTTCACAAGGACCACGTGTCCGTATACTCCACACGGCAACACGTCCGTTTTTCTCCGGCACCACTGATGTGATCCATGTGACACGTACAGGAGAAAACATATGTCTTTGAAATAAAATGATTTTTTATACTCACCTGTCCCCAGCGCTGCTGTCACTTGCTTCCGGGCCCGCTCATTATGCTCATTAATATTCACTGCACTGCAGGCCCGGAAGCAGCAGCGTCGAAGACTGCAGCGCGGGGGACAGGTGAGTAATAAGTTCATGCAGTCCGTGTGCTATTACTGATAGCACACGGAGAACACTAGTGTGCCAAAATCACGGCACACGGAGGGCCATACGCACCTGCAATGCAAAGCGTCAGTGTTTTGCATGGATGTGTGAAAGAGGCCTAAGGGTGGGTGCACATGATCCATAGACACTGTGTCCTGGATGCAGCATGTCCTCTCCTGCGGGGCCGCGAGTGCTGTCCACAGATCGCACAGGTTCGTGCCCACTATCTGGATTCGGGGTGCCGCGGATTTTGCTGTGTTCTCCCGCTGAGAACACTTGGGGCTTGGGAAACCACGCCGCATGTAAGTTTACGCTGCGGAAAAAAAGAAGCACAGTGGGCAGGAGATTTCTATAAATCCATCCACTGTGCTTGTACTGTACAACGCAGCGAAAACATGCTGCGCCCAAACGCTGCAAATCCTGATCGTGTGCACACAGCCTAAGGGGTTGATGTAATCCTTTAGATTTCATTGTGGAAATAATACAGTTTCGCCGCGACTTTTGTAAAAATTGCAGTTAAAATCTGAAGCTTAAAAGTGAACCTGTCCATCTGCATTAACATATATTTGTGTTATTCACGGTGGCTCAGTGGTTAGCACTGCAGTCTTGTGGCTCAGTGGTTAACACTACAGCCTTGTGGCTCTGTGGTTAGCACTGCAGTCTTGTGGCTCAGTGGTTAGCACTGCAGCCTTGTGGCTCAGTGGTTAGCACTGCAGCCTTTCAGCGCTGGGGTCCTGGGTTCAATTCCCACCAAGGACACCATCTGCAAGGAGTTTGTATGTTTTCCCCGTGTTTGTGTGGGTTTCCTCCGGGTTCTCCGGTTTCCTCCCACACTCCAAAAAACATACAGATAGGGACTCTAGATTGTGAGCCTCAATGGGGACAGTGTTGCCAATGTATGTAAAGCGCTGTGGAATTAATAGCGCTATATAAATGAATAAATTATTATTCTTTTTTTATTTTTATTTTTTTTATTTTGGACATTTTACAATGCATGTCTTTAAGAAAAAGCATGAAAAAACTAAAACATGCTCCAATTTAAGAAAACAAAAAAATCAAAACAAAAACACTAACCCCCCCCCCAAGGATGCATTGCATAAGACTGGAGCAAAGCTGCAGACAAATTGCACTTTTTGTCGTGCATATTAATATTTTTCCACTTTTTGCAGAAGTGAAAAAAGTGATGTTCATAAGGCTGCTTTCACACATCCGTTTTTTTGCCGTCCGGCACAATCCGGCTAAAAAACTGATGCAGCGGATCCGGCGAAAAAACTGATCTGTTGCATCAGTTTTTTCCATTCGTTCCTTCCGTTTTTTGACGGATCTGCTCTGCTACTGTTCAAAGCACCGGATCCGTCGTTTGATTCCGTCATATGCCGGATGATGACGGATCCGGCGCCCATAGGCTTTCATTGCAACTCACGCTGCACGGCACCGGATCTGACGCCATACGGTTTTTTCGTTTTTTCGAGACAAAAAACGCTGCCACTAGATCAGCTATTTACGAGAAAAAGCCGGATGCAACGCAAAGCCATGCGGCACAATCCGGCGCTAATACCAGTCTATGGGGGAAAGAACGGATCCGGCGGCAACACACACCAGATCCGTTCTTTCCGTTTTTTTTACCGGATTCTGCCGCACGGTGAAAACCGGATGTGTGAAAGCAGCCTAAATTGCCCACATAATGTATTTCTTTGGTGCAAAGTTTTATTTGCAGCCCCCTCTTGTTTTTTATTCATTTTTTACTAGTTGTTGCCCCTTTATAAGGCCGGGGTCATAAGAGGGCAGAAAAAACATTCAGACTGATTTTCATTCAGGAAATTCGGACGAGTGAATCCGCCATGAGTGCGTACATTTTTTATTTAGCCGCTTTTCTCTCTCAGCAGCGATTATTCAACATTCTCTTTGCAGTGTTCTATGCTACAGAATGATGTATCCATAATAACCGTATGGATTATCCTTGTGCCGTCCGTTTTTTCTGGCACCAATTGACTTTTATTGGCGAGTGTCGTCCGATTTTCTCATCCATTTGCAGCGCATCCGAATCTAGATGAGAAAAAGAAAGCAAAAACATTAGTGCATGCCCTCATCATCTCCCGCCTCGACTACTGCAACCTCCTGCTCTCTGGCCTCCCTTCCAACACTCTTGCACCCCTCCAATCTATCCTAAACTCTGCGGCCCGCTTAATCCACCTCTCCCCTCGCTATTCCCCAGCCTCGCCACTCTGCCAATCCCTTCACTGGCTTCCCATCGCCCAACGACTCCAGTTCAAAACATTAACCATGACATACAAAGCCATCCACAACCTGTCTCCTCCCTACATCTGTGACCTAGTCTCCCGGTACCTACCTGCACGCAACCTCAGATCCTCACAAGATCTCCTTCTCTGCTCCTCTCTTATCTCCTCTTCCCACAATCGCGTACAAGATTTCTCCCGTGCATCCCCCATACTCTGGAACGCTCTACCTCAGCACATCAGACTCTCCCCTACCATGGAAAGCTTCAAGAGGAATCTCAAGATCCACCTCTTCCAACAAGCCTACAACCTACAATAGCCCTCAGTCCAGTAGACCACTGCGCAACCAGCTCTGTCCTCACCTATTGTACCATCACCCATTCTCTGTAGACTGTGAGCCCTCGCGGGCAAGGTCCTCTCTCCTCCTGTAGACTGTGAGCCCTCTCGGGCAGGGTCCTCTCTCCTCCTGTAGACTGTGAGCCCTCGCGGGCAGGGTCCTCTCTCCTCCTGTAGACTGTGAGCCCTCATGGGCAGTGTTCTCTCTCCTCCTGTATACTGTGAGTCCTCAGGGCAGTGAGTCCTCAGGGCAGGGTCCTCTCTCCTCCTGTAGACTGTGAGCCCTCGCAGGCAGGGTCCTCTCTCCTCCTGTATACTGTGAGCCCTCGTGGGCAGGGTCCTCTCTCCTCCTGTATACTGTGAGCCCTCGCGGGCAGGGTCCTCTCTCCTCCTGTATACTGTGAGCCCTCGTGGGCAGGGTCCTCTCTCCTCCTGTAGACTGTGAGCCCTCGCGGGCAGGGTCCTCTCTCCTCCTGTAGACTGTGAGCCCTCACGGGCAGGGTCCTCTCTCCTCCTATAGACTGTGAGCCCTCGCGGGCAGGGACCTCTCTCCTCCTGTAGACTGTGAGCCCTCACAGGCAGGGTCCTCTCTCCTCCTGTAGACTGAGAGCCCTCACGGGCAGGGTCCTTCCTCCTCCTGTAGACTGTGAGCCCTCGTGGGCAGGGTCCTCTCTCCTTCTGTAGACTGTGAGCCCTCGCGGGCAGGGTCCTCTCTCCTCCTGTAGACTGTGAGCCCTCGTGGGCAGGGTCCTCTCTCCTTCTGTAGACTGTGAGCCCTCGCGGGCAGGGTCCTCTCTCCTCCTGTAGACTGTGAGCCCTCGCGGGCAGGGTCCTCTCCCCTCCTGTAGACTGTGAGCCCTCGCGGGCAGGCTCCTCTCTCCTCCTGTAGACTGTGAGCCCTCGCGGGCAGGGTCCTCTCCCCTCCTGTAGACTGTGAGCCCTCGCGGGCAGGGTCCTCTCTCCTCCTGTAGACTGTGAGCCCTCGCGGGCAGGGTCCTCTCCCCTCCTGTAGACTGTGAGCCCTCGCGGGCAGGGTCCTCTCTCCTCCTGTAGACTGTGAGCCCTCGCGGGCAGGGTCCTCTCTCCTCCTATACCAGTCTGTTTTGTACTGTTAATGATTGTTGTACGTATACCCTCTTTCACTTGTAAAGCGCCATGGAATAAATGGCGCTATAATAATAAATAATAATAATATTCCAGATCTGCTCGGCCTTATTAATTAACAATGGTCGGAGCGCAGTGGGAGATTTTCTCGCCTTGCACTCGTCCGATTTTTGCGCTCCAAAGGCTTCTATTTGGGACTTTCGAACAATGCGCCTGATTGGCCGATATCGCATTTTGCAAATCTGAAAACGATGCAAATTTGCAAGCGGATCATCAAATATTGCAAACGGGACTACAACTCCCAGCAGCGCGCGGCGCTCGCCTCCATCTGGATGTGCTCTGGGCTGATCTGTATGGAGCGGAGCAGGTTTCCTATTTGTGCAGGCTGCAAATAACTCAGCAAATCAGCTGCAGGCTCAGCGGCCATTCATAAAAGCCAGCATGGCACTGAGCTAGTTATGTGAGGAGGAAGTGGGACAAAGGCTCCTGTTATCACTCAGCCATCAAAGCTTCATTGAGACATTCTTGCACGGTTAACCCCTTCCCTGACAGATTGCAATGAGCCAAATGGCCCTGTCTGCCTGCAATCTCCTGCTGCAGCCCTTTTTTGCAGCCGGCCCCTAAAAATCCCCCCCAAAAATCCATTTCCTTCCCCCCTTTTCCTGATCTCTTGCTCTTCTTTGTGCATAGACATGTATTTTTTTTTTGTTTTTTATTGCAATGCATGGGGCTCTTAGGACTGCGCCGTCCGGCAAATTTAAAGATTTTTTGGCTAAATCTGGGTGGACTCGCGGTTTTTCAACCAAATCTTGTAATTTTTCCATTTGGAATTTTCATTCTATGGGTATAAACAATGTTTCCATTTGCTGACAGCAAGCAGAGATCTTTTAGCACAAATTGTATCAGGAAGTTTTAAGACTTTTTTTTTTTTTTAAAGAAAATAACTTTTATTTGCAGAAAAGCTAAAAACGTTTTAAACCCGTCCTTAAATATTTGCTAGAGATAATTTGCTTCCGGAATAAATTCTGTCCTTATGGCGTATACTGTGTGAAAGTCGTACTGGAAGCGATTGTTGATTTCCATCTCGGCCACTAGGGGCAGTATATACCAGACTCCCATACACGCCGCCGGATCACACGTCCACAAAGTCTAACACGTGTTTTGCTGATTGGAAATGTTCGCACTTTTAGGCTATGTGCGCACGCTGCGGATTTTACTGCGGATTTGCCGCAGATTTGCTGCAGAAAATGCGTCGAACATTGCTGCAGTAATTCCCCAGCAAAACCTATGGGTATAAAAAAAATCCTGTGCGCACACTGCGTTTTTTTATACCCGCGGATTTACCCACGGAATTTCCGCTGCGGAATTAATGAGCATGTCACTTCTTTTCCGCAGGAACCTGCAGTTTTTGCCATAGAAAATGGTAAAAATCTGCAGGGACCAACCTGCGGAAAAACCGCAGCAAATCCACACCAAATCGCGGCAAAACCTCATGCGGATTTTGTTGCAGTTTTGGTGCGTTTTTTTACTGCAGGTGCAGGATTTTCCTTGAGAAAAAGTCAATTTCTAGTGCGCACATGACCTTATACTTTCACATTTTAAAACTAAGGGATTTTTGCTTTTGTACAATCTGCGTCAATCCGTTTTTCACGCACGTCTACAGCTCTATGGAAACCTTAAACTATGAGTTTTGTAAGGCGGCCAAAAACAACAAGGTTTTTCTTTTTTGTGGAAACCGCTTCTTCTTTGGGAATTTTTTAGAAGAGATTTTCCATTTCCTTGAAAAGTTTTGGAAGAGTTTTTTTCTTAAAGCATTTTTCTTGCTGCCCTCTCGTGAACAGTTTGGAGCAGACGCTTCAAAGATATGAAACGCAGAGACTTTCTCACCAGGTGTTTTTTAAATCCTGAAGCTGAAAAAAAAAACAAAAGTCTGAACAAATGACCAGCAAAGTGGTTTTACAATAGAAGTGAATCGGAAGAGTTTTTCAAGCATTTTTTTTAAGCAATTTTCCAGATTTTTTTTTGACGGCATATCAGCTCCAAACAACTCTTCAAAATGCTGTGTACATATAGAAAGGCAAATGTGCACAAAACATTCTTTTAAGAGATTTTGCAGCAAAAACTTTCTAAATCTCAAAAATCCTGAAGAACTTTTAAATTTACACTCAGTTTCTGCTCCAAAAATTCTGCAGAAATCAACTGTGTGCACAAGTCTTAGGGCGGCTTTGCACACTACGACATCGCACGTGTGATGTCGGTGGGGTCAAATCGAAAGTGCACATCCGGCGTCACTTGCGATGTCGTAGTGTGTAAATCCTAGATGATACGATGAACGAGCGCAAAAGCGGCGTTATCGTATCATCGGTGCAGGCTCCGACATTTCCATAATGCCGGTGCCGCGACAGGTACGATGTTGTTCCTCGTTCCTGCGGCAACACACATCACTGTGTATGAAGCCGCAGGAACGAGGAACATCTCCTTACCTGCCGCCAGCGGCTATGCGGAAGGAGGAGGTGGGCGAGATGTTTACATCCTGATCATCTCCGCCCCTCCGCCGCCATTGGCCGCCTGCCGTGTGACATCGCTATGACGCCGCACGACCCGCCCCCTTAGGAAGGAGGCGGGTCGCCGGCCAGAGCGACAGTCGCAGGGCAGGTGAGTGCATGTGAAGCTGGCGTAGCGATAATTATCGCTACGCCAGCTATCACAAGATATCGTACCTGGGACGGGGGCGGGGACTATCACGTGCGACATCGCAGCATCGGCTTGCGATGTCGCAACGTGCAAAGCCCGCCTTAGGCTTGGACTTGATTTCCTAAATTGGCTTTGATGCTATTCTTGCGGTGGTTAACGAAGCTTAAAGCGCACCAATCACCAGGATTTTCCTATATAACCTAAAGCCAGTGCTATACTGGCACTATGAGGCTGAGTCTATACATACCTTTAGGTGTCAGCTGGAATGTATAGGTTTTGAAACACAAGGAAGAAAGGTTTGTAAAATGAGCAGCTTTTTGATTGACAGCAGCTGCCAATCAGATAATAGCTGGGGTGTATTCATAGTGATTCCCGCCCCCCTGCCTGTCCATCCTCCCCGTTATTTATGCTAATTTTATTATAGAATCGTTTTACTAAGGGACTAGAAGGACCTGTGTTGATGTCATACCCATGTGACCAGAAGGGGTGGAGCCTCAGCCAACAGAAAAATAATGTTGCTTCCTGGTATCAGCTATGTTGGCTGAGGCCCTGCCCCTTGTGGTCACATGGGTATGACATCAGCCCAGGTCCTTCTAGTCAGTTACTAAAACGATTCTATAATAGATTTCTGTGCTGATGTCAAACCCATGTGACCAGAAGGGTCATGATGTGGATTTTTCTTCAACCAAATCTGCAAGGAAAAATAAATCCTGATCGTTTGCACAAAACTTCAGGGTTCTCCTTGACTTTGCTGGTATCAGATTTGTGAAAATCTGCAAACAGAAATGCATGAAAAATAAAAACAAAATCAGAAGCAAAAACATATGAACACAATGGAATAAAACAAAATCAGAAGCAAAAACATGAAAAAAATGAAATAAAACAAAATCGGAAGCAAAAATACATGACAAAAACACAATAAAAACAAAATCAGAAGCAAAAAACACATGAAAAAAACGCCATAAAAACAAAATCAAAAGGAAAAACATAAAAAAAGCAATAAAAACAAAATCAGAAGCAAAATGCCTATGGGACAAATGCGGATTTGCAGATAAACTGCAGGAAAATCCACAACAAATAGGCAACATGCAAACTTAGCCGCTGAATTCACACACTGCAGATTTTGTTGTAGAAATTTCTCCAGTTGGAAATCAGTTTATTTCATCCATACGGGAACGTTTTGCAAGAAGCGCACGGATTTCCACAAGACCCATCCAGGTGAATGAAACTCACCCTGAAACTATGGGGCGGATTTGATGCTTTTTTCCATCCTGACTTTTGTTGGCTTTTTTTGCAGAAAATCAAAATGATATTTTCACAAGTAAACACAAAGTAGATGAGATTCTATCAAGTCTCATGAATCAGTGCAACATCTGCAGGTAACATGACCCCTTAATTTAAGTTTTTTAGTATTTCTTCAATTCTGCATCAATTTGCAAATCTGCATCAAAATCAGCAACAGATTTACAGGTAATTTATCAGCTGGATTCATTGCAGATATTGCATCCAATTTGCTGCAGATTTCATCCCATTATATTGAAAACAGAACTGAAATGCAGCCGAAATGTCGAAATTTGACAGATACGGAGTTTTTAGCCACAAAAATCCTCAATGAAACGTTTGGACTTTCTGCACTAAATCCTCAATAATTTACAATGCAAAGTATGTAGTGGCAAAAACAATTCTGCATGGAATCAGGAATATGGTGCAGATTTTCCATTCTGTTGCAGATTTATTGAGGTTTTTTGCAGAGGAACAGAGAAAATCTGCAACAAAATTTGCAAAAGTGAATTTTGCAGCAGATTTGTGTCTGATTTTACTACAAATGTTACCTCTGCAACCCCTCCAGCTGCACGTCTGCTATTGACTGATGATCAGCGTGGATGATCCAGATTGACGGCGGATCCGTGTTGGCTCCTTATCTGTCTCCGGCCGCGCACAGACCGCGGTGTCAGTACACTGTGTATACAGCTTTCTGCAGACATGAGTGGAATTTCCCTCGCTGTCTGCGGAGTGTAATAAACAGACATCTCCTGTATTAACATGTCCTTATGTAGTAAATCCACAATAGGCCGGTGATGTGCTACATTTCTACGGAAAATGACAAATCAAACAGTTTGAAAAGCTTTAGGCACTTTGGAATGTCTTCTGATGCCATTGTTTAGCCAGGTCGGGGCAGGGGTAATGAATTCAGTTTGGGTGTTAAATATACACGAAAGACCGATGCGAAAGTCGCTATTTTTAGCTTTGCAAGTTGTAAGTTCCAAAAAAAGGTAAAAATAAAAATCTGCGAAATTAGACCCAGTTATTGGCATCTACATCTAAGCAAGAAATTTCATTATTCCAGTGCACGTGAAATGCAAAACGAAGCAACGTTGCAAATGACTTTGACTAAATATCTTCTACCGTTTTTGGTATACAGCTCCTAGCCAGAAACACGTCTGTCCATGGATACATACTGGAACGCTGGAACGCCAACATTTGGGCAGGATTTAAAGAAAATGCACCATTCTCAGCTGGATTTGCTGTTATTGTTTCCAATAAGTCAATTTCTGAACTGTTGGCCACTATCTGGTGGTCCTTAGTGTGGTTCTACCCAGTCCTGACCCTTAAAGCAGGTTGGAACGCCTACTTTAGGGAGGGTTTAAGCAAACCACATCCTTCTTAACCCAAAACAATCTATTGTTTCCAAGAATCCCATGAATTTCTGGACTCTCGACAACTATGTAGTGGTCCTTAGTGTGGTCCTACCCAATCCTGCCCCTTAAACGAAGTTGGAACGCCTACGTTTAGGCAAGGTTTAAGCATATGGCACCCTTCTTAACCCAAACATCCTTGAAATCACTGCTATTGTTCTTGAAAAGTCAGGAGAAGCCCATCAATTTCTGGACTGTTGGCCACTATGTGGTGGTACTTAATGTGGTCCTGCCCCTTAAACCAGGCTACAACGTCTACTTTAGGCAGGTTTTAAGCAAACCACACCTTTCTTAACCCAAAACATCCTTGAATTTATTGCTATTGATTCCGAGAATCCCATCAATATCTGGACTGTAGACAACTATGTAGTGGTCCTTAGTGTGGTCCTACCCAATCTTGCCCCTTAAACGAAGTTGGAACGCCTACGTTTAGGCAAGGTTTAAGCATATGGCACCCTTCTTAACCCAAACATCCTTGAAATCACTGCTATTGTTCTTGAAAAGTCAGGAGAAGCCCATCAATTTCTGGACTGTTGGCCACTATGTGGTGGTACTTAATGTGGTCCTGCCCCTTAAACCAGGCTACAACGTCTACTTTAGGCAGGTTTTAAGCAAACCACACCTTTCTTAACCCAAAACATCCTTGAATTTATTGCTATTGATTCCGAGAATCCCATCAATATCTGGACTGTAGACAACTATGTAGTGGTCCTTAGTGTGGTCCTACCCAATCCTGCCCCTTAAACGAAGTTGGAACGCCTACATTTGGGCAAGGTTTAAGCATATGGCACCCTTCTTAACCCAAACATCCTTGAAATCACTGCTATTGTTCTTGAAAAGTCAGGAGAAGCCCATCAATTTCTGGACTGTTGGCCACTATGTGGTGGTACTTAGTGTGGTCCTGCCACTTAAACCAAGTTGGAATGCCTATTTTAGGCAGGTTTTAAGCAAACCGCACCCTTCTTAACCCAAAACATCTTTGAATTTACTGCTATTGATTCCGAGAATCCCATCAATATCTGGACTGTGGACAACTATGTAGTGGTCCTTAGTATGGTCCTACCCAATCCTGCCCCTTAAACGACGTTGGAACGCCTACTTTTAGGCAAGGTTTAAGCATATGGCACCCTTCTTAAACCAAACATGCTTGAAATCACTGCTATTGTTTCTGAAAAGTCAGGAGAACCCCATCAATTTCTGGACTTTTGGCAATAATGTTGTGGTCCTTAGTGTGGTCTTACCCAGTCCTGCCTCTTAAACCAGGTTGGAAAGCCTACGTTAGGCAGGGGTTAAGCAAACCGCACCTTTCTTAACCCAAAACATCCTTGAATTTACTGATATTGTTTCCGAGAATCCTAGCAATTTCTGGACTGTTGGCAACAATGTGGTGGTCCTTAGTGTGGTCCTATCCCTTAAACCAGGTTGGGTTGACTACATGAAGCAGGGTTTAAGCAAACCCGAACCTAAAACAGCCTTGAAATTACTGATATTGTTTCTGAAAAGTCAGGAGAATCCCATCAATTTCTGGACTGTTGTCAACTATCTGGTGGTCTTCGGTGTGGTCCCACCAGGTTGGAATCCCTACTTTTGGCCATAGTTTAGGCAAACCGCACCCTTCCCAATCCAAAACAATCTTGAGTTTGCTGCTTTTGTTTTTGAAACGTCAAGACAAGCTCCGAATTATTGGAGACTATGTGTTGGTCCCTAAGATGGACTCCAGTTCAGACATTGTTACAGGACCCCTCACCCTTACCAAGATTTGCCAGAATTTGCTGAGATTGTTTAGGAAAATTTGGGATTGTTCCAGCACATTCGGGGCTATTGGCAACGAAGCTCCCACCTCCCATGTGCCACCTATCCTACCGAGATGGATGTTTCACTTCTTTCGTCACCACCAGGGTTCCGGTCATCTCTGTTCCCCTATAGCACACAAATGTCTAGGAAGCTTCTAGAAAAGGATAGACCTACGAGACTCCCAGAAGATTTGGCAAATTTTTGGTGCCACAGAATCCACCTGGAGTGCGGCGCTTTTCTAAAACCCCTTTTTATGTTGCCGATCCCCAATTTTGAGGCACAGTCAAGGGCGAAGATGGGAAGTCACCTGCTAGAAAGGGGGTCTTGTTATGGGTATGAAAGAGCCCATCTCCCTGGGACAAGAATTTTGATGAGATGAGGCCATTTTAAAATATATTAAAGGGTTTGTGTGATTCAGGAAACCCATTTTTAATACAATAAGTTAACTGAGAGGTATCACCGGTTTAAGACACAAACGTAAGTGGTGATACAAAAACCGCCCCTTGATTTAGGGGAATTGATAATGATCGCGGTGTAATGCTTCCTTTTCCATTCCAGGGGCGATGTGGTGGAGCTGCACACATGCAGTCAGTGATTGCTCGTTTTCCATGCGGGGACGATGTGGTGGAGCTGCACACATGCGGTCAGTGATTGTTCGTTTTCCATGCGGGGCGATGTGGTGGAGCTGCACACATGCGGTCAGTGATTGCTCGTTTTCCATGCGGGGGGCGATGTGGTGGAGCTGCACACATGCGGTCAGTGATTGCTCGTTTTCCATGCGGGGCGATGTGGTGGAGCTGCACACATGCGGTCAGTGATTGCTCGTTTTCCATGCGGGGGCGATGTGGTGGAGCTGCACACGTGCGGTCAGTAATTGCTCGTTTTGCATGCAGGGGCGATGTGGTGGAGCTGCACACATGCGGTCAGTGATTGCTCGTTTTGCATGCGTGGGCGATGTGGTGGAGCTGCACACATGCGGTCAGTGATTACTCGTTTTCCATGTGAGGGAGATGTGGTGGAGCTGCACACATGCGGTCAGTGATTGCTCGTTTTCCATGCGGGGGCGATGTGGTGAAGCTGCACACATGCGGTCAGTGATTGCTCGTTTTCCATGCGGGGGCGATGTGGTGGAGCTGCACACGCGCGGCCAGTGATCGCCTCCATCAGTGATCTCTAACCCGTGCTTCTCTAACTCTTCTCGTTGGACCTGTTTAGTGGTTGTAGTTTTGCAGCGGATATACGGCCAAATGTCGGAGCCATTCCTCTCCATGCTTTGCTTACTTTGCATTCACAAGCCTGACAGGACCCTTTTGTCTGCTGAAATAGCAAATATTTCTCACCGTGTTGTCAGTCACTTTTACTACCTTGTATCCCGGCAGGTTAGACTAGGAGGATTACCGACTGACCCCCTGCCCCAGCCCAGTTATGACATGTTGTCTAAATCTGTCCCATAAAACAAGTCTGACGAGTGATGATGAGAAGCCAATCCCTGCGATAAGGACGGGCGACCATTCACTCACAGGCCATAATCAGTTTTCGGTCTCTTCGGGCATTATTGCCTCTTGTGCTTCTGCATTTCTGTCCAGAATTAGAAAAACATGGCTGCATTCTTGCACAAATAGCGCCGCGCCTGTCCAGGATTGTGCGTGGGATTGCGGTTCAGCCACATCATCGTCAGTGCTGATGGCTGCAATACTGAGTTACTGAGCTAGCAGCCTGGTTGACAGCGCAGGATTCCATGATGGTGCTGATCTCTGAGGTGTTCCACCTTCCTGGTGATTGCTCAGGCTTCTTACTGAGCATGCTCGCCCAGAACCTTGCCAGTTGTATTTTCTGGTTCTGCAGTTGTGCTGTTGGATTGTGTCTCTGTTAGTGTTCTGATCTTGGTTTTCTGAACCCGGACCGTTCATTGACTCCTCTCTCCATCTGCTCCCTTTTCCTGTCGTGACCTTCTGCCTTCTGACCTCGGACCGTTACCTGACCACGTCTCTGTTTTCTCCCTAAAGATATTACTTGCTCTCCTGGATTTCTGACCGTCGGATACGGACCTGACTATGCCTTTGCTTACTCCTTGTGCTCATACGTGTCCTCCCGTTACCAGACCCCGGCTTTCCTGACTACTCTTCTGTCCATACTACCCATAAGTAGTGACTAGCATCACAGCACTGTTTCTGGGAGAAAGCAGCCATATTTTTCTAATCCTGGACAATGTCTCTGTAGCTTTCTAATATTTTTATAGAAGGTTGGAAATAATGGGCAAATATCGGCAATAATTTGACCAAACCCAAAAAGGACGCTCTTTTGTCCTCCAATAAAGGTGGGAGTAAGAACAGCTCCTGGCTTTTGAAGCATTAATTAGTGGGCTCATCTCATGGTGGATAATCGCAGACAGATGACCACATACGAAGCAGGCAGCATAGCACAACATACAACGCTTTGGCTACAACATGCTTGAGAATAGCTTATGGTGCAGCCGAATCGTTGGATGTTTTTGCAACAAACTTTAAATGCCTCCTCCATCTTCTAGTGTTTCTGGTCTTTGGTCTTCGTCTGGTTCCCCTTACCCAGGAAAAAAACACATCACAAAGGAAACCTCCCTGGAGAGTTGGTAAATCTGCCGGGTGCTGCAGAAGCCTCCAGAAAACCATTACTCCGAGCCGGTAGGATGTGGCCAATTGAAATTGGTTATGATCATGGTGGCACCAAGGGCTGGACTGGCTCCCAGGAATAGATGAGTGCTGTAATGCGCACTGCCCTGATCCGACATCAAGTCATATCAGTCCATCTTTACTTTTATGTCTGGCATCCTCATTGCCTTTGTAGTGTTCTGGGCCTTATATCGTGAAGGCCCGATACACATCATGACATAAAGACTGTCTCTTATGGACAAAGGAACCAACTGGATGATGGATCACGGCTGTCATGGTTTTACTGTGCGGAGCATATTGCATTTGGGATGCTTTTGTCACAGTTCTGCTGTGCAGAGCATTTTGCATTTGAAAATGCTCTGTTATGGGTCCTGTGCACTTGCTAACAGGTTGTCTTTCGGCACTAGGGTTCATGCTGGTTTTGGGAGGTGCCTTCACAGATGCGCCTCGTTCCTGGTGATTGCTGTGTTTCTTTACTGGGCTTGCTCTGTCTGAACTTCGTCAGTCATATGTCCTGTTTGCTCAGTGTGCTCTTGGCTCCTGCCTGGTGTAAGTGTTCTGATCTTGGCTTCTGACATTGGACCTCTTCCTGACCACGTCTCTGACTGCTCCCTGAACCTTATATGTTACCCCCCTTCCCCCGGCTTCTAACCTCGGATCTCTTCCCGACCATGTTTCTGTCTGCTTCCTGAACCTTATATGTTACCTCCTGGTTTCTGACCTTGGACCTCTTCCTGACCACATCTCTGGCTGCTACCTAAACCTTATATGTTACCTCCCGACTTCTGACCTCAGACCTCTTCCTGATCACGTCTCTGTTTGCTCCCTGAACCTTATACGTTACCTCCCGATTTCTGACCTCGGATGTCTTCCTGACCACGTCTCTGTCTGCTCCTTGAGCCATATGCGTTACCTCCTGGCTTATGATCCCGGCTTGTCTGACTACCCTTCTATTCATACGTAGTGCCTAGCATCACAACGGTATTGCGAATCACATCTCTTGCTGGTGCAGTCCACTCCTTGGCACCACCAATGATCATACTCTATTCCATTCCAATTGACCACATCCCACCCAAACCAAGATCATGCCCACTAAATGTTCCTCTGGATGCCGACTCAGAGTTACGGTTTGAGGGAGCGCTGCTTTCTAGAGGCTTCTGTAGATTTAGTTTGCGTTGAGTTTGGAAGGTCTTTTCTTATTCTGCGAGGTTGGAATATTTATAGGAGGTGCAGGAGTAGTCGTTGTGCCCTGGCTCTGGTGATCCAAAGGTTCCCCTGTCACGTAGGAAGCCACCATTAGACATGGCTCATAGCTACAGATGTTGCATTAGGACACAGAAATTTCTGCTTCCGCCCAGGACGAAAGCATGAAGATCTACAACATGTGACCAGGATTCCTTCTCATGAGGATGAAGAAAGTGAAAGGAAGTGAGAGGAATGCTCGCTGCCCGCCGAACACGGTCCCAACAAAGGCTTTCTGATGAGCAGCACCCTGCAGGATTTCCTCCCTCGGAATCATCCTTTCTATAAGTAACCACAAGCGACTTCTCTTCCTTCCACAACTGTCAACATTGTGCATCCTCCAACTATTCAACACCACTAACCCCCAAGGAATTAGTGCTATATTCTACCAAAGAACGGTGTCAAATTTTCCATCTCCATTTTTTTTAGTCTAATATTGATTGCATTTGCTCCCAAGAAAACTTGGTGGCAAGCAATTTTTCATGCACATTTGGTTTCTGCAATGCTTCAGATTTTCCGCACATTTCACACTTTGCATCGCATTATCTGCTGCGCGTTTCCAATCTGCAGTGCAAGTCAATGTTCTCCGCAAATTTTCTCCCCTATGAGCGGTCGAGCTTTCAGAAAATACTCCCGTAGTATGACGAGGAAAGATCCAGATGGGAAATCCGCCGTGTATGTGCCTCATGTGCACAGAGCCTGAGTGAACGTCCACGCCGGACAGACGTGCTGCAGACTTTTCTTCTGGATTTGCGCAGAATCATCACCAGTAATGTGGACGAGGTTTGAAGATTTCAAAATTAGCTGCAAATTTTTCTTTTGGACATTGTTATGATAGAGGGATAAAATCTGCAGAAAAAAACCTGCACTCTGCGCTATTTCAGATTTCGCTATGGATTTTGGGTGAAGCTTTTGTTCCTGTTCTTGTTGTGTTTAGCTGCTATTTACTGCACTGATGCATTGTACCAGGGGCGGACATACCATTTCTGCAACCTGTGCGGCTGCACAGGGGCCCAAGAGGTTGGGGGGCCCATTTCTACCTCCAAAGCAGGTGGAATTGTGCATTATAATGAGCTTTTGGACCGCAAATGGCCCATAGAGTATTCTTGCACAGGGGTCCTTTTCTGTCTGTGTTGTATGACCCATTAGGTGAGTGATCAGGGCCCTTTTCTGTCTGCGTTGTACGACCCATTTGGTGAGTGATCAGGGCCCTTTTCTGTCTGTGTTGTACGACCCATTAGGTGAGTGATCAGGGCCCTTTTCTGTCTGTGTTGTACGACCCATTAGGTGAGTGATCAGGGCCCTTTTCTGTCTGCGTTGTACGACCCATTAGGTGAGTGATCAGGGCCCTTTTCTGTCTGTGTTGTACGACCAATTAGGTGAGCGATCAGGGCCCTTTTCTGTCTGCGTTGCACGACCCATTTGGTGAGTGATCAGGGCCCTTTTCTGTCTGTGTTGTAAAGCCCATTAGGTGAGTGATCAGGGCCCTTTTCTGTCTGTGTTGTACGACCCATTAGGTGAGTGATCAGGGCCCTTTTCTGTCTGTGTTGTACGACCCATTAGGTGAGTGATCAGGGCCCTTTTCTGTCTGTGTTGTACGATCTATTAGGTGAGTGATCAGTGCCCTTTTCTGTCTGTGTTGTACGACCAATTAGGTGAGTGATCAGGGCCCTTTTCTGTCTGCGTTGCACGACCCATTTGGTGAGTGATCAGGGCCCTTTTCTGTCTGTGTTGTAAAGCCCATTAGGTGAGTGATCAGGGCCCTTTTCTGTCTGTGTTGTACGACCCATTAGGTGAGTGATCAGGGCCCTTTTATGCCTGCGTTGTACGACCCATTAGGTGAGTGATCAGGGCCCTTTTCTGTCTGTGTTGTACGATCTATTAGGTGAGTGATCAGTGCCCTTTTCTGTCTGTGTTGTACGACCCATTAGGTAAGTGATCAGGGCCCTTTTCTGTCTGCGTTGTACGATCTATTAGGTGAGGGATCAGGGCCCTTTTCTGTCTGTGTTGTATGACCCATTAGGTGAGTGATCAGGGCCCTTTTCTGTCTGCGTTGTACGACCCATTTGGTGAGTGATCAGGGCCCTTTTCTGTCTGTGTTGTAAACCCTATTAGGTGAGTGATCAGGGCCCTTTTCTGTCTGTGTTGTACGACCCATTAGGTGAGTGATCAGGGCCCTTTTCTGCCTGCGTTGTACGACCCATTAGGTGAGTGATCAGGGCCCTTTTCTGTCTGTGTTGTACGATCTATTAGGTGAGTGATCAGGGCCCTTTTCTGTCTGCGTTGTACGACCCATTAGGTGAGTGATCAGGGCCCTTTTCTGTCTGCGTTGTACGATCTATTAGGTGAGGGATCAGGGCCCTTTTCTGTCTGCGTTGTACGACCCATTAGGTGAGTGATCAGGGCCCTTTTCTGTCTGTGTTGTACGACCCATTAGGTGAGTGATCAGGGCCCTTTTCTGTCTGTGTTGTACGACCCATTAGGTGAGTGATCAGGGCCCTTTTCTGTCTGTGTTGTACGACCCATTAGGTGAGTGATCAGGGCCCTTTTCTGTCTGCGTTGTACGATCCATTAGGTGAGGGATCAGGGCCCTTTTCTGTCTGCGTTGTACGATCCATTAGGTGAGTGATCAGGGCCCTTTTCTGTCTGCGTTGTACGATCCATTAGGTGAGTGATCAGGGCCCTTTTCTGTCTGCGTTGTACGACCCACTAGGTGAGTGATCAGGGCCCTTTTCTGTCTGTGTTGTACGACCCATTAGGTGAGTGATCAGGGCCCTTTTCTGTCTGCATTGTACGACCCATTAGGTGAGTGATCAGGGCCCTTTTCTGTCTGCGTTGTACGACCCATTAGGTGAGTGATCAGGGCCCTTTTCTGTCTGTGTTGTACGACCCATTAGGTGAGTGATCAGGGCCCTTTTCTGTCTGCGTTGTACGACCCATTAGGTGAGTGGTCAGGACTAGGGAGAGGCAGCAAGCAGAGATTGGAGATTACAAGGGAGTCAAATCCATTAGTCCATTTTCATCAAAACTGACTACATTTCGATGCAGATCTATAAAGGCCCCCATACACATGAGATGATGTTGCCAATTTTGGTGAATCTGGCCAAATGTCTGATTTGTATGAGGGTTGCCCAACAGATGATATCGGAGGAGAGAAGGGTCAAGCAGTTGGAATTTCAATTGGAAACGAGATTATTCCTTAGTATTTGGTATTTCAATGCCCGATACGTTTGGTTTTGGGTGGGATTAACCTGGCAGTGTCTTTTTCCTCTCTCCCCGTTGAAAACATCTGAATACCCATCATGTATAATGAGGAGTCAGGAGAGGTTGCTGATTGCCAAACCACAGTTCAGCCAACAACGATCTTGTGTTGACCAGCTGAGGTCTTTGAGACGCAGAGTACACGATAGTCCAACATAACCTATTGCCACATATGGGGTCCATCTAGGAGGAGTTATCACCAAATTGAGGATTTTGCATGGGGCTTGGACCCTAACATTGCGCTTGCAACTTTTAGAGATAAATAACTAGAAAGGGACCTAAATATCTAAAATAATTTTTGCTCTGGAGCCATGCCCATTCCTTGCCTCTACAGGGTCCTGAAAAGCTGGTTTTCAGGAGCTTTTGGACAGGGTCAATGGAGATTTGCTTTCAGGAGGTCTCTCCATATTCCAAAAGCCTCCCGGACGTTCCGGCACGGTTGTGAGTTTGCCGTGAGTGCACATTTCTGCTGTGGGTACAAGAGGTGCAGAGATAACAGCTGCACCCAAAAGCCCCTCTATTAAAATGGCGCACAATAAGTGGAGGGTCCCGTTGCAGGGTTTAATTTGGGCACAGGAGCGTCGTCGTATATAAAGCTTTTACCTTTTTTGCATTTTTGGCCACCCTGGAAATACATTTGACACTAAGTACCATTAATGTGGAAATTTAGCATCCGAACAGGACTTGATTGGATGCCCAGCGATGAGTCACAATCTCCGGCCTGTTCACAAGCGTTTCCTGCAGATAAGAGGCAAATGGCAGAGAGAAGTGACAGCAGCGCAGTGGCCGAGAGCTGAGCTATCGTTTCCTCTCATCCCCCTGACATGCTCATTATCCATTCCAGTCATATTTTCATCCTCATCGAGGGATATCCTGACCACAATACACTTCCTGCCATCCCTCCTCCGTGGCGCGGGCTGTGTGCATTGTCCAGCCCTGCCATTCATAGGAGGAAATATTGAGCGCAGCTGGTGACAAGAAGACGTGGTATCATGTATATCAATCCATGGAGGAGAAGACACATTCGCAAGGTGTCTTAGGGGGCATCCACTTTGGATGTTACATTTTATCGAAGTGCAGAATAAAATTGCCGATGGGGAACAGTTCCCTCCAGATTTTTGGGCAGAGGTCTAGAAAGGTAAGGACTCTGCTTGTGGAGACTTCTGGACCAGGCAATCATCCCTGAGAAAAATGGTTTGCCAATTAGATGTTGTTACGGTCACTGAGGGGCGGCAAGCATCCCATAGTGGACCCACTGGGCCGTGGAGGAGCAAACAGCTAACCACGAGCTAACCCCTGTTCAGGCATTGTCAGGTGCAGCCCTATGGGGCCTAAATGCACCAGGACCATTGGAGCTCGGCTCTGATGGACTTGTGAGTCTCTTATTGCCGGTGTGGTTATGGAAGTACGAAGGTGGTAACTCGGACTTGGCAGCACGGAGGTAGTGGTTCAGACATGGCAGCCCAGAGGAGATGGCTCAGGCATGGCAGCACGGAGGCAATGGTAGTAAGCAGGCTCTAGGATGAGACACAAGACTAATACCAGGACACGATAAGCTGAACTAGACACTGTAGCATAATGGGACCTGAGAACTAGCAATGCACTGGACGAATAGGCAACGTTGCTCAGGCGCCTCCCCTAAGGGGAGGCAGTCTTAAATACCTCTAGGATAATAGGTGACCTCAGGAATCATTTCCGAGAAATGGGACTCCAACCCTTTAAGAAAGGGGGCATGGCCATACGCGCACGCTTCAGACACTCTCAGAAGGCCTGCGTGTCGCCTGGAAGCAAGAAGAGACTACAGCAGACCCCAAGCATGGACGAGGTGCATGAAACCGCCGGGCAGGTAAGGAGACTGGTGACCCCACCAGGGCCTGGAAGTTGGAACGCGGGCGGGTGTCGCACCGGGATCGGGTGCTGCAGATGTCCTCCTTAAGAAAGAAAACCATCTCTTTAGAGCCACCCTATATTTCACTACTAGACCGTTAAGCCTCACTACTCCGGCTGCGGGTCTCCACAACAAGGTCAATGCCCCCTAGACCTTCGTCAATGGCCTCCCACCCAGCTAATGCCCTACTGATGAGGAGAAAGAATCCCGAAACAGCTCTTGGCAGATGAACATCTCTTCAGATATATTACAAGGCCTCCTGTAGGGTTGGAAATTGATTAATTGGATGGCTACCTCCAAAGATCCCAATGCAAAATAATAGGACTTCCCAAATATCATGTACCATTTACGAGATGTATAATATTGGTGTTTCCTTAGGTGGCAGAGGGATCTTAGGGCCTACGTTTCTGGGTGCACCAAGAAAACCAGGGATAACTCGCTTTTGGTTTGACATGGCAGGGTCCTCTTGTTTCCCAGTTCTTGGCGTTCCCCAACACAGAACTTATTACTCTTGGTTCCCCAAGTGTGAAAATTTTACTTTTTTGCATTCTAATACCCAACTTACCATATTTTCTTTGCTCCAAGAGTCTTTATCATAGGGGTTAAAGGACCTTTTTGGGCCCCTAGGTTCCAGGAACCGTTTTACTCCTTGGATTCTCACACTTTCTATGTTGGTCAAGGAACCTTTTGGGCCTCCTAGGTTCCTGGGACCATTTTAATCCTTGGAGTCTCACCATTTCAATGTTGGTCACTGGCTCAGAGCTTTGTTTTTTGGATTGCCTGATACCTGTGTCTCATTGTTACTAGTTTCTGTTTCGGGCATTTAAAAATCAGTAGCCAATTGTTTCGAGTTACCAGAAGCTTGAGAACGGCGGCTTCTTCAATCAGCAGATGTGGAAAATCCTTAAAGACCCTCCCAGATAAATAGGTGTTCCTTGTAGTTCATATACTGCACCTGAGCTTTCCCTGGATAATCCATTATATATGTGGATATACATTCGCACATGTTTTGGTGATTCTGTAACAATCGGGCTTTATTCTCTCTTGACAAGCTCGGCGGCGGAGTCCTTTATGTGTGATTATGTTTAGGTTTTTTGTATTCACTGAGAAAAGTTTCTGTAATCTCTATAATGCGGTAGAACAATAAGATATACTATACAACACTTACCCAGCGAAACCCGGACCACGCCTTACAGTCGGCAAACATTTACCCTTCAGCCTGTGTGCAGTATAGATTACAGAGGACCGGCCCCAGGAATGCACATCGGACACATTTATCTATCAGTTTCAACTCATTCCTAATCTGGATTCCCCCCCCCCCCCTTCCCCATGCCGAATTTCGGATGCCTCACTTGGCAATTTTAAGGGGCTTCTCAGGTGGTATCAGATCACAACAACTCTTGATATTCATTGTTTAGAAGTATTATATAGGCATATGAAGGTGGGTTCATTTTTGGTGTTTGGCCAATGACCCATAAAAAGCGTGGGGGTCACAGTCATGGTGGTTATACCTCACATCTGAGGCACAGAACTTGGTGGTTGTGCTTCTGAGCAGAGGTAAAGAGCTTGGAGGTTATAGTCTAGAGATGACAACAGGAATAGGCACTTAGTAATATACAGTGTATATAACAGGTGTATCGGTTACAGTCTTGATCAGATCTGAGGCACAGAACTTGGCGGTTACACTTCAAAGATGAGGCAATGAGTTTGGATCTTATACTTCAGGACTGAGGCACAGAGTTTGGTTGTTTCATGTCAGAAATAAGGCAGAGAACTTGATGGTAATGATACAGGGCTAAGGTAGAGAAATTGGGGGTTGTACTTTAGGACTGAATTATAGGGTTTGGAAGTGATACTTCAGGGCTGAGTCACAGGAGCTTCTAAGTTACACTACAAACCTTAGGCACAGAGCTTTGCTGTTATACTTCAGAGTGAGGCACAGAGCTTTGCTGTTATACTTCAGAGTGAGGCACAGAGCTTGGAAGTTTCACTACAGATGGGAGGCACAGAGCTTGGAAGTTACAATATAAGGCTGAGGCACATAGCGTGGAAGTTTCACTACAGATTGAAGGCACAGACTTTGGAAGTTAGAATATAGTGCTGAGGTACAGAGCTTGGAAGTTTCACTACAGTTTGGAGGCACGGAGCTTGGAAGTTTCACAACAGATTGGAGGCACAGAGCTTGGAAATATCACTACAGATTGGAGGCACAGAGCTTGGAAGTATCACTACAGAATGGAGGCACTGAGCTTGGAAGTATCACTACCGATTGGAGGCACAGAGCTTGGAAGTATCACTACAGATTGGAGGCACAGAGCTTGGAAATTTCACAACAGATTGGAGGCACAGAGCTTGGAAGTTTCACAACAAATTGGAGGCACAGAGCATGGACGTTTTATTACAGATTGGAGGCACGGAGCTTGGAAGTTTCACTACAGATTGGAGGCACAGAGCTTGGAAGTATCACTACAGATTGGAGGCACAGAGCTTAGAAGTATCACTACAGATTGGAGGCACAGAGCTTAGAAGTATCACTACAGATTGGAGGCACAGAGCTTGGAAATATCACTACAGATGGGAGGCACAGAGCTTGGAAATATCACTACAGATGGGAGGCACAGAGCTTGGAAATATCACTACAGATGGGAGGCACAGAGCTTGGAAATATCACTACAGATGGGAGGCACAGAGCTTGGAAATATCACTACAGATGGGAGGCACAGAGCTTGGAAATATCACTACAGATGGGAGGCACAGAGCTTGGAAATATCACTACAGATGGGAGGCACAGAGCTTGGAAATATCACTACAGATGGGAGGCACAGAGCTTGGAAGTTTCACTACAGAATGGAGGCACAGAGCTTGGAAGTTTCACTACAGAATGGAGGCAGAGAACTTGGAAGTATCACTACCGATTGGAGGCACTGAGCTTGGATGTTTTACTACAGATTGGAGGCACAAAGCTTGGAAGTATCACTACAGATCGGAGACACAGAGCTTGGAAGTATCACTACAGATTGGAGGCACAGAGCTTGGAAGTTTCACAACAGATTGGAGGCACTGAGCTTGGAAGTATCACTACAGATTGGAGGCACTGAGCTTGGACGTTTCACTACAGATGGGAGGCAGAGAGCATGGAAGTATCACTACAGATGGGAGGCACAGAGCTTGGAAGTTTCACAACAGATTGGAGGCACAGAGCTTGGAAGTTAGAATTTAGGGCTGAGGCACAGAGCTTGGAAGTATCACTACAGATGGGAGGCACAGAGCTTGGAAGTTAGAATTTAGGGCTGAGGCACAGAGCTTGGAAGTATCACTACAGATGGGAGGCACAGAGCTTGGAAGTATCACTACAGATTGGAGGCACAGAGCTTAGAAGTATCACTACAGATTGGAGGCACAGAGCTTGGAAATATCACTACAGATGGGAGGCACAGAGCTTGGAAATATCACTACAGATGGGAGGCACAGAGCTTGGAAATATCACTACAGATGGGAGGCACAGAGCTTGGAAATATCACTACAGATGGGAGGCACAGAGCTTGGAAATATCACTACAGATGGGAGGCACAGAGCTTGGAAATATCACTACAGATGGGAGGCACAGAGCTTGGAAATATCACTACAGATGGGAGGCACAGAGCTTGGAAATATCACTACAGATGGGAGGCACAGAGCTTGGAAATATCACTACAGATGGGAGGCACAGAGCTTGGAAGTTTCACTACAGAATGGAGGCACAGAGCTTGGAAGTTTCACTACAGAATGGAGGCAGAGAACTTGGAAGTATCACTACCGATTGGAGGCACTGAGCTTGGATGTTTTACTACAGATTGGAGGCACAAAGCTTGGAAGTATCACTACAGATCGGAGACACAGAGCTTGGAAGTATCACTACAGATTGGAGGCACAGAGCTTGGAAGTTTCACAACAGATTGGAGGCACTGAGCTTGGAAGTATCACTACAGATTGGAGGCACTGAGCTTGGACGTTTCACTACAGATGGGAGGCAGAGAGCATGGAAGTATCACTACAGATGGGAGGCACAGAGCTTGGAAGTTTCACAACAGATTGGAGGCACAGAGCTTGGAAGTTAGAATTTAGGGCTGAGGCACAGAGCTTGGAAGTATCACTACAGATGGGAGGCACAGAGCTTGGAAGTTAGAATTTAGGGCTGAGGCACAGAGCTTGGAAGTATCACTACAGATGGGAGGCACAGAGCTTGGAAGTTAGAATTTAGGGCTGAGGCACAGAGCATGTAAGTTACACTACAGAGCAGAGGCACTGAGCTTGGAAGTTACACTACAGAGCAGAGGCACTGAGCTTGGAAGTTAGAATTTAGGGCTGAGGCACAGAGCATGTAAGTTACACTACAGAGCAGAGGCACAGAGCTTGGAAGTTACACTACAGAGCAGAGGCACTGAGCTTGGCGGTTACACATCTGGAATGATGCATAAGAAGTGTGAGTTACTAACAGCAATGAGAGCCGTATCTCCAACATTAATTCACAGGAGGCCATTACACTTCTGCATCCACACACATGACCTCTGCCCCAGCCAGCTCCCCTGCCCAGAACTACACATGCACCACAGCCCATGTCCACATAATATGTCATAAAGTGCTATATATGACTTCTTTATGTACTTTTGCAGAAGCTCATGGTGTTACATATTGCATCACATCATTATAACATGACAGATACACTGCAGGAAAGCGTGCTCAGGGCTCACAGTCCACCTCCGCTCCTCCTTACACAATGTATTGCACTGGAAATACATAAATAAAGCTTTCATTTGGTCACTGCATGTCGGCATTATTTCAGCACTGTATGGGAGTATGTTATTTTTGCACAATATAGTGGTGGAGGATGCATGGAGGTTGCATTTGGCCATTGTATGGTACAGTTCTTAGGGCACTATATGAGGAGAATGGGCACCAGCAGAAAGCACCGCAAGGGGCACAACCCACCATACTGCACCACCATAAATCATTATGTTACTCATCAACTATTTCAAATTGGAAATTCCTGAAAGTGAAATATAATCCGAGCCGGACGTGAGCCGTGGGCTCCATGAAAGGAGTTCCTGGGGACAGATGTTTCTGCAGCTGACACGTTCTCATTCAGCCAAATCTATATCTCAATAATGACCAGCGGAAGTATGTCTATTCTGGACCCTGAGAAATGCATGAGGCCAGGGCTATTTCTGGGGGTCCTCGTGCACAGTGTGGGTGGTTTGCATCCATGGACCAAAGTTCACTATGGAAAGGATGTGAATTTGAGGTCTCTAGTCTGAATTTAGCCTTGTAGATAGCCGCTCTCACTGGTACAGACTCAAGGAAAGATCGCAAAACGTATTCCGGAGTTTAACTCTATCTTTTCTGTCTCTTCTTACGACTGTCAATGAGAATTCCAAAAACTCGCAAAGACAACCCCTATGACGGGTGGTCTATGGTGAACCCAGGGAAGCCTATATTGGCCCTAACACTGGGTCCCCTGAGCTCACCATAACACCCAGAGGTACCCTTGATGGTAGGGAGGTCCGAGCCTCCAACCTAGGCCCTATCTCCTGTCCTTGTCCCTGGTGGTATGAACCCCACTCCACAACCCACCAGCCAGGGGGAAAGGGTACAAACAGGAGACTACATCCCACCAACAAATATGGACAGACAGAGGTAACAACAAAATAACAACTACTGATACATACAGCAACCATACACAAAGGAGCCACTGAAGTGCACGAGGGAAAAACAACACAAAAGGTGGGGGAAGAAGACAAACTACTGGGAAACTAACATACAATAAATAACCAAACCTAAAGCTGCTGCAACAAACAGAAATGCTGCAGCCCAAAGCACAACAGAGAGAGAGTTCCACAGCTCCTTCCACCTCCTGGCCAAGCCTCCAAGTGATAGGAAATAACCGGCATCCTCTGGTGGAAGTTGAGGGTATTTATAGAACCTGGGAGTGGTCCCAACCGTAAACACCTTACCAGAAGTCTAAAGCCGCTGGAAGGAAGCCTGAGACTACCCTCTCCTCCCTGAAGTAAAGGGAATTCACTTAATCAGCAGAGTCCCACAAGACGAAGAGAGACTCTGACCCAAAACATGTCACAAAACTCCACAACGGAGGAGAATCCGTGACAACCCCTTTCATTTGGGCATCATAAAGGGGAACATCATAAAAGAGAACCTCGATTCTGGAGCCTCTCTATTTGTCCTGAATTACCATAATGGAGATGTGAGATGTGGTTTTACAAACGATTTATAGAGAGGTAACATTACAATGGGCTAGGGCAATTTCATTATTTTTTACATGTACCTTAACCCCTTAATGACCGCGGGCCGTAAAATTACGTCCTAGCGGTCATAACGTTACTGCCCGCGGTCTCCTGGCAGCAGCATGCTGTGATCGGCGCACATCTCAGCTGATTTTCACAGCTGAGATGTGTGCCTGCTAGGCACGAGCAGAATCGTTATCTGCTCGTGCTGTTTAACCCCTTAAATGGCGCTGTCAATATGTGACAGCGCCATTATAAGCGCGATCGCGGTAAACTTTTACTTACCGCCCGATACCGGAAGTCACGTGACGTGATCACGTGACTTCCGTTAGTTGTCATGGTAGCACAGGGTCATGTGATGACTCCTGTACTACACATGAATTGCTTTCACTTTCGCTGTGCCAGCGGCATAGCAAAAGAGAAAGAGAGCGTATCTGCTGTTTACAGCTGTATAGCTGTGATCAGCAGATAGTGCAGGGCGATCGGATTGCTGATCGCAATAGCCCCCTAGGGGGACTAGTAAAATAAAAAAAAAAAAGTTAAAAAAAAGTTTTAAAAAATTAAAAAAAAACCTAAAAGTTCAAATAACCCCCCATTCGCCCCATTGAAAATTAAAGGGTTAAAAAAATATACGCACATTTGGTATCGCCGCGTTCAGAAACGCCCGATCTATCAAAATATAAAATCAATTAATCTGATCAGTATACGGCGTAGCGGCAAAAAAAATTCCAAATGCCAAAATGACGGTTTTTTGTCGCCACAACTTTTGCGCAAAATGCTATGAGGCGATCAAAACGTAGCATCTGCGCAAAAATGGTACCGTTAAAAACGTGAGCTCGAGACGCAACAAATAAGCCATCACTGAGCCATAGATCCCGAAAAATGAGAACGCTACGAGTCACGGAATATGGCGTAAAACGTGCGCCACTTTTTTCGGTCAAACTTACGATTTTTTTTTAACCCGTTATATAAAAGTAAACCTATACATGTTTGGTGTCTACGAACTCGCACTGACCTGAGGCATCACACCCACACATCAGTTTTACCATATAGTGAACACAGTGAATAAAATATCTCAAAAACTATAGTGCTATCGCACTTTTTTTTTTGCAATTTTTCTGTATTTGCAATTTTTTTGCTGTTTTCCAGTACACTGTATGGTAAAACTTATGGTTTCATTTAAAAGTACAGCTCGTTCCGCAACAAATGAGCCCTCACATGACCATATTGACTGAAAAATAAAAAAGTTACATCTCTCAGAAAAAGAATGGTGAAAAAAAAAAAACGGAAAGCGAAAAATCGGCCGGTCGTGAAGGGGTTAAAATCTTTGCTTTGTCTGCAGCTGCCTGACATTGAGTTGCACAGCCCAGTTTACTCATGCACAATGTTCCCAAGCCCTTCTCTTTTTCTGCAGCCCACAGTTGTAGTTCATTTTTCGATCTTCAGTTCTTTACATCATACTTGCCCATTCTCCCACAACATATAGGAGACCCCCCAAAAACTGGAAGACCCCCTGGACTCTTGGAAGAGTTAGAAAAAAATTCCCATTAACAATACTTCCAGAAGGGTCATTTTTCGTAATACTTTGTGTTCTTCATCATCTGATGAAGCCCCAGCGTCCATGACTGGGTGACTTGGCATAGAGGGGGCATGACTGCAATCACTAACCCCCATTATACCCGTCGTCTGCTCAATCTGGGAATGGAGAGTTTCACACCCACATGCACTGTTCTGATTCCATAGACCCATAAAAGTGGAAGAAACAATGGTTACGCATGCGCATAACTGCTCCCATAGATCCATGAATGGAGCGCTTTGCACACATTCGCCGTACTGATGCCATAAACCCATAAAAATGGAAGAAACAATGGTTACGGATGCGCAGAGCTGCTCACATAGACCCATAGAAGTGAATGGAGTGCTTCACACACATGCGCCGTTTTGATTCCATAGACCCATAAAAGTGGAAGAAACAATGGTTACGCATGCGCAGAGCTGCTCATATAGACCCATAGAAGTGAATAGAGCGCTTCACACACATGCGCCGGTTTGATTCCACAGACCCATAACAGTGGATGAAACAATGGTTACACATAAGCAGAGCTGTTCACATAGATCCGTAGAAGTGAATGGAGCACTTTACACACATGCGCCGTTCTGATGCAATAGAGCCAGAAAAGTAGATGAAACAATGGTTACGCGTGCACACAACATCTCACATAGACCCATAGAACTACAGTGCCTTTACGAAAGTATTCGGGCCCTTTGAATTTTTCAACCTTTTCCCACATTTCAGGCTTCAAACATAAAGATAAAAAATTGCATTTTATGAAGAATCAACAACAAGTGGACACAATTGTGAAGTTGAACAAAATGTATTGCTTACTTTAAAGTTTTATAAAAAATAAATAACTGTAAATTGGGGCGTGCAATATTATTCATCCCCTGTAAGTTAATACTTTGTAGCGCCCCCTTTTGCTGCGATTACAGCTGCAGTCGCTTGGGGTATGTGTCTATCAGTTTTGCACATGGAGAGGCTGAAATTCTCGCCCATTCTTCCTTTGTAAACAGCTGGAGCGGAGTGAGGTTGGATGGAGGCGTTTCTGAACAGCAGTTTTCAGCTCTTTCCACAGATTCTCGATTGGGTTCAGGTCTGGACTGTGACTTGGCCATTCTAACACCTGGATACGGTTATTTGTGAACCATTCCATTGTAGATTTTGCTTTATGTTTGGGATCATTATCTTGTTGGAAGACAAATATCTCTCCCAGTCTCAGGTCTTTTGCAGACTCCAACAGGTTTTCTTCAAGAATGGTCCTCCTGTATTTGGCTCCATCCATCTTCCCATCAATTTTAAAAATCTTCCCTTTCCCTGCTGAAGAAAAGCAGGCCCAAACCATGATGCTGCCACCACCATGTCTGACAGTGGGGATGATGTGTTCAGGGTGATGAGCTGTGTTGCTTTTACGCCAAACATATCGTTTGGCATTGTGCCCAAAAAGTTCGATTTTGGTTTCATCTGACCAGAGCACCTTCCTCCACATGTTTGGTGTCTCCAGGTGGCTTGTGGACAACTTTAAACTACACTTTTTATGGATATCTTTGAGAAATGGCTTTCTTTTTGCCACTCTTCCATAAAGGTCAGATTTGTGCAGTGTAGACTGATTGTTGTCCTATGGACAGACTCTCGCACCTCAGCTGTAGATCTCTGCAGATCATCCAGAGGGATCATGGGCCTCTTGGCTGCATCTCTGATCAGTCTTCTCCTTGTTTGAGATGAACGTTTGGATGGACGGCCGGGTCTTGGTAGATTTGCAGTGGTATGATACTCCTTCCATTTCAATATGATCGCTTGCACAGTGCTTCTTGGGATGTTTTAAGTTGTGGAAATCTTTTTGTAACCAAATCCGGCTTTAAAGTTCTCCACAACAGTATCATGGACCTGCCTGTTGTGTTCCTTGGTCTTCATGATGCTCTCTGGTCTTTACACAGAGCCCTGAGACTATCACAGAGCAGGGGCATTTATACGGAGACTTGATTACACACAGGGGCTTATATTTATCATCATCAGTCATTTAGGACAACATTGGATCATTCAGAGATCCTCAATCAACTTCTGGAGTGAGTTTGCTGCACTGAAAGTAAAGGGGATGAATAATATTGCACGCCCCAATTTTCAGTTTATTCTTTTTTACAAAAGTTTAAAATAAGCAATAAAGTTCGTTCTACTTCACAATTGTGTCCACTTGTTGTTGATTCTTCACCAGAACATTAACATTTTTATCTTTATGTTTGAAGCCTGAAATGTGGGAAAAGGTTGAAAAATTCAAGGGAGACGAATACTTTTGCAAGGCACTATATATAGAGCAGTTGCACGTGCACTACAAGGGACTTTAAGACCCTCATTCTTGTGATTGTTGGGGTCATACATGTTGTTTCAAAGACAACCCCCTTAATTGTCAAATGAGGAATCCTATAAGTTCTAGTTTTCCTGCTCGGATTCTTCTATTCTCCCATTTTTCGACTTCTTTTCTTTCCCTTTCAAACTGGAAGAACAAAGTGAAGAACTTTTCATCCACAAGATTTGCAAAGTCGTAAGGATTTCTCATTGTTTTGAGCCCGAGCCACAATCTTTGTCTTCCACTTCAGCCACATTACCAATCACGTATCCCCCCCCCACCTAATCCCTGTGAATCCGAAGTCACCCACTGCCTGGCAGAAGACGAAGGTCAGTAACGAGTTAATGACCTCTGCCCCTTGGTGCTGAGCGGTAATCCGGCAAATGGTCAGTCTGCGGCTTCTATAGACGTCTAGTGACAGGCGCGCTTTTGTTAGTGGCGGCACTTCTCCTCCATATTAAAGCACAGGGTTCTCTATGGCGGAGGTGACAATGTTTTCACGGTGGTGACAATTTATGCATCCATGGACTCTGTCGGATTGTTGGCGGGAGGCGCTTTCCATGTGAATAGAGTCTGTCCCGAAGCAGCAGTTGTTGCAACTAAATTAGGCCGAGTTGTGAAATCTTCTGAAAAGCCTTTGATTTCGGCTCAGGTTTGAGGGTTTGCTATGTAAATGCTGGCTGTGATTATGCCCCCCAACCCACCCGCACCCCTCCGCACCCGGCCTGGGATATCTATGTGTGAAAGTTTACAAGACACCAACTTGTTGAATGACCGAGTTATTTGTAACATCAAAGCGACAATTTAAACAGCTCACCTCGATAAATGAAGACCCCCGAGTGACCGAAGATGTTTATTGTCTCATATTTGCCCCCCAAAAATGGGATTTTAGTGGACCCACTGGGCCACAGCACACAGAAAACCCAGAGGAGCCTGACTACGGACCTGAGCCCGGTCTTCTCCGGAGCCTCTGATGGTGAGGGTGTTACGCTGCAGGTGCGAGTCCGGGTGCCACTCGGGAAGACTGGTGCTGCGTCGGCTGACCCCAGGGGTGCAGAAGTGACAGTATTTGGCAATTGGTTACGAAAGCAGCAGGTGTCGAGATGCCGTCTGGAATGGATGGAAGGATGGATGATACAGCAGCAGCGTTCGGCGTGGATACTTACGGCAGCGGGTTTCGTGGTAGGCAACCGAGGTAGCGACTCGCAGCATCAGTAGGGATACGGCAGCAGCACTCTGTAATGCAAACAGGTATCAGCAACAGAACTAGCACAATAAACACCAAAAACCTGAGCTGTGACAATTGTTCAATAAACATGCAACATTACAAGCATGTGAATTGCAGCCTCAAGACTAGAAAAAAACCAAGGAGAAAATTGTAGAAAAAATACCCTGACTATAAATAAATAAATTGCAAGTGCTTAATAAACAGGGTACTTAGTATATACATTTTTGCAAAAAGGTAAGAAGCTGTCTCACCTCGTCACGGTGTACCCATCTGAGACAGTCCCTAACCTACTAAAGTTAAAAACATATTCTGTACCTGACTTGTGTCATGTCAAAACTTCAATATGGATGGTAAAGTGGTTAGCTGGGTCCCAGATTAAATACACAGCAAAAAGTGAGAAGCAGGTAATTGTCCAGCCTCAGTATCAGGAGGGCTGCACCCCCAACTTGCATTAAAGCAAGATAACAGACAAAAAACACCAAAAACCTGAGCTGTGACAATTGTTCAATAAACATGCAACATTACAAGCATGTGAATTGCAGCCTCAAGACTAGAAAAAAACCAAGGAGAAAATTGTAGAAAAAATACCCTGACTATAAATAAATAAATTGCAAGTGCTTAATAAACAGGGTACTTAGTATATACATTTTTGCAAAAAGGTAAGAAGCTGTCTCACCTCGTCACGGTGTACCCATCTGAGACAGTCCCTAACCTACCAAAGTTAAAAACATATTCTGTACCTGACTTGTGTCATGTCAAAACTTCAATATGGATGGTAAAGTGGTTAGCTGGGTCCCAGATTAAATACACAGCAAAAAGTGAGAAGCAGGTAATTGTCCAGCCTCAGTATCAGGAGGGCTGCACCCCCAACTTGCATTAAAGCAAGATAACAGACAAAAAACACCAAAAACCTGAGCTGTGACAATTGTTCAATAAACATGCAACATTACAAGCATGTGAATTGCAGCCTCAAGACTAGAAAAAAACCAAGGAGAAAATTGTAGAAAAAATACCCTGACTATAAATAAATAAATTGCAAGTGCTTAATAAACAGGGTACTTAGTATATACATTTTTGCAAAAAGGTAAGAAGCTGTCTCACCTCGTCACGGTGTACCCATCTGAGACAGTCCCTAACCTACTAAAGTTAAAAACATATTCTGTACCTGACTTGTGTCATGTCAAAACTTCAATATGGATGGTAAAGTGGTTAGCTGGGTCCCAGATTAAATACACAGCAAAAAGTGAGAAGCAGGTAATTGTCCAGCCTCAGTATCAGGAGGGCTGCACCCCCAACTTGCATTAAAGCAAGATAACAGACAAAAAACACCAAAAACCTGAGCTGTGACAATTGTTCAATAAACATGCAACATTACAAGCATGTGAATTGCAGCCTCAAGACTAGAAAAAAACCAAGGAGAAAATTGTAGAAAAAATACCCTGACTATAAATAAATAAATTGCAAGTGCTTAATAAACAGGGTACTTAGTATATACATTTTTGCAAAAAGGTAAGAAGCTGTCTCACCTCGTCACGGTGTACCCATCTGAGACAGTCCCTAACCTACTAAAGTTAAAAACATATTCTGTACCTGACTTGTGTCATGTCAAAACTTCAATATGGATGGTAAAGTGGTTAGCTGGGTCCCAGATTAAATACACAGCAAAAAGTGAGAAGCAGGTAATTGTCCAGCCTCAGTATCAGGAGGGCTGCACCCCCAACTTGCATTAAAGCAAGATAACAGACAAAAAACACCAAAAACCTGAGCTGTGACAATTGTTCAATAAACATGCAACATTACAAGCATGTGAATTGCAGCCTCAAGACTAGAAAAAAACCAAGGAGAAAATTGTAGAAAAAATACCCTGACTATAAATAAATAAATTGCAAGTGCTTAATAAACAGGGTACTTAGTATATACATTTTTGCAAAAAGGTAAGAAGCTGTCTCACCTCGTCACGGTGTACCCATCTGAGACAGTCCCTAACCTACTAAAGTTAAAAACATATTCTGTACCTGACTTGTGTCATGTCAAAACTTCAATATGGATGGTAAAGTGGTTAGCTGGGTCCCAGATTAAATACACAGCAAAAAGTGAGAAGCAGGTAATTGTCCAGCCTCAGTATCAGGAGGGCTGCACCCCCAACTTGCATTAAAGCAAGATAACAGACAAAAAACACCAAAAACCTGAGCTGTGACAATTGTTCAATAAACATGCAACATTACAAGCATGTGAATTGCAGCCTCAAGACTAGAAAAAAACCAAGGAGAAAATTGTAGAAAAAATACCCTGACTATAAATAAATAAATTGCAAGTGCTTAATAAACAGGGTACTTAGTATATACATTTTTGCAAAAAGGTAAGAAGCTGTCTCACCTCGTCACGGTGTACCCATCTGAGACAGTCCCTAACCTACTAAAGTTAAAAACATATTCTGTACCTGACTTGTGTCATGTCAAAACTTCAATATGGATGGTAAAGTGGTTAGCTGGGTCCCAGATTAAATACACAGCAAAAAGTGAGAAGCAGGTAATTGTCCAGCCTCAGTATCAGGAGGGCTGCACCCCCAACTTGCATTAAAGCAAGATAACAGACAAAAAAATACAAAAACCTGAGCTGTGACAATTGTTCAATAAACATGCAACATTACAAGCATGTGAATTGCAGCCTCAAGACTAGAAAAAAACCAAGGAGAAAATTGTAAAAAAAATACCCTGACTATAAATAAATAAATTGCAAGTGCTTAATAAACAGGGTACTTAGTATATACATTTTTGCAAAAAGGTAAGAAGCTGTCTCACCTCGTCACGGTGTACCCATCTGAGACAGTCCCTAACCTACTAAAGTTAAAAACATATTCTGTACCTGACTTGTGTCATGTCAAAACTTCAATATGGATGGTAAAGTGGTTAGCTGGGTCCCAGATTAAATACACAGCAAAAAGTGAGAAGCAGGTAATTGTCCAGCCTCAGTATCAGGAGGGCTGCACCCCCAACTTGCATTAAAGCAAGATAACAGACAAAAAACACCAAAAACCTGAGCTGTGACAATTGTTCAATAAACATGCAACATTACAAGCATGTGAATTGCAGCCTCAAGACTAGAAAAAAACCAAGGAGAAAATTGTAGAAAAAATACCCTGACTATAAATAAATAAATTGCAAGTGCTTAATAAACAGGGTACTTAGTATATACATTTTTGCAAAAAGGTAAGAAGCTGTCTCACCTCGTCACGGTGTACCCATCTGAGACAGTCCCTAACCTACTAAAGTTAAAAACATATTCTGTACCTGACTTGTGTCATGTCAAAACTTCAATATGGATGGTAAAGTGGTTAGCTGGGTCCCAGATTAAATACACAGCAAAAAGTGAGAAGCAGGTAATTGTCCAGCCTCAGTATCAGGAGGGCTGCACCCCCAACTTGCATTAAAGCAAGATAACAGACAAAAAACACCAAAAACCTGAGCTGTGACAATTGTTCAATAAACATGCAACATTACAAGCATGTGAATTGCAGCCTCAAGACTAGAAAAAAACCAAGGAGAAAATTGTAGAAAAAATACCCTGACTATAAATAAATAAATTGCAAGTGCTTAATAAACAGGGTACTTAGTATATACATTTTTGCAAAAAGGTAAGAAGCTGTCTCACCTCGTCACGGTGTACCCATCTGAGACAGTCCCTAACCTACTAAAGTTAAAAACATATTCTGTACCTGACTTGTGTCATGTCAAAACTTCAATATGGATGGAGGTGAGACAGCTTCTTACCTTTTTGCAAAAATGTATATACTAAGTACCCTGTTTATTAAGCACTTGCAATTTATTTATTTATAGTCAGGGTATTTTTTCTACAATTTTCTCCTTGGTTTTTTTCTAGTCTTGAGGCTGCAATTCACATGCTTGTAATGTTGCATGTTTATTGAACAATTGTCACAGCTCAGGTTTTTGGTGTTTTTTGTCTGTTATCTTGCTTTAATGCAAGTTGGGGGTGCAGCCCTCCTGATACTGAGGCTGGACAATTACCTGCTTCTCACTTTTTGCTGTGTATTTAATCTGGGACCCAGCTAACCACTTTACCATCCATATTGAAGTTTTGACATGACACAAGTCAGGTACAGAATATGTTTTTAACTTTAGTAGGTTAGGGACTGTCTCAGATGGGTACACCGTGACGAGGTGAGACAGCTTCTTACCTTTTTGCAAAAATGTATATACTAAGTACCCTGTTTATTAAGCACTTGCAATTTATTTATTTATAGTCAGGGTATTTTTTCTACAATTTTCTCCTTGGTTTTTTTCTAGTCTTGAGGCTGCAATTCACATGCTTGTAATGTTGCATGTTTATTGAACAATTGTCACAGCTCAGGTTTTTGGTGTTTTTTGTCTGTTATCTTGCTTTAATGCAAGTTGGGGGTGCAGCCCTCCTGATACTGAGGCTGGACAATTACCTGCTTCTCACTTTTTGCTGTGTATTTAATCTGGGACCCAGCTAACCACTTTACCATCCATATTGAAGTTTTGACATGACACAAGTCAGGTACAGAATATGTTTTTAACTTTAGTAGGTTAGGGACTGTCTCAGATGGGTACACCGTGACGAGGTGAGACAGCTTCTTACCTTTTTGCAAAAATGTATATACTAAGTACCCTGTTTATTAAGCACTTGCAATTTATTTATTTATAGTCAGGGTATTTTTTCTACAATTTTCTCCTTGGTTTTTTTCTAGTCTTGAGGCTGCAATTCACATGCTTGTAATGTTGCATGTTTATTGAACAATTGTCACAGCTCAGGTTTTTGGTGTTTTTTGTCTGTTATCTTGCTTTAATGCAAGTTGGGGGTGCAGCCCTCCTGATACTGAGGCTGGACAATTACCTGCTTCTCACTTTTTGCTGTGTATTTAATCTGGGACCCAGCTAACCACTTTACCATCCATATTGAAGTTTTGACGTGACACAAGTCAGGTACAGAATATGTTTTTAACTTTAGTAGGTTAGGGACTGTCTCAGATGGGTACACCGTGACGAGGTGAGACAGCTTCTTACCTTTTTGCAAAAATGTATATACTAAGTACCCTGTTTATTAAGCACTTGCAATTTATTTATTTATAGTCAGGGTATTTTTTCTACAATTTTCTCCTTGTTTTTTTTCTAGTCTTGAGGCTGCAATTCACATGCTTGTAATGTTGCATGTTTATTGAACAATTGTCACAGCTCAGGTTTTTGGTGTTTTTTGTCTGTTATCTTGCTTTAATGCAAGTTGGGGGTGCAGCCCTCCTGATACTGAGGCTGGACAATTACCTGCTTCTCACTTTTTGCTGTGTATTTAATCTGGGACCCAGCTAACCACTTTACCATCCATATTGAAGTTTTGACATGACACAAGTCAGGTACAGAATATGTTTTTAACTTTAGTAGGTTAGGGACTGTCTCAGATGGGTACACCGTGACGAGGTGAGACAGCTTCTTACCTTTTTGCAAAAATGTATATACTAAGTACCCTGTTTATTAAGCACTTGCAATTTATTTATTTATAGTCAGGGTATTTTTTCTACAATTTTCTCCTTGGTTTTTTTCTAGTCTTGAGGCTGCAATTCACATGCTTGTAATGTTGCATGTTTATTGAACAATTGTCACAGCTCAGGTTTTTGGTGTTTTTTGTCTGTTATCTTGCTTTAATGCAAGTTGGGGGTGCAGCCCTCCTGATACTGAGGCTGGACAATTACCTGCTTCTCACTTTTTGCTGTGTATTTAATCTGGGACCCAGCTAACCACTTTACCATCCATATTGAAGTTTTGACATGACACAAGTCAGGTACAGAATATGTTTTTAACTTTAGTAGGTTAGGGACTGTCTCAGATGGGTACACCGTGACGAGGTGAGACAGCTTCTTACCTTTTTGCAAAAATGTATATACTAAGTACCCTGTTTATTAAGCACTTGCAATTTATTTATTTATAGTCAGGGTATTTTTTCTACAATTTTCTCCTTGGTTTTTTTCTAGAACTAGCACAATGTATCAGCGGCAGCAGCAGCACAGTGCTAGAGGCCCTGAGAACTAGCAATGTATTAGACTCGTTGATAGGGCAGAGGTGCCTTAGCTACCTGCGGCCTCCCAACTGACCAGGGAGGTACTTCCGGGTTAGTAGGGCGCTGTCCGTTTAAGAAAGGGGGCAGAGTCCGGAAGCCTGAAAGGCGTACAGACGCTCTAGGAGGCAGCAGCATGAAACAGTAACGAGACCACCACCACAGGATGCCTGGACAGGTGAGGAAACCGACGCCTCCACCATGAAACCCCGTTGGGGGAAGAGAAGATTCATTGTCCGAACCTGGTGGGATTGGCCAACTATCTATTGTGTTTGGGGGGCCTCTCAAATCCCCACTGAGAGACCCTGTTGGGGGAAGAGAAGGATCATCGTCCGAACCTGGTGGGATTGGCCAATTATCTCTTGTGTGTGAGGGCCTCTCGAATCTCCACCGAGAGCCCCTGTTGGGGGAAGAGAAGGATCATCGTTTGAACCCGGTCGGATTGGCCAACTATCTATGGTGTGTGGGGGCCTCCTGAATCTCCACCAAGAGACCCTGTTAGGGGAAGAGAAGGATCGGGCAGTTGGAATTTCAATGATCAATCCATTTTAAGGCCAACGCTAGAGGAGTCTGTCTGCAGCTTGCTCTTCTTTCCCCATTAAAAATGCGTGAATTCTCGTCTGAATGCTCATATGTATGGTGGAGTCTGGAGAGATTGCAGTCTGAACAATCGCTTGGCCAATAGTTATTGCACGTGTATCTCCCAATCTATACCGGGGAAATCCTGAAAATCCTGACCTGTTGGAGCAACACAAAGACTTGAGCTGAGGAACACAGATGACTCAGAATTATACTGGATCTCAGCGAACCTTGGCTCCTTCTAGACCACCTTACAGATGTCTTGTAATTAAAGAAGACCCTATTTAAAAATACTTTCCCCCTTATATAGTAAGGAATCTGATCCTAATCTAGTCTGCTCATTTCTTATGATCGATTTAGAGTAATAATCTGTCTTCAGCCATTTTTGGAAGCATTTACCATGTCGTCATGAAGCTTTATAATCCTTTTTGGAACCGTTTCTTGTCAGTGTTTTCTAGTTTCCTGGCTCATATGAAAACTGGAACGTTACACTGACTTGTGGTGGTCAGAAAGCCAGAAATCCAACAGCAGTGCATAAAGCTGTTTCTTTTTTTTTAAGAGAAAAATCCTGAAAAGCAGAATATCCTAGGACTCTAAATAGACCTCACCGATCTCACATCAGTAATTAAAGGCGAACTAATAAAATCAAAATTGAAGAGAAGAGCACTATCATAAACTTCCCCGAGGTGGTCAAATTTACTTTCGTCACCATTAACCTGAGCTTCAGCTGGAGCTAAATTATGGTAGAACTTTTAGGATGTCCGGTCATACGTGGTCAGATATATCGACGACATCATAGGGTGGTGAGATCTCTTATTATGCTCAAGACATTCTGGACCCTTGTGCCACCAGGAATATCTCATAAATATCTGAATTACTTGTATCACCATTAACCAGAGCTTCATCTAAAGCTAAATTATGGAATTATGGTAGAACTCTTTGGATGTCTTGTCCTACGTACTCAGATACAGTCATGGCCAAAAGTGTTGGCACCCTTGAAAGTGTTTCAGAAATTCCTAAAAGCTTTATCTTAGTCTCATCTGTCCACAAGATGCTATCCCAGAATGGCTTAATCATGTACATTTTGGCACACTGCAGTCTATCTTTTTTCTGTCTCTGTGTCAGCAGTGGGGTCCTCCTGGGTCTCTTCCATAGCGTTTCCTTTCATGCAGATGTGGACAGATAGTTCACGCTGACACTGATGCTCCTTGAGCTGGAATTTCTGTGGAACTTGGAGCTAATCCACCATCTGGAATATCCTGCGTTGCAACCTTTCGTTAATTTTTCTCTGCCGTCCACGTCCAGGGAGATTATCTACAATGCCATGGGCTGTAAACTCCTTGATTCTGTTCCACACTGTGGACAAAGAAACATCAAGATCTCTGGAGATGGATTTGTAACCTTGAGATGGTTGATATTTTTCATCAATTTTGGTTCTCATGTCCTCAGACAGTTCTCGTCTCCCCTTTCTGTGCTCTGTGCTTAGTGTTGCACACACAGACACACAATACAAAGATTGAGTCAACTTCTCCCCTTTTTAGCTGCTTACAAGTGTGATTTTCATATTGCCCACACATGTCACTTGCCACAGATGAGTTTGAACGAGCATCACATGCTGGAAACAAAGTTGTTTAGCCACAATTTTGGAAAGGTGTCAACAATTTTGTCACGCCCATTTTGGGGGTTTTGTGTGAAATTCTGTCCAATTTGCCCTTTTGTTCTCTATTTTCCAATATACACGTAAAGGAATAAATGTGGAATTGCAGTAATTTTCTTGGAGAAACACTTAATTTTTTGGAACAATTTCAAGGGGGCCAACACTCTCGGCCATGACTCTATATCGGCGACATCATTGGGTGCCGAGATCCTTTATTATACATATGACTTTCTGGATAATTGTGCCACCAGGAAGATCTCATAGACACCTGAATTGCTTTCATCACCATAGAACTGAGCTTCAGATGGCGCAAAAGTCTGGCATTATAGTTTAATCCTTTGGCTGTCAGGTCATAAATGATCCGATATATCGACGACATAATTTGGTGGTGAGATCTCTTACTATTCCAAAGACTATCTTTGTGCAGGCAGGAAGATGCCATGCATTGCAACATCTTGAATACCACTCTAGAAGGAAAGGAGAATCCAATTCATTTTATACTGGATTTCCAAAACTGTCATATGCGTTTCCAGAATGAGCTAACTGAAATTCGTCAGTGAGCTCATTCTGACGATCTGACAGGAGAATTTGTAATTCATTTTGTCGCTCTTTTTCTGAGCTTTGCTGAACTGATTTATGACCACAGATCATGCAGGAAAACAAAGAGCCTGTAAAAGCCAAACCATGCAAATGTTTTACTAAAATCCACCTTCACAAATTATTTTTAGGCCAAAATACACGCATTTTAAGGTTTTTGGGTTTTTTTTTTAAATGTCTCCAAAGGTGAACGACACTGTTATGCCGGGGTTACTGTATCCATAATGAAAGAGTAAAGGGTCAAAATAAATTGCATGTTTCCACAACAAAAATTTCATGCAAATTTAGAAATTTCATGTGATTATTCCAAGTGAAATCCATCTAAAGTCCGACGCCAACGGGTCCAACGAGAAGTTTACTAAGAAAAGTCATATTCCTTATGTATCTGAAATACGCATTATAGAAAAAATAAATAATAATATATAATATTTATTCAGCGCTATTAATTCCACAGCGCTTTACATACACTGGCATCACTGTCCCCATTGGGGCTCACAATCTAAATTCCCTATCAGTATGTTTTTGGAGTGTGGGAGGAAATCGGAGTACCTGGAGGAAACTCACGCAAACACAGGGAGAACATACAAACTCCTTGCAGATGTTGTCCTTAGTGGGACTAGAACCCAGGACCCCAGCGCTGCAAGACTGCAGTGCTAACCACTGAGCCATCACAAGACTGCAGTGCTAACCACTGAGCCACCACAAGAGTGCAGTGCTAACCACTGAGCCACCACAAGACTGCAGTGCTAACCACTGAGCCACCACAAGATTGCAGTGCTAACCACTGAGCCACCACAAGACTGCAGTGCTAACCACTGAGCCACAGATACTGAGATTTCTGCAAGAATTCTACAAGTATTGGATAGTCACATGCAAATCTGACAACCCCTTTCTCTCCAGTGACTTCTTTCAGAATACTGATACATTGTAGCAAATATTAGCTGTGTTAGCAGACCTAGCTCAGAATCTTTATTATGTCTCCAAATAGAAACAGGATTGTTTCCATTCACTGAACGTGTACATTTAATAGGGAGCAACAACGGGGAAGGAGACCTGATCTTCTCACCTCTGGGCGTGCAGACCAGGATGCACTTCTTTCTTGGAAACTTTGAGGGTAGTGAGCATTTGGACCCCAAAGATCACTCTTTGTATTGTCAAAGTTCAAGAATAGAAAGTCCCTTCAAAATGGTTCAGGTGACAATTCAGAACAAAGTGTCCTGTATATGTGCATGAGGAATAAACCTATTTTTGACCATTATATGACTTGTATCCTGCAGTTTTCCCCTCTGCGGGCTCTATCTCTAATTTCTAGTTGTCTCTGAGCTAGTAGGTGGAGAAGAGCTGATATGATGTCTCCTATACACACAGACATGATGATTCCTGCTCTCCAGTCTCTATGTAGCTCATGTTCAGAAGCAGCAATAAATATATAACACACATATTAGAAGCAGCTGCATGGAGGTCTTTATACAGCAGTAAAGAGCAGTTTATCTGTGAATCCAGCTCGGGGGGTGAGATAACACACTTATTAGAAGCAGCTGCATGGAGGTCTTTATACCACTGGGTTGAACTAAACACGTACTAAAGGCAGCAGCATGGAGGACTTTATAAAAGCAATACTGAGCTGTGTAGCTGTGAATCTACCTCTATATTGAGATGAAGACTTACTAGAAACAGTCATGATTTCACCCCTCATGGTGTCCCGGGGACACCGTGAGTGACAGCTCAGCCACCCTGTAGAGTCAGGGGCATGATGGACTGATCAGTATTGCTAGTGCCAGCTCAGCCGCCCAATCAGAGGCAGGGATCTGCTGGGCTGTCAGTATTGTGAGTGACAGCCCAGCTGCACAATCTGGTGGGGCCTGCTGAGTGTCCTGCAGGGATCGCCAATTCAGGCTGATTACCTGGCTATTTAATTGGCAGACAATGGTCAGACCATTGCCAATCATAGCTTTGCTCAGTGGTGTATTTAATGTTCTGGTATTCGGATCTTTCTTGTCTGACCTCATAGCTTTGCTCCGTGGTGTGTCTACTTAGTGTTTACTGTTCAGCTATTCTGATCTTTGTTGCCTGACCTCGGACTTTGTCTTTTGACTATTCCTTTGCATTGCTCCTTTGCCTTTGATGTATCCTAACCATTGCTGCCTGACCCTTGACTTTGCCCTCTGACTACTCTTTTGCCTTACCCTTTTGCCTTTGACGTTTGCTAATCATTACTGCATGACCCTGGACTTTGCCTTCTGACTACTCTTTTGCCTTACCCTTTTGCCTTTGACGTTTGCTAATCATTACTGCATGACCCTGGACTTTTCCCTCTGACCATTTGTTTGCCTTACCCTTTTGCCTTTGACGTTTGCTAATCATTACTGCATGACCCTGGACTTTGCCCTCTGACTACTCTTTTGCCTTACCCTTTTGCCTTTGACGTTTGCTAATCATTACTGCATGACCCTGGACTTTGCCCTCTGACCATTTGTTTGCCTTACCCTTTTGCCTTTGACGTTTGCTAATCATTACTGCATGACCCTGAACTTTGCCCTCTGACCATTTGTTTGCCTTACCCTTTTGCCTTTGAGGTACTCTCCTGGTATTTGACCCTCGGACTCCTTTACGCAGTTGTCCCACGTCTTATCCATGAAAAGTGAGCCAGCGTCACAGAAGCAACAGCATGGAAGACATTATAAAATACTGGGCCATGTACCTGTGAATCCAGCACTGGAGTGAAATAACTGAATTGCTAAACTTTGCACAATCTGCCCCTTTCTCGCTCTGGCCCTCATTCCTTGCCATCCCTTTTCTATGGACTTGACTAGGGGGTAGTAATATCATCCCTCTATTGGATGGACGTCCCTCTTGATTTGACTTTATTTGACTGTTTTTCAGCTAATGGCGAAATCAGGATGTGTGGGGAAAGAAGTGGCTCATAAGTGGAGAAAGAAGCAGCTTTCTCTGATAAGATCCATTACAAAATTTCTCATATTTGCTTTTTGTCTTACTGTTGATTGAATGGGCAAATACTTCAAATACATCCTGAAGTGCGGAGAGGCGACTGCTGCGCCCGTGTGGCTTGGACTACGTGAGCGGTGGTAACACACATCTTCTCTAATCCCGACGCTGGGCTACAAATTATCCATCGTGGTAAATATGTTTTTGAGACGATCCCAAGTTAATGTTTCACCATCCCCAATATTTTCGGATTGTTTTCCCATTACTATGGCAATGACGTGTTTACAGGATATGAGCTGTGCTTACTGCAGCCGGCCCAAATTCACTTACCGTAAAGGGCCAACGCTTAAATTAGGCCGAATTTGGCAAAGCCTTTGCCAATGCTCAGTTAAAGGGAAGTGGCTATATCAGGCACAGCCCGCGGCGTCATTTCCATCTTATGGTGGAGGGGGCAGTAACTCTTTACATTTCAGCTTGAATTTGAGACTCTTATTTAATATTTCCCAAATAGATTTGAGCTGCTCAGATACAATGTAGATTCACTTACAGTCTAAGAACACGTTACTGTATCCCCCCCCCCCAGGACAGGTGACGGACTCAGGTATAGGTGTCTCTGTAGAGACACTCACTGCCCCGGCCAGGTCTCGTCCTCCCCCGCTGCTGCGTGGCTATCCATGTGCTCTGCTGCCTCCTTGTCCTCCCGGGTCCTGTACATGCCGCACAGGGTTCCCGGGAGTGCTCCTAAGACGCGCGCGCACACCGGCCCTCCTCTTAAAGGTCCGTCATGCTATTTCCAGGAAATTCCTCTCAGCCTGTGGCTGAGAGGACTGTGTATTTAAGGCACCCTCCCATTAGGGGAGGTGCCTGCGCAACACCTCTAGTCAGTCTCCAGTCTGCTACCTAGCTAGTTGTCAGATCCTGAGCTCCTGCCTTTTAACAAAGTGTCCACATCCAGTACATGCCTTCTCATACCTGTGTACCCCTGCCATGGCCACCATTCCTGTCCGTACCCGCCTATCCAGCCTGCCTCAATCAGTCCACCTATACCTCAGTCCGTCACTTGTCCCGGGGGTCAGCTACAACAGTCCCGGTCACTACCCTGGGAGTGGTACCTGGTGTGCACTTCACGGTGGGCGCTTAGTCAAGCCGCTCCCACTAAACGGTAAGCCAGGATCCCCCCAGTGGATTCACTAATCCCGCTCGTCGCCACTACACCGGTTGTGAGCCTTACAGTTACCCAGAACCGCGCATTTCATAATATGGATGAAAAACAGGACATCCTCAAATCATCAGGTGATATGTGTACACCTGATGCAGCTGCGAAACGCGTGGCACCTAACAAGGTCCCTCAAGAGGGTAATGTCAAGCAGGCTATATGCTATGCATCTTAATCATGACCCCAAACTTTTTAAAGTTATGTTTCTGGGACCATGTATATCCACTTTTCCAAAAGCTTTACCCAATGCACAACCCTCTGCGCCTCCTGTATGTGCTGCAGGATGGCAAGGCACGGTAATGATAAATGTTGGGGCTCACTTCTTTCCAGGAGACTTTGGCTGTACTCTGGCGAGTTCCCAGCTCTTCTAAGAGTCCAAAATTTCTTACCTTTCTCCATAATTGGGAGTGGAGCAAATGGCGGTCACAAAGCAGAGATTCCCAAAAAGAGTGGTACACAAGCATAGAAGGGGGAAATATTGCCAAATGTGAATGTCAAGGGTGCCATAACTAGCAATTTGGGCAAGAGGCTTATAGAGTAGTGTGGTAGGGGCCACTTTTGAACTTTTACCATACTAATTCATCTCAATGTCGCTACATTTCTGTGTTTTGTTTTTTTTTTCCTTTAAGGACCGTTTAAACTGTCATATGTCATTATGGAGGTTTTCTCCTCCAATTGCATTTTTATCTAAGGGAGAGTTCAATGCCAAACAGAACATAGAGGCAAAGCCTATGACCCCATAATACATAACTGTAGGGATCTGAGAAGCATATAAGGGGGGCTGGCTGCTCAATTCAACAGCTAAGCCAGTCTCCTTCTATGTCCATTTATATGCAGAGAGGCTATAAATGTCTATTAATTTCTGCTGTCCTTTGTTGGTTCGTTCTGCAGCCACCAATAGACAGTAGAACAAAGCAGGGGCGGACATATCATTGGTGCAGCCGATGCGGCCGCACAGGGGCCCAAGAGGTAAGGTGGCCACTACTGCCTCCAAAGCAGGGGCGGACATATCATGGGTGCAGCCAGTGCAACTGCCCAGGGGCCCAAGAGGAAAGGGCCCAAGAGGAAAGGTGGACATATCATGGGTGCAGCCAGTGCAACTGCCCAGGGGCCCACGAGGAAAGGGCCCAAGAGGAAAGGTGGACATATCATGGGTGCAGCCAGTGCAACTGCCCAGGGGCCCAAGAGGAAAGGGCCCAAGAGGAAAGGTGGACATATCATGGGTGCAGCCATTGCAACTGCCCAGGGGCCCAAGAGGAAAGGGCCCAAGAGGAAAGGTGGACATATCATAGGTGCAGCCTGTGCAACTGCCCAGGGGCCCAAGAGGAAAGGGCCCAAGAGGAAAGGTGGACATATCATGGGTGCAGCCAGTGCAACTGCCCAGGGGCCCAAGAGGAAAGGTGGACATATCATGGGTGCAGCCAGTGCAACTGCCCAGGGGCCCAAGAGGAAAGGGCCCAAGAGGAAAGGTGGACATATCATGGGTGCAGCCAGTGCAACTGCCCAGGGGCCCAAGAGGAAAGGGCCCAAGAGGAAAGGTGGACATATCATGGGTGCAGCCAGTGCAACTGCCCAGGGGCCCAAGAGGAAAGGGCCCAAGAGGAAAGGTGGACATATCATGGGTGCAGCCAGTGCAACTGCCCAGGGGCTCAAGAGGAAAGGACCCAAGAGGAAAGGTGGATGTATCATGGGTGCAGCCAGTGCAACTGCCCAGGGGCTCAAGAGGAAAGGGCCCAAGAGGAAAGGTGGATGTATCATGGGTGCAGCCAGTGCAACTGCCCAGGGGCCCAAGAGGAAAGGTGGACATATCATGGGTGCAGCCAGTGCAACTGCCCAGGGGCTCAAGAGGAAAGGGCCCAAGAGGAAAGGTGGACATATCATGGGTGCAGCCAGTGCAACTGCCCAGGGGCCCAAGAGGAAAGGGCCCAAGAGGAAAGGTGGACATATCATAGGTGCAGCCAGTGCAGCCGCACAGGGGCCCAAAAGGAAAGGGCCCAAGAGGAAAGGTGGACATATCATGGGTGCAGCCAGTGCAACTGCCCAGGGGCCCAAGAGGAAAGGGCCCAAGAGGAAAGGTGGACGTATCATGGGTGCAGCCAGTGCAACTGCCCAGGGGCCCATGAGGAAAGGGCCCAAGAGGAAAGGTGGACATATCATGGGTGCAGCCAGTGCAACTGCCCAGGGGCTCAAGAGGAAAGGGCCCAAGAGGAAAGGTGGATGTATCATGGGTGCAGCCAGTGCAACTGCCCAGGGGCCCACGAGGAAAGGTGGCCACTACTGCCTCCAAAGCAATGGCGGACATATCATGGGTGCAGCCAGTGCAACTGCCCAGGGGCCAAGAGGTCAGGGGGCCACATCCACCTCCAAAGCAGGTGGAATTGTGCATTTTAATCAGCTGTTGGACTGAAAGGGGCCATATATCGTGTTTGTACAGGGGCCCTTTATTGATGGCGTCGCCAATGGAACGAAGAGTTTATAGAAGGCAACTGATGCAAAATATTTAATGAAACCCAATTTGCAAAAACAGTTTTGAGGCTCAAATAAATGTATTTAAGTAAAAAAAATGTCCCCAATCCCTGTAAATCAAAGTTGTTTTTTTGCTTTATAACATGGAAGGCCACTTTAAGATTGTAAACCCCTTGTTGCAGGTTGTTGTTTCTGCCGCGGCTCCGGGTACACGGCCGGTGGTGTCTACGAGGCTGGATGATTTGCGAGTCGCCTATAGTCGTGGTTCGCATACTTTCTGCGCCCCATACTCATTCTTCAGGGGGAAGAGTATATTTTCCTTGACATGAATTGCTGCTTTTTAAACACAGAGCCGTAGTAATCGCAGCAGTTGTGCTGCATACTTGGGATAGCACGCGGCTCTGTGCAGCGCTGTCCTCGCCCGGACAGCTGTTGGGACGTTTATCTCCGCACGGGCACCGTCCAAGAACCGGCGCTGACCAGTGCAATTCTCACTAATGATCTCTGTATCTGTTCCTGGGAAGAAAAGAGGTTTTTACAATTTTCTATTATTCCTTTATTTCTAGGGATTTCGCTTCTTGCCAAACAGCAGAACAGGCTCCAAGGAGTATTTGTTCAAGGGGAGGACGCCACAAGTCAACAGCTGGGAGCGTCTGCGCCCAAAGCAAGGACTCCACGTGGCACCGGGCCAGAGCCGGGCAGATAAAATAATGGCTCACTGACTACAATGATATGTGCCCGGCTCGGGATCCGTGCCCGGCTCGCTGCGGACACATGTTAGCGACAGGTGGACGGAGAATAATTATATAATTCTACAGTAACTCTGATTTCTAGGAATAAACTAAAAGGATTCTATGTTTTAGGGCCAAAAAGCCGGAAACGACCAAGGAATGGAGATGCACAAAGGGGTGTAAGTATTGGAGACCCTCTGGATCGGTGGATATCAGCGGTCTCCATTCTGTGGCCTTCGAGCCGTCGTCTACAACTCCCAATGTCCACTGATGCAGTTCTCTGTAGCTGGGGAGCGCAGGGTGAACATGGGGCTTCTTGGAAATTACTCCTTGGAGGATAAACTCCAACAATAGGTATTCGTTGGGACCCTGCGGACCATGAGAAGGACCCCCAGGTGCAAATGGAGAGATGGTGCACATGTGTGACCACCGCTCTATGCACTGCCTATGGGAGCATGGGACATGCATGCGCACCAATGATCCCATGGATGCATGGATGTATGAGCCCATGGTCACGCATGTGCAGAACTGCACCCATAGATGCATGGAGGTATGGAGGTATGAGCCCGTGGTCACGCATACGCACTACTGCTCCCATAGATGCATGGAAGTAGGAACCGGTGGTCACACATACGCACTAGTGATCCCATAGATGCATGGAGGTATGAGCCAGTGGTCACGCATGCGCGCTACTGCTCCTATAGATGCATGGAGGTATGAGCCAGTGGTCACGCATGCACACTATTTCTCCTATAGATGCATGGAGGTATGAGCCAGTGGTCACCCATGTGCACTACTGCTCCTATAGATGCATGGAGGTATGAGCCAGTGGTCACGCAAACGCACTATTTCTCCTATAGATGCATGGAGGTATGAGCCTGTGGTCACGCATGCGCACTATTTCTCCTATAGATGCATGGAGGTATGAGCCAGTGGTCACCCATGTGCACTACTGCTCCCATAGATGCATGGAGGTATGAGCCAGTGGTCAACCATGTGCACTACTGCTCCCATAAATGCATGGAGGTATGAGCCCGTGGTCACGCATGCGCACTACTGCTCCTATAGATGCATGGAGGTATGAGCCAGTGGTCACGCATGCGCACTATTTCTCCTATAGATGCATGGAGATATGAGCCAGTGGTCACCCATGTGCACTACTGCTCCCATAAATGCATGGAGGTATGAGCCCGTGGTCACGCATGCGCACTACTGCTCCTATAGATGCATGGAGGTATGAGCCAGTGGTCACGCATGCACACTATTTCTCCTATAGATGCATGGAGGTATGAGCCAGTGGTCACGCATGCGCACTATTTCTCCTATAGATGCATGGAGGTATGAGCCAGTGGTCACCCATGTGCACTACTGCTCCCATAAATGCATGGAGGTATGAGCCCGTGGTCACGCATGCGCACTACTGCTCCTATAGATGCATGGAGGTATGAGCCAGTGGTCACGCATGCGCACTATTTCTCCTATAGATGCATGGAGGTATGAGCCCGTGGTCACACATACGCACTACTGCTCCTATAGATGCATGGAGGTATGAGCCCGTGGTCACGCATGCGCACTATTTCTCCTATAGATGCATGGAGGTATGAGCCAGTGGTCACGCATGTGCACTACTGCTCCTATAAATGCATGGAGATATGAGCCAGTGGTCATGCATGCGCACTACTCCTATAGATGCATGGAGGTATGAGCTCGTGGTCCGCATGCGCACTATTTCTCCTATAGATGCATGGAGGTATGAGCCTATGGTCACGCATGCGCACTATTTCTCCTATAGATGCATGGAGGTATGAGCCCGTGGTCACACATACGCACTATTTCTCCTATAGACGCATGGAGGTATGAGCCCGTGGTCACGCATGCGCACTATTTCTCCTATAGATGCATGGAGGTATGAGCCCGTGGTCACGCATGCGCACTATTTCTCCTATAGATGCATGGACGTATGAGCCCGTGGTCACACATACGCACTACTGCTCCTTCACATAGTATTTTTGGATCCCTCAGTCTCAGGATTGGTGGTTGGTTCTCCACCGATCTCTCCACGTATTACCATTTGGTACCATGCCTTATTGCTCTCAGGCTTCTCCGGATTATTGGTCCATTTTTGTATCAGAATTACATGGCAGACTATTAGAATTTCTGGACTTTTGGATGTATAACCTCACTTACCCTATATTCCAAACTGCCCATGAAGCTCTCGCAGATTTTAGACACTTGGAAGTATTGGCACAAAAGTCTCTGAGACCACCCGTAAACCGGCCAAACCTGCGCAAATATTTTCTTTTAACTCCTTTAAGATAGTAAAGTACGACCAAGGGTCATGAAACTCGTCCTGGTTTTGTGTGGCGCTGAATTGGCAGCATTTTGATTTCTGCTCTGGGGCCTCCCTGTCTGCGCTGCTACTAATATTAAGGTGCAGATTTTGGCCACAATGTGATTACCTGCAGATATGAGCAGATTTCTCTCCTTTACTCCCTGTTATCTGCACCTCTAAGAGCCAAACCCTGATAAGGTGAGCCGGCGCTGGTGCCGGACATCACTACAGACCATACATATAATCATCGGTCGGATTCAGAGCTGACAATCTATTCTATGTATCAACTGCCAAGAAAACTGAGATTCGTCCTCCAATAAATATCTTACGTAAGGAGTCCTGGGGGTAGTAGAGGGGCGATCAGTGTGATCCGGAGACATCGGCTATTTGGATCTCCTTTCTCGATAGATTAGTGGCCATTCTTATACCAATAAAACTGAGAGAAGGTTATGGTGGACGCCTCTGGGTGTATTTTTTTGGCTAAAAAGCATTTTTGCAATAAGTGCATAGTGTGCAGCATTCTGTATGTATCATTGCACATCGCCGGCTGCAGAATGAGTCACCAGAGGTCTCGTCAGTGAGCTCCTGATTGGAAGATTGTTCAGTAAAAGAGAGATAAGTGTTACAAACGCATCCTGCACTTTATGTACTGTGATACATAGCGGCTGGAGAAGATCAAAGGTGCATTATTTTTTAATAAAACCCCTTAGTGCAAAATCATAAGTTACAAATTGCAATACAGCCCGAGCAGCAGCGTGCACAGTGCAAGCAGGGGGTATGTGCCTGGGTATAGGGATCCGGTATGCATACCACTAAAGGTAGACATCAGTGGCGCAACTAGAGTTAGATGGGCCCTGGTGCAAAATTTGGACCGGGGCCCCCCTCCTCGTACACCGACACTTAGGGTACGGGATAATGACACTGACACTCGGGGTACAGGATAATGATGCTGACACTTGGCTCTTACCCTCAGCACCCAGGTTTCCCATGATCTGAAATCCCTCTGTCAGCACCCAGCTTTCCTCTGTTCATGTTCTGATATCCATCTTGTCCTCGGCACCCAGCTTTCCCATGCTCTGCTATACATCATTCCCTCAGCACCCAGCTTTCCCATATCAGAGCATGGGAAAGCTGGGTGCTGAGAGATGTACAGCAGAGCATGGGAAAGCTGGGTGCTGAGAGATGTACAGCAGAGCATGGGAAAGCTGGGTGCTGAGGGATGTACAGCAGAGCATGGGAAAGCTGGGTGCTGAGAGATGTACAGCAGAGCATGGGAAAGCTGGGTGCTGAGAGATGTACAGCAGAGCATGGGAAAGCTGGGTCCTGAGAGATGTATAGCAGAGCATGGGAAAGCTGGGTGCTGAGGGAAAGAGCCTTTTCCCCTCAGCACAAAACATTACCATCCCATACTTGTATCTTTGTCCCCCCCTTGTATATAGATCTCCAAATACTATAATGGCCCCCACATAGCCTTCCGTATAATATAAAGGGTCCCACATAACCCGTCATATATTATAACGCATCCCCATAGTCCTCCATGTATTATAATTCACCCCATAGTCCTCCATATATTATACTGCACCCCATAGTCCTCCATGTTTTATAACGCACACCCATACTCCATGTATAAGGTAGCCTCCATATTCCTCCATATATTATAATGTAGCCCCCATTGTCCTATATGTATTATAATGCAGCGCCATAAATCATCATATTGTATTATGCAGCCCCATACTCCTCCAGGTATAATCCACCCCTACTCCATGTATAAGGTGTCCTTCATGTTTATTATGCAGTCCCATAGACCTCCATGTATCATGCAGCCAAGCCCCTCCAGGCCTCCATGTGCCATCCAGCCAGCAAAATAAAAAAACAAGTACCTCTCTTCTCCTTCCGACCCCTGCGACCACGGTAGGTACACCCCTGCCCCCATATGTCACACACCCTGCTCCCCATACAGCCTGCACCCCCATACCACACACTACACCCCCATATGTCACACTCCCCATACAGCCTGCACCCCCAGATCACACACACTACACCCCCATATGTCACACACCCTGCTCCCCATACAGCCTGCACCCCCATATCACACACACCCTGCTCCCCATACAACCTGCACCCCCATATCTCACACACCCTGCCCACATATCTCACCCTGCCTGTACCCCAACTTACCCCTCTCAAACACTCTGCAGCCCTTCACATCCTTCTGTCACAGTCTGCAGCCCTCATATGCCCCTCACCCTGCAGCCCCCCCCCCCCCCTCACGTCCCCTCTTTTCTTATTACCAGGCATCATGTGTCCAAATCTCTTTCAGGATTCAGTATCTTTGCTTTCTGCCCGGCATCCCATGTCTCCTCCCACACAGTCATATGGGCGTGACATCATCGCAGGTCCTGCAGGATGGATTGTTCCATCTGCTGTGAGGTCAGGAGCACTCCTGCTCTGCTGCAGCTCAGAAAAAGCTGGTGGCCTCTCCAGGTCAGGGGCCCCTCTACTGACACTGGGCTCCCCTGACTCACAGGTCGGCCCCCTGACGGTCGCATAGTCGGGCACTACTGCAGAGCGGCTGCCGGGCCCCTATAACCCTGCGGGCCGGTTGCAGTGGCGACCTCTGTGACCGCGGTCGTTACACCCCTGGTAGACATATATTTTCTGCTGAAAAGCTATTCCTCCCGGCCACTCGTGCACATGTAAGCTGGGTCCAGCATTTATTCTCAATGGGGAGAGGGGAGAAGTTGCAGTTAGACTCCTCTCCCATATGAACTAAGGGGTTGGGCATCTTGAATATCAGTTTGCCTGATTGTTATGGCTCATCTGATGCGGAGAAATCACTGCTGCCTGGATGACACAGCAGAGCTGGAGATGTCGGACAGCAGCTGGAACAGTAGATTGCTATTTGCAGGTTGGTGCATGGCCCAACATGGAACTGTGGAGCTGAGGAAGCCGGTCGTCAAGTGGAACAACAAAGTTGCGGTCAGGAAATTTGATACAACAGAGCCAAATGTGTGGACAGGCACCTCAAAACAACAGAGCTGTATATGCAGACAGGCACTTTGGCACAGCAGAGATGAGTGTTCAGACGTGCAGAGATGAGTTTATCTGGAGGCACACTTTATGGAAACTGTACCAGAGCCCAGCAATAACAGCAAAGCTAGATTTGCAATTAGGAACCTTGATGCAGAAGAGTCAAGTGTGTGCACAGGCACTGTGGAAGAGTAGAGCCATGTATGCAGTCTGGCACCTTGGTACAGCAGAGACACTGTGGAAGAGTAGAGCCATGTATGCAGTCTGGCACCTTGGTACAGCAGAGACACTGTGGAAGAGTAGAGCCATGTATGCAGTCTGGCACCTTGGTACAGCAGAGACAAGTGTGTGCACAGGCACTGTGGAAGAGTAGAGCCATGTATGCAGTCTGGCACCTTGGTACAGCAGAGACAAGTGTGTGCACAGGCACTGTGGAAGAGTAGAGCCATGTATGCAGTCAGGCACCTTGGTACAGCAGAGACAAGTGTGTGCACAGGCACCGTGGAAGAGTAGAGCCATGTATGCAGTCAGGCACCTTGGTACAGCAGAGACAAGTGTGTGCACAGGCACTGTGGAAGAGTAGAGCCATGTATGCAGTCAGGCACCTTGGTACAGCAGAGACAAGTGTGTGCACAGGCACTGTGGAAGAGTAGAGCCATGTATGCAGTCAGGCACCTTGGTACAGCAGAGACAAGTGTGTGCACAGGCACCGTGGAAGAGTAGAGCCATGTATGCAGTCTGGCACCTTGGTACAGCAGAGACAAGTGTGTGCACAGGCATTGTGGAAGAGTAGAGCCATGTATGCAGTCTGGCACCTTGGTACAGCAGAGTCAAGTGTGTGCACAGGCATTGTGGAAGAGTAGAGCCATGTATGCAGTCTGGCACCTTGGTACAGCAGAGACAAGTGTGTGAACTTGCAGAGATGAGTTTACCAGGAGCCACATCTTGCTGAAGCTGTAGCCCAGTGTTGAGCAGAGTTACTGTCACCGTTCCGCTATGCAGAGCATTTTGCATTTGAAAATGCTTTGCTATGTGTGTTGTGCACTTGCTGACAGGTTATCTTTCAGTACTGGGTTCCAAGCTAATTTTGGGAGGTGCCTTCACAGATGCGCCTTGTTCCTGGTGATTGCTCTGTTTCTTTACTCGGCTTGCTGTGTCTGAAGTTGTACTTCCTGTTTGCTCAGTGTGCTCTTGGCTGCTATCTAGTGTAAGTGTTCTGATCTTGGCTTCTGACCTCGGACCTCTTCCTGACCACATCTCTGTCTGCTCCCTGAACCTTATACGTTACCTCCCGGATTCTGACCTTGGACCTCTTCCTGACCATGTTTCTGCTCCCTGAACTTTATACATTACCTTGCGGCTTTTGACCATGGACCTCTTTCTGACCATACCTCTGTCTGCTCCCTGAACCTCATGCATAACCTCCTGGCTTCTGACCTTGTACCTCTTCCTGACCATGCCTCTGTCTGCTCCCTGAACTTTATACGTTACCTCCCGGCTTCTGACCTCGGACCTCTTTCTGAACATGTCTCTGTCTGCTCCCTGAACCTTATACGTTACCTCCCGGCTTCTGACCTCGAACGTCTTCCTGAACATGTCTCTGTCTGCTCCCTGAACCTTATGTTACCTCCTGGCTTCTGACCTCGAACCTCTTCCTGAGCATGTCTCTGTCTGCTCCCTGAACCTTATGTTACCTCCTGGCTTCTGACCTTGGACCTCTTCCTGACCATATCTCTGTCTGTTCCCAGAATCTTATACGTTACCTCCTGGCTTATGAGCCCAACTTGTCTGACTACCCTTCTATTCATACTGCTCATAGTGTCTAGCATGATAGTTACATTTGTCTTGTGGCTCAGCAGAGATGGCTGCAACCTGGAAGCGCTGTGGGCTTAATACTCTGCCACCTGAGCTGACCTAAAAATGCCTAGAAACATGACGTCGAAGGTGTCCACTGGGGTAAGAGCAGAGGGAGCCGAGAAGGCAGATGTGGAGTCCAGTGCTGGAGCCAGCATAGGTGAACAACTCCAATCCCATCTCCCATCATCTGTGGTCAGGCCGAGTTGGGACGCCCCATAGACATTAGATTGGCAAATCACATCAAAATTGTGTGGCTAGACCAATATTCATTGATGACCGCCTCTAGACCGGAGTCATCGAAGTGTGACCTCCACATCTCCTCTTCATTCTTGGAATCAGTCATGGCCCCACCAGTCTGACCGCGACCGGTCACACTCTGATAACGTGTCATTAAAATGTCATTAAGGTGTTTTATTGGAAAGTCCCTTGAAGAACTGGCAATTCTGGTACTTTCAAAGTGTTTCATGGTCAGTTACGCCCAACCTGGCGCTGGACGCTGCAGCAGAATTCCTCCGATCCGAAGCTTCTAGAACGGAAAACGTTTCATCGATGTTCACGCGTGAACGAATCTCTTATTGGCTGTCATCTTCACGGATCTGGGATGAATAATGTTACTGTCGGGCTTTTAATATATTTTTGAAATTTGTGGCACTATTCTTTTATTGTATCTGGGCAGAAAATGTTCTTGGTATATATAGCTTCTTCTCTAGTGTCCTACTAGGCAGTGCCGAAAGAAAACACAGCAAACATACAGAGCTCGGAAACAAGTGACCAAAGGAGGTAGACTTTCAGGATTTTGTTTGGAAAGTTCTGCATGTACCCCATGGATGGATAGATAGATAGAGGGATGGATGGATGGATAGATAGATAGATAGATAGATAGATAGATAGATAGATAGAGGAATAGATAGAGGGATAGATAGAGGGATAGATAGATAGAGGAATAGATAGATAGAGGGATAGATAGAGGGATAGATAGATAGATAGAGGGATAGATAGATAGATAGATAGATAGAGGGATAATAGATAGATAGAGGGATAGATAGATAGAGGGATAGATAGAGAGATAGATAGAGGGATAGATAGATAGATAGATAGATGGATAGATAGATAGATAGAGAGAGGGATAGATCGATAGATGGATAGATAGATAGATAGATAGATAGATAGAGGGATAGATAGATAGAGGGATAGATAGAGGGATAGCTAGATAGATAGATAGATAGAGGGATAGATAGATAGATAGATAGATAGAGGGATAGATAGATAGAGGGATAGATAGAGGGATAGATAGATAGATAGAGGGATAGATAGAGGGATAGATAGACGGATAGATAGATAGATAGATAGATAGAGGGATATATAGATAGATAGAGGGATAGATAGATAGATAGAGGGATAGATAGATAGATAGAGGGATAGATAGATAGATAGAGGGATAGATAGATAGATAGATAGATAGATAGAGGGATAGATAGATAGAGGGATAGATAGATAGATAGAGGGATGGATAGAGGGATAGATAGATAGAGGGATAGATAGATAGATAGATAGAGATATAGATAGATAGAGGGATAGATAGATAGATAGATAGATAGAGGGATAGATAGATAGATAGATAGATAGAGGGATAGATAGATAGATAGATAGATAGATAGAGGGATAGATAGATAGATAGAGGGATAGATAGATAGAGGGATAGATAGATAGATAGATAGATAGAGGGATAGATAGATAGAGGGATAGAGGGATAGATAGATAGAGGGATAGATAGATAGAGGGATAGATAGATAGAGGGATAGATAGATGGATAGATAGATAGAGGGATAGATAGAGGGATAGATAGATAGATAGAGGGATAGATAGATAGATAGAGGGATAGATAGATAGAGGGATAGATAGATAGAGGGCTAGATAGATAGATAGAGGGATAGATAGATAGATAGATAGAGGGATAGATAGATAGATAGATAGATAGAGGGATAGATAGATAGATAGAGATGAATAGATAGAGGGATAGATAGATAGATAGATAGATAGAGGGATAGATAGATAGATAGATAGAGGGATAGATAGATAGATAGAGGGATAGATAGATAGATAGAGGGATAGATAGATAGAGGGATAGATAGATAGATAGATAGAGGGATAGATAGATAGATAGATAGATAGAGGGATAGATAGATAGATAGATAGAGGGATAGATAGTGTTACGGTTGCTGCGAGCACTGGAGACTAAGTCCAGATTTCTTGCTACTGCACATGTGCGAGCGCTGGAGACTAAGTCCAGATTTCTTGCTACTGCACATGTGCGAGCGCCGGAGACTAAGTCCAATCTTGGAGCCATTGCACATGTGCGGGTGACATCATCGCTGACACGAGGTCACATGTCTCTGACACCTTCTATGCCGATTGGTCGCTGGTCATGTGCTTGTGACGTCTTGCTCGGTGATAGGCCAGCATGACGTCACTCCTGTCGTTCTGGCAGCGGATTGGCTCTGGTGTCCTCCATCTTGGATGAGGCACAGAGTCTATATAAGACCCTGACACACGCCGCATGGTGCTCAGTCCTCTTGGTTCATGCATATGAGTAGACGCTCTGTGCGCGTTCCTCTAGGCATTCCTCTGTCTATGCTAGGTGAGCGCTACCGGCAGGGTAGCGTTCTTATACCTTACAGCTTCGGCTGCTGTCCGTATCCTTACCTCTTAGGGGAGCGGACATAGGCAGGTGCCTGAGGCACATGGTCTGGCTGGGCCTTGTGATTCTACTCGTAGGTGGACGTTGCCGCTAGGGTAACGTTCCTTATACTGCGTCTGGCAGTTGTTCGTATCCTCGCACACTAGGGGAGCGAACAGAGGTAGGAGCTTTGTGCGGCTTACGCTGCTGTTCGTCTCTTTTGCACCACTAGAAGAGCGGACCTAGGCAGGTGCCATATCTAGTGGTTCGTGTCCTCGCACACTAGTGGAGCGAACGCAGGTAGGAGCTTTGTGCGGCTTACGCTGCTGTTCGTCTCTTTTGCACCACTAGAAGAGCGGACCTAGGTAGGTGCCATTTCGCACACATTGCCTTTGTCTCTGTGATTGTTAACAGAGATCATTCCACACACCCTCCAAGTAAGGGAGGAATTGCTTTACTTACTTATTATATTCTTCTGTGAGTTAACAGAGGTATTGCACTCTGCCATAGTCTGCAGCAAAGTCTTTGCACGGTGGACCCTGACTGTCTGATACTCCTTTCAGTTATTATCAGACAGCCCCCCGTAACATTAGGACTGAGCCAAGGGTCTGGCAGTTATGGCAGAATATCAGCAGTTACACCGTTACATACAAGTACTTGAGTCACGGCTCAAGAGTATAGAGGATAAACCTCAGACCATGGTGACATCTGCACATGATCCTCGACTTGCTCTGCCAAACAGATATTCTGGCGATGCCAGATCATGTCGTGGTTTCATTAGTCAGTGTCAGATACACCTAGAGGTCAACTCTTCTCGCTTCTCTACGGAGAGGTCCAGAGTAGGCTTTATCATCTCCTTACTTCAGGACAAAGCCTTAGAATGGGCGACTCCCCTATGGGAGCGCTCTGATGTGGTTACTCTGAGACATCAAGACTTTCTTGATGCTCTTAAGGCGGTATTCATGGGTCCGCAGGTTACCCATGATGCGGCCCTGAGACTGTTAGATCTATCTCAGGGTTCGTTATCCACTAGTTCTTATGCCATTGCTTTTAGAACTCTGGTGGCAGAACTAGATTGGCCAGAGAAGGTGTTGATTCCTATCTTCTGGAGAGGGTTGGCAGGCTATGTCAAGGATGCCCTTGCTACTCGTGAGGTCCCTGCTTCTCTGGAGGACTTGATCACAGTAGCAACGAGGATCGATGTACGCCATAAGGAACGTAGACTCGAGGTCTCTTCCTCACGCCCTAAGCATCGGGCTATTCCAGTTGTTGAGGGTCCACTACCATCTTCCTCAGCATCTGAAACATCTCCCACTCCTATGGAGTTAGGTCATACGTCCTCCAGACTACGCAAGTCTGGTCCTCCTATATGTTACGTATGTCGTCAGGCTGGGCACTATGCCAACAAGTGTCCTAGTCGTCAGGGAAACTTCCTGGCCTAGTAACCATTAGAGGGGGGTTACTAGAGACGTCTTCTGCACCCTCTAAGTGTTGTATCCCAGGTCAGCTCTCGTTATCTGAGAATACATGGCCTATTATGGCTTTTGTGGATTCCGGAGCTGACGGGATTTTTGTGTCCTCAGGATTTGTAAAGGGACACAATATTCCCTCTATCATGTTAGAGGCGCCTATTCCTGTCCGTGTTGTTAATGGAACTATGTTGTCTGACTCCATTACATTGAGGACAGTTCCCTTGCGCCTTTCCCTGTCTCAGGGTCACATAGAGGAGATTTCTTTTCTTGTTTTGCCTGAGGGTATAGACGACGTACTTCTGGGTCTTCCATGGCTTCGGACTCATGCTCCTCACATTGACTGGGAGTCTGACAGCATTATTAGTTGGGGTTCGAAATGTCAGTCCCGATGTCTTCCCTTACCACCTAAGGTCGTTGCGGTTGCATCAACTGATCTCTCTCCCATACCTACACCCTATTTGGATTTCGCTGACGTGTTCTCCAAACAGGGTGCTGAGGTTCTTCCACCCCATAGGCCGTATGACTGTGCCATAGACCTTATCCCAGGTTCGGTTCCACCTAAAGGCAGGGTTTACCCACTGTCGATACCTGAGTCAGAGGCCATGTCGACCTATATAAGAGAGAGTTTAGAGAAGGGGTTCATTCGTAAGTCTGTCTCTCCCGCGGGAGCTGGGTTTTTCTTTGTTCGGAAGAAAGAGGGTGATTTGCGTCCCTGCATAGATTACAGGGGTCTCAACGCAATCACAATAAAGAACAAATACCCATTACCTTTAATTTCGGAGCTCTTTGACAGACTGAGAGGAGCTCAAGTTTTTACGAAGTTGGATCTGCGGGGTGCGTATAACTTGGTACGAATTCGAAAGGGTGACGAATGGAAGACCGCTTTTAACACCCGAGACGGTCACTATGAATACCTCGTCATGCCTTTTGGGTTATGTAATGCACCCGCAGTATTTCAGGACTTCGTAAACGATGTATTCAGGGATTTACTGTTATCCTCAGTAGTGGTGTATCTGGACGACATCCTGATTTTTTCTCCTGATCTGGAGACTCATCGTCAGGATGTCGTTCGTGTCCTTTCCCGTTTAAGGGAGCACTCATTGTTTGCTAAACTCGAGAAATGTGTATTCGAGCAGTCCTCATTGCCTTTTTTGGGTTACATTATCTCACAAGAGGGTCTGGCTATGGATCCTGCGAAGCTCTCTGCTGTCCTTCAATGGTCCGAACCTCATTCCTTGAAGGCGGTGCAACGCTTCTTAGGATTCATAAATTATTACAGGCAGTTCATACCCCATTTTTCTACTTTGGTGGCCCCTTTGGTGGCCTTGACTAAGAAAGGTGCTAATCCCAAAGCCTGGTCTACTGAGACATCTCAGGCTTTTGAGGCAGTAAAAAGACACTTTTCAACTGCTCCCGTTCTTCAAAGACCCGATGAGAATAAGCCCTTCCTCTTAGAGGTTGATGCCTCTTCAGTGGGTGCTGGTGCGGTCTTGTATCAAAAGAACGGTGCAGGTAGAAAAAGGCCGTGTTTCTTCTTTGCTAAAACCTTTTCACCGGCAGAGAGAAACTATACCATTGGGGATAGGGAACTGCTCGCCTTGAGATTAGCCTTGGAGGAGTGGCGTCACTTGCTGGAAGGAGCGAAACATCCTTTCCAGGTCTATACAGACCATAAGAATCTGACGTACTTACAAACCGCTCAGCGTCTGAATCCTCGCCAAGCCCGCTGGTCCTTGTTTTTCTCCCGCTTTCACTTCTCCATCAACTATCTGTCTGGGAGTAAGAATAACAAGGCAGACGCCCTGTCTCGCTCTATGCTTTCTACCCAGGAAGAGATTGACGAACCTCGTCTTATCCTTCCCTCCAGGGTTTTTCATACGCTCTCCCCTGTGACGTTAGACCAAATCCCACCGGGCAAGACCTTTGTTCCGCCTGATCGACAGAATGATATACTGTCATGGGCCCACACCTCAAAGGTGGGTGGGCATTTTGGTATTAGGCGGACACGAGAGTTACTGGAGAGGTGGTATTGGTGGCCACACTTAGCCAGCCACGTAAAGAGATATGTCGGTTCCTGCTACTCGTGTGCTCGCAACCGTCCATTACGGCAGAGACCGGCTGGGCTCTTGCATCCTTTACCAGTGCCAGATAGACCATGGGAGGTGGTAGGCATGGACTTTGTGGGTGATCTTCCATGTTCACAGGGACATAGATTTGTGTGGGTCATTACGGACCATTTCTCCCGGATGGTTCATCTCGTACCGTTATCGAGAATCCCATCTTCCAGGGTACTAGCCAAACTATTCCTCAAGCATGTCTTTAGGCTTCACGGGATGCCAGATCGTATCATTTGTGATAGAGGCCCGCAATTTACTTCCCGTTTCTGGCGAGATCTTTGTAGCCTTCTGCAAATTGAGTTGAATCTCTCTTCGGCATACCATCCGGAGACTAATGGTTTGGTTGAACGTACCAATCAATCTATGATTATATACCTTCGACACTTTGTTGCTGAGAACCACGATAACTGGTCCTCCCTCCTACCCTGGGCAGAATTTGCCCTTAACAATTCGCTGGCTGAGGCCACTGGGCAGACACCGTTCGTACTCAATAATGGGCAACACCCTAGGGTACCAGTACCGTTTCCCGCTGCTGCACCTCCTCCTCTTGTGGCCGACTGGGCAACTAATGCCAGAGAGGTTTGGGATCGGACTCAAGAGTCGATCCAAGCAGCTAAGGACCGTATGAAGACGGTGTCCGATCGGTTTCGTCGCCCGGCTCCTGTCTTTTCTCCAGGGGACTTTGTGTGGCTCTCTGCAAAACACGTGAGACTTAGAGTGAGCTCTGTCAAATTTGCTCCTCGCTTCCTGGGTCCTTATGAGGTTCTTCGACAGGTAAATCCTGTAGTCTATCAATTGAAGTTACCTGTCCATCTTAGGATTCATGACAAATTCCATGTCTCACTGCTAAAGCCGGCTATTTTACCTCACGCTCGTGAAGTGCACTCTCCTGCCTCTGATTCCTCTCGCTCTAGCTATGAGGTACGAGCCATAGTTGGTTCTAAGATGGTTAGAGGGCGCAGGTTCTTCTTGATAGATTGGGAGGGCTATGGCCCGGAACATCGCTCTTGGGAGCCTGAGGAGGCTGTCCATGCTCCCGACTTAGTTGCCGATTACCTGCGTCGCCGGGAGGGGGGTCCTTGAGGGGGAGGTACTGTTACGGTTGCTGCGAGCACTGGAGACTAAGTCCAGATTTCTTGCTACTGCACATGTGCGAGCGCTGGAGACTAAGTCCAGATTTCTTGCTACTGCACATGTGCGAGCGCCGGAGACTAAGTCCAATCTTGGAGCCATTGCACATGTGCGGGTGACATCATCGCTGACACGAGGTCACATGTCTCTGACACCTTCTATGCCGATTGGTCGCTGGTCATGTGCTTGTGACGTCTTGCTCGGTGATAGGCCAGCATGACGTCACTCCTGTCGTTCTGGCAGCGGATTGGCTCTGGTGTCCTCCATCTTGGATGAGGCACAGAGTCTATATAAGACCCTGACACACGCCGCATGGTGCTCAGTCCTCTTGGTTCATGCATATGAGTAGACGCTCTGTGCGCGTTCCTCTAGGCATTCCTCTGTCTATGCTAGGTGAGCGCTACCGGCAGGGTAGCGTTCTTATACCTTACAGCTTCGGCTGCTGTCCGTATCCTTACCTCTTAGGGGAGCGGACATAGGCAGGTGCCTGAGGCACATGGTCTGGCTGGGCCTTGTGATTCTACTCGTAGGTGGACGTTGCCGCTAGGGTAACGTTCCTTATACTGCGTCTGGCAGTTGTTCGTATCCTCGCACACTAGGGGAGCGAACAGAGGTAGGAGCTTTGTGCGGCTTACGCTGCTGTTCGTCTCTTTTGCACCACTAGAAGAGCGGACCTAGGCAGGTGCCATATCTAGTGGTTCGTGTCCTCGCACACTAGTGGAGCGAACGCAGGTAGGAGCTTTGTGCGGCTTACGCTGCTGTTCGTCTCTTTTGCACCACTAGAAGAGCGGACCTAGGTAGGTGCCATTTCGCACACATTGCCTTTGTCTCTGTGATTGTTAACAGAGATCATTCCACACACCCTCCAAGTAAGGGAGGAATTGCTTTACTTACTTATTATATTCTTCTGTGAGTTAACAGAGGTATTGCACTCTGCCATAGTCTGCAGCAAAGTCTTTGCACGGTGGACCCTGACTGTCTGATACTCCTTTCAGTTATTATCAGACAGCCCCCCGTAACAGATAGATAGATAGATAGAGGGATAGATAGATAGATAGATAGATAGAGGGATAGATAGATAGATAGATAGATAGAGGGATAGATAGATAGATAGATAGATAGATAGAGGGATAGATAGATAGATAGAGGGATAGATAGATAGATAGATAGATAGATAGATAGAGGGATAGATAGATAGATAGAGGGATAGATAGATAGATAGAGGGATAGATAGATAGATAGATAGAGGGATAGATAGATAGATAGATAGATAGATGGATAGATAGATAGATAGAGGGATAGATAGATAGATAGAGGGATAGATAGATAGATAGATAGATAGAGGGATAGATAGAGGGATAGATAGATAGAGGGATAGACCCCCCAGTGTCACAGTCTGGATGGAGATCAATAGATCTGCCATGTTTGATCTCGTGGCTTCAAATAATATCAATAATTGTTCTTACCCCGAGAGATCGATAGATATTTCCACCGCGGTGATAAATATCAGGACGGCCTCATTAGGGATTATCAGAAATTATGTATCCAATCAGCTGTGTAATACAGAAATGCAGAGATTGATTTTTGCCTTAAAAGTGGATTACATAGTATTCATCGCTGGAGAAGTATTAGCCCAAATCACCCAAAAGATGGCCGCGCTATGCTAATCTCCCATCTATCTCCATATGAGACTAATCAATAGCTGCCGCTTGGAAATGAGCAGCCGCAGGGAGCTGCGGGGTCATTAATGTGAGAAATCTCCCAGTTGGGATATTAACTAATGTGTTAAATCCTTGACTTTACAGGAAATGATTTTTAGGTTTGTAGCAGGAACAGCAAATTAGGTCATTGGAGGCTGAGCGGCACAAAGACCGAAAGAGGGGATTCTAGACATGGCCGTAAGGGTATAATACCTACTGGATGTGTCTCTCCAAGTAATATAGGCTGGATGTGAGCTCTGTGTGTCTCTCCCAGTAATATAGGCTGGATGTGAGGTCTGTGTGTCTCCAAGTAATATAGGCTGGATGTGAGCTCTGTGTGTCTCTCCCAGTAATATAGGCTGGATGTGAGGTGTGTGTGTCTCTCCCAGTAATATAGGCTGGATGTGAGGTCTGTGTGTCTCTCCCAGTAATATAGGCTGGATGTGAGCTCTGTGTGTCTCTCCCAGTAATATAGGCTGGATGTGAGCTCTGTGTGTCTCTCCCAGTAATATAGGCTGGATGTGAGCTCTGTGTGTCTCTCCCAGTAATATAGGCGGCATGTGAGCTCTGTGAGTCTCTCCCAGTAATATAGGCTGGATGTGAGCTCTGTGTGTCTCTCCCAGTAATATAGGCTGGATGTGAGCTCTGTGTGTCTCTCCCAGTAATATAGGCTGGATGTGAGCTCTGTGTGTCTCTCCCAGTAATATAGGCTGGATGTGAGCTCTGTGTGTCTCTCCCAGTAATATAGGCTGGATCTCAGCATACATTTCTATGTAAGAAGCAAAGCAAATGAACGCTAATACAATATCTTCGCACAGGTGGATGTTGCCTTTAAAGGAAATCTGTCACTTGCTATTAATATTTTTTTCACCTGGTGTAAATGTTCTCCTGAATTCTGATGGTTTTTTTTGTTTCTTGGATTTAAAAAATTATATGAAATTAAAAAAAATCTATATTGACAACATTGAATCTCCCTTTTATTTGTGTAGCGATATCACTCTGCAATAATGGCTTAAATGTCAAATGCTTTTTGCAGACAGTTTTCATTCAATGACTGCAAGCAGTGCAGTGCAGTGAACTGCTAATCTGTTAAAAATAGAGACAAATTGAAAGATAACCTTTATTACCAATGTTAAGGAATCTCTCATGTAAATGTTTAGTGACATCACTAATCGGCAATCAATCAAATGCCATTCACTTCTTGTAAACTGTTTTCATTCACCGACAGCAAGCAAAAGTTTTAAAAATGGGGAAAAACTAAAAACAAACAACAGGTGATACTTACAAGGTGTTATATATAACCATTTGTGAAGCAATATCATTACTCAGTAACTGATCAAAAGTCAGTCGCTTCTTCTTAAGTGTTTTATTCCCTGACAGCAAGCAGGGATTTTAAAAATACTGACACATTAGAGGGGAAAAAGAAAACCTTTATTGTCAAATTTAAGAAACTAGACATTATTATTCTCCATCAACTAAATGTTTCTCCTTTAATGTAAACTGCTTTTATTCACTGACAGCAAGCAGACATTTTAAAAATGGTGATAAATTAAAAAAATATATATATTGGCAAAGTTTCATATTTACCGCATGACGAATCTCCCTTTCATCTATGAAGCAATATCATTTATTAGTAAATCGCTTGGGTCCTAATCGCTTCTTGTTTCATTCATTGACAGGAAGCAGAGATTTAATAAATAGTGGAAAATTGAGAAATGCTTCTACACATTCTCAGTCTTCAGTGCATTTTGTGCAGTGATATCATTACCCGGCAATCTATCCAATGCTAATCCCTTCTTGGATACCGTTTTCATTCACTGACAGCAAGCAGGAATTTTAAAAATGTTGAAAATCTGGTTTGAAAAAAAAAAAAAAAAAGCACAATTTCTCCAAACTTTCTCCCACGAAGCTGTGCAGAGTTTCTGGCCGGACATATGCTTTCCATTACGCCGGGAGGTCGGGCTGGCATCAGGCCGTGACTATAGCTGTAGGAAAACGAAACATGCGGGGGCCAGGCTGGCACGGCCGTGGCTTTTTACAAGATGTCTGCCGGTGCCAGTGTGCATTGTGTAGACATATTATTCGGACATTATAGGCCTGAGTTACAAGCCCTGAGAAGAAACTAAACGGAAAGAAGAAATGATTGCTTTCTTAAAGGGGCGTCAGGATTAAGACTCATTTTCATATAATAAGTTACAAGACTCCGTATCTATCAGAGCAGAAAATGAAAAAATGCGTCATCCACCCTGGAGGACCCGAAGCATCCATGGCAGCCCATTAATTTCACTGCGGATGTGTAATACCTCACTTCACCTGCGGAGGAGCTGCAGTAAAAACTCTTTGTCAGGTTCTCCTAGACGTCTTGGACCAGTGAGAACAAGAATGATTGAGGCTTAGACCCCTTTCACACTGCGTTCCGATCTGCGGTCATTGGTCCCGTCGGGTCTTCTGTCAGAGCCCCCCACAAAACGTGTTTTAGACGTATGCACCGACAGGTTCACTTACTATAAAGGTGCAGACGGAGTCCCCGTGTGCTCTGTCGTGCACCATTTTTCGGAGTATACACTTTCTGGAGTAGTATACTGTGTCTGAGTGCTCGACTCTAGAAAGCGTATACTACCGAAAATGGTGCACAAAAGAGCACACGGTGACTGCGTCTGCACCATTATAGTAGGTGGCTCCGTCGGCGCAAACGTCTGAAACCCGTTTTGTGGGAGGTTCGAACGGAAGCCCAGACAGGACCGCTGAGTGGAGAGCGGAACGCAATGTGAAAGGGGGCTTAGAAAATACACATTTTCCCCGGACAAAGTGGACACCTGGACACTCAGTGGTAGCAAGTCTCACAAGCAGTGGAACCCCAAAAGCCTCTGGGAAAGTGTAGCTCCCCCGATCTTATTTTATTGGGGGGTTTCTGGTGTCTTGAGCCACATTTGGAGGCAGAAATACTGTCATGTTTCTGCAAATTGTCACACCCAAAAGGCCCAATCGTCTGCAAAAAAAAGTTTGGAAAAATTGGAAAAAAGTTGGCCAAGCCAAGCGAGACTCCCTGGATTCCGAAAAGAGTTTATAAATCTCCCAGACGTTGTAGCCACGATCACCAATTTTTTAATGTAATCCCAAATCCATATTGGATGGGAAATACAGTAAAAGGGATGTTCCAAACTCCTGTAAAAAAACAAATTCCAAAACGAGTGCCCTAACACTAGCCAAAAAAAAGCAAAACGTCTACATCAAAGCCCTGTCCCTCTTTGGGACACTGCCCAAAATTAAGATCAAGAGGAAGATCATGTGTCTGTAAATTGTCACAACCAAAATGCCCAATCTCCTGCAAAAAAAAAAATTGGGAAAAGTTGGCAAAAAGTTGGCCAAGCCAAGTGAGACTTTCTGGTCTCCGAGAACAGTTTATACATCTTCCAGACATCGTAGCCTCCGTCACCGATTCCTTAATGTAATGCCAAATCATGACCTATATTGGATGGGAAGAAATGGGATGTCCCAAACTCCCGTAAAAAAAAAAACATTTCCAAAAGTTAGCACGGGTGCCGTAATACCAGCCAAGAAAACCATCCTTCTTTTGGCCTCTACCCAAAATTAAGATCATGTGTCTGCAAATTGTCACACCCAAAATGCACAATCTCCTGCAAAAAAAAAAAAAAAATTTGGGAAAAGTTGGCAAAAAGTTGGCCAAGCCAAGTGCGATTTCCTGGTCTTCGAGAACAGTTTATACATCTTCCAGACGTCGTAGCCTCCGTCACCGATTCCTTACTGTAATGCCAAATCCTGACCTATATTGGATGGGAAGAAAAGGGATGTCCCAAAGTCCTTTGAAAAATAAAACCCAAACATTTCCAAACGTTGGCACGGGTGCCGTAACAGCAGCCAAGAAAAGCGTCCCTCTTTTGGCCTCTACCCAAAATTAAGATTCAGGAGGAAATGGACTGTTGTCTTTGCCAGATTTTTTCAGGATATTGTCGAAAACTCTGGCCAATTTTTTGTTTTTCTATCTAGTCCATGCCCCCTGTGATGAAAAAAATAAAACATTTCCTAAAGTTGGCACGGGTGCCGTAACACCAGCCAAGAAAAGCGACATGTCTACATCAAAGCCCTGTCCCTCTTTTGGCCTCTGCCCAAAAACAAGATCAGGAGGAAATGGACTATTTTCTTTGCCAGATTTTTTTTGAGGACATTGTCAAACTCTGGCCAAGTTGTTTTTTTTCTATCCATTTTATTCTATCTATTTCTATTTAGAAAAAAAAGATAAAAAAAAAAAATTAGAGTCAATGTTTTAGTTGATTTCTCAAAAAGTTCCAAAAGGGGCAAAACGGAATAAAAAAAGGCCCCTTATTTTTCAGCTTATACGGAACACATTGTGTGTATCCTTAATATTCAGGTCACATCGGAGGCAGCCTCCCCTCTCGGAGGGCGCCTGGGCACGTACCAGCGTGTAGGGTTCTTCTGCTTTGAATAGGAGCACATGGAGCTAATAATGGCCGCTGTGTAGGTTTTTGCACGGTATATGCCAAAGCTGGTCCCAACAGAGGCCGATAAATAAGGCCTGACAAATTAAAGTTGCATCAAGGGCCGGAAGCCTCCCGCGTTATCGGGTAAATTACAATAATAATGAGGATTACAATATGATACAAAATGAATCGCCATCAATGTCCGCTCCGAAGTCACAGGCGGCCTTTATGCCGGTGCCGATTCTTTGGATTCCTGAAGTTGTCAACAAGGCCCCTTTTCACGCAAGTGGTGCAGGAGACTGACAGAAGCCCGTCTTTGTACCGCTGCTGCGTGGTGTGGGCTGCAAGAATGCAAGGGGAATGTGAGGCCACCGTGTCACCGGCACAAAGAGAGAGACGCTTTGTGCGAGGAGACTGGAGCAGAATGACAATGACATCACTTCATATGACCTCATTTTCATCCGAAATATCATGATGTTCCGAGGCGGCAGTGATATGCTAAGTAGCGCATTCCCCGCTCCCTTTCTGTGATTTGTGCTTTGTGGGTGTATAAAGAGTGCGGGACGTCGAGCTGGAGGGGGCCACTTCAAGTGGGTGAGCGCTCCGATTTCCAAGGTCATTGGCGCTATTGGCAAAAAAAAAAAGGTTTTATTCTTTTCCTGCAGCTGCCACCTTACTTCAAAAGGGCCGAATCCTAGCAAATCGACCAGCAGACATAATAATGGGAAGAAAGAAGGACATGTAATATGCATTACGCCGTCCCTGCCTAGATTATCTGCCTTCTGTAGAGCCGCGCCATTCAATAGGGGGGCGAGGACAAGGGGAACGGAGGGAAAACTCTAACAAAAAGTCTGCCTGTGCGATCACCGGGGTCTATACATTACTATAACCTGGATATAATAATGCATGTCTAGACCGGGTCATGCCAAATGTGACCCCCTTCTGTAAAATCCCCATGTGTGCGCGAAGACAGAGCGCACTTCCTCATCCTTATATGGTCCCGCCATGGATTCCTGCCCGGATCGCAGGGATTAGATAACATTAACACAGACGGAGATGTTAGCATGTTTTGGACAGGTCTTGCCAGAACTGGAAATCGCAGGCGTCTCCCGTAACTTTCCTATACATTTGCAGGCGAGTAAGGGTTAATAAGAGTCGGGTCTCCCCCGCTATGTAACGGAGTCTTTTCATTTATATTGCAAGTGGGGTTACCCGAGTGAAATACGTCATCGGGTGACAAGTCCGCCATTTTTAAAGAGGCAGCAAGGCCAAGGAAAAGAGGCTAAGCTAACAGATCAGAGAATGTGATAAGTCAGAATTAATAGATTTGACCTGATTGTTTGGGTTAGCGCAGTCTAGTAAACTGGTGCAGCACAAGAGAAGTCGTAGATACGAGAGTGGGAGGTTTGAATTATGGAGAAGGTAAGAGCCTGATAGGATGGTAGACAAAGATGAGGAGGTGATGAGAAATGATGCAGCATTGTGGAGAGGACGAGTAAGAAGGTAGACAGAGATGAGGAGGAGATGTAGGGCGGTGCAGCACTGTGGAGAGAACGGGTAAGGAGGTAGACAGAGATGAGGAGGAGATGTAGGGCGGTGCAGCACTGTGGAGAGGATGGGTAAGGAGGTAGACACAGATGAGAAGGAGATGTAGGGCGGTGCAGCACTGTGGAGATGACAGGTAGGGAGGTAGACAGAGATGAGAAGGAGATGTAGGGCAGTACAGCATTGTGGAGAGGACGAGTAAGAAGATAGACAGAGATGAGGAGGAGATGTAGGGCGGTGCAGCACTGTGGAGAGGACGGGTAAGAAGATAGACAGAGATGAGGAGGAGATGTAGGGCGGTGCAGCACTGTGGAGAGGACGGGTAAGGAGGTAGACACAGATGAGAAGGAGATGTAGGGCAGTACAGCATTGTGGAGAGGACGAGTAAGAAGGTAGACAGAGATGAGGAGGAGATGTAGGGCGGTGCAGCACTGTGGAGAGGATGGGTAAAGAGGTAGACACAGATGAGAAGGAGATGTACGGCGGTGCAGCACTTTGGAGAGGACTGGTAAGAAGGTAGACAGAGATGAGGAGGAGATGTAGGGCAGTACAGCACTGTGGAGAGGACGGGTAAGAAGGTAGACAGAGGAGATGTAGGGCAGTGCAGCTCTGTGGAGATGACAGGTAGGGAGGTAGACACAGATGAGAAGGAGATGTAGGGCGGTGCAGCACTGTGGAGAGGACGGGTAAAGAGGTAGACACAGATGAGAAGGAGATGTACGGCGGTGCAGCACTTTGGAGAGGACTGGTAAGAAGGTAGACAGAGATGAGGAGGAGATGTAGGGCAGTACAGCACTGTGGAGAGGACGGGTAAGAAGGTAGACAGAGGAGATGTAGGGCAGTGCAGCTCTGTGGAGATGACAGGTAGGGAGGTAGACACAGATGAGAAGGAGATGTAGGGTGGTGCAGCACTGTGGAGATGACAGGTAGGGAGGTAGACAGAGATGAGAAGGAGATGTAGGGCAGTACAGCACTGTGGAGAGGACGGGTAAGAAGGTAGACAGAGGAGATGTAGGGCCGTGCAGCACTACGGAGAGGACGGGTAGGGAGGTAGACAGAGATGAGAAGAAGATGTAGGACGGTGCAGCACTATGGAGAGGATGGGTAGGGTGTTGGACAGGGATAAGAAGAAGATGTAGGGCTGTGCAGCATTGTGGAGAGGATGAGTAGAGTGATGGACAGGGATATGAAAGAGATGTAGGGTGGTGGAGCATTGTGGAGAGGATGGGTATGGCGGTAGACAGAAATGAAGAGATGTATAGCAGTGCAGCACTGTCAAGAGGATGGGTAAGGAGGTAGACAGAGATGAGGAGGAGATTTAGGGCGGTGAAGCACTGTAGAGAGGACAGGTAAGGAGGTAGACACAGATGAGGAGGAGATGTAAGGCAGTGCAGCACTATGGAGAGAATGGGTAGGGTGGTAAACAGAGATGAGGAGGAGATGTAGGGCAGTGCAGTGTCGCGGGCGGAGGAGGGGACGCCGCGCTCTCCCTACTGCTCGGGTCCGGCTGGCACTGCGGCCTGCTGCTGCTGCTCGGTGGCTCGGGCGATGGGCCGGATCCCGGGGACTCGAGCGGCGCTCCTCGCCTGTGAGTGAAAGGGGATTGGGATTTGGGATAGTCTATTGTCCGTGACGCCACCCACGGTTGTGGTGATTTGTTGACACCACCGCTGCTCTGTATGGGAATCCCGGGAGTGGTGGTGTGGAGCAGCCAGATGTTAATCCTCCCCTCCGTGGGTAGGGGGGTTGGTTGTCCTGGGGCCCGATGATGAGGTGGGTGATGCAGGGTTAGGTGGGGTGCAGGGACGCGGGGGCAGCTCCGTGCCTTGCGGCACTGTGGTACTCACTCAGCCTGAGACGATGACACAGTTCTCGGTAAAACACACCGCTGGAAAGACGGTTCCCACGGACGGCTGCACTCGCTTTCCCCAGTAGGTGACGGTGACGGTCCCTTTTTCCTGCACCTAAAGTGATGATGGTCGCGATGGGTTCCCACCGGTAACCCGCTCCCCGGCTTGGATATGGGCCGGAGGAGTCCTACTTTGCCCGCAGGCGCTGGCCCTGAGAAACTGGTGCCCTGGCGGTGGCGGTGTCTCTCTGTTATAATTGGACTGTTGCCTTCAATCGGGACTTGGTTGTTAGGAGACAGACGTCCCCTTCACTGACGGATTTGGCAAATTATGGCGACTCCTAGCCTTGCCGGGATCCGAAAGGCCCCTGCCCTAGTGCTGACTGTTCTTCGTATACTGCTCCAGACCGCCGGGTCACCACCCATCCGCGGTCCTTCCAGCAACCTCCGAGCAGTCCCCCTGCAGACTATCACCGCCGTCTGCTGACCTTGCTGTCACTGTCCGGGGCACACACCCGGACCAACTTCAGGCCTTACAACTATCACTTCAGCTTCTCTCTTTAGCTCCACTACTACTTCCTTCTACTTCACTCCCTTTTCTTAACTGCCTGGTTCTCCCGCCTCCAGGGCTGTGAACTCCTCGGTGGGCGGAGCCAACCGCCTGGCCCACCCCCTGGTGTGAACATCAGCCCCTGGAGGAAGGCAACAAGGATTTTGGTAGCCTAGGTGTTCCTAACTGGGGTGTAGGGTGTGGTGGTGTTGTGACCTGTGACCCCTGGCTTGCCCAGGGCGTCACATTCCCCCTTAGCAAAATGCAGACCGTCCGCGGGCTGCCCGTCCAACACCGGTTTTATTTTCTGAAAAATAGATAAAAGAGAATAACACACATACAACTTATGACATCATCCCACATCGGGAGGTTCAGTCCTTAAACGTTGCTAACGGTTTACGGTTACGGTCTCCGCTCTCTCCCACCCAAGCAACCTGGCCCTGATGCTGCCCCTAAAGCCCAGGCAGCACCCCTTTACTCCAGTCCTGCACCAAGTCACCCGAGCGGGATCTGTCCTTCCCCTCCAGAGGGTAGCCACCGGTTCCTGTGGTGGCTGGGCCCCAGCTTGCTCTGCTGAGGGCCCTCCTTCCAACCTGCTTCTCCGGAGGCAGCAACTGCGGAAACGGTAACGGTAAAACAACTTATTTACATGCCACTAACGTTTGTGGTTGTCCTGCAAGTTCACGGGCTTATCCATAAGCAGTTCCTCATGCAAAACTTTCAAACGGTCCCCACGGGGACAACGGTGCCGGCTACGGCCGGTTTCCAATCACGGTTAATCAGATGAACTTCACGGTTTCATTTTACTTATCATCATTTTTTTCAACAAACTTTTAAACAAACACTCAGTGGTGGTCCCAACGGGGACTGGACAACGGTGCTCCGCTGCCCTACTCCGGATATTCAGCTTCATCCGAGGGAGGGGGTGCAGGACTCACTCTGCTCTCCTGGCTGCCCCTTAGTTTTGCATCTAGGGCGAACCACCCCCTCTCTCCACAGTGCCGGGTATACTGCACGATGTCGCCCGGCATCAGGTTACGGCCGGGATGCTCCTCAGGCAGGTGGGCATTCACATCCCGCCGGGCTATAAACACCTCGGCCTCCAGGCCCGGTTCATATATAAACCCATAGCCCCGGCGGACATCAAACCGCCTCACCTGCCCTTCGTACAGCGGGCCCCGGACACGGAACGTTGCTTGACGGAGGTTTTCTTTTTCTCTAATTGCTCGGGCCACCAGCTCCGCTTTCTTCTTCTCTCTTTCACCGATCTCCAGGCCCAGCGGTACCGGCTCCCTGTCCCAGTACGGCGCTGCTGCGAGCTCCGGCGCACGGGTCGGGCCCCGCAAGGCCTGTTGGATATTGCCCACTGCTGGTACTCTGGGCGACAGGTCCCGCGGTGACGTGGCCTTGGACGCTGCCTTGCAGCGACAACCCGGCGCTACCTCAGCCGAGGTGTGGGGGATGGGCACAGGGGCTTTCCGCAGCTGGGCCTCCGGCTCGGAACGGGTCATCAGCTCCGGCTCGGGGATTTTCTCTGGAGACGCCTCCGGTGCGGTTTTCGGAGCCTTCCAGGGCAACACCTCCGGTCGACTACGGGCTCCGGCTACAGGTCGGCCCGCCTGGGCGGGCATGCTGGGTATTGCTACCGGTTGCGGTGGTAGCGGGCCTAGTGGCGGGGTCACGGCTTCCGAGACGGGTGGCGAGGGAGGCAGCGGGGGGAGAGGGCTTGGACCGGGTCCCGCAGCCGCGATGACCGGCCCTTTAAGGGCATCGGGGCGTGGGTCACTCACCCTCCTTTCCTCCGCTTCCTCCTCGCGTCTCCGCACGGTCGCTATGACGTCCGCCATGTCGGTCTCCCACTCCTCCATGAGGAGCTGCATCTTAACCTGCAGCCTTTGGTAGAGCTGCGCGGTCCGGATTTCCACCCACGCCGCGGTTCCAGGCGCGGGGGCTACGGTGCTGTGGCACGGCATGAACATGTTGCTGGCGGCCTCTCCCAGGAACAAGATGTCCGCAGAGTCCTGGCGTCCCTGCTTTTATAGCTGTGTTCACATGCAGCCAGCCGCCATCGCGTCCCCCTTAGCTTCTTTTCGGCCCCTCCTCTATCGGGGCGGGTTTTTGGCCTTCGCGCCTCTGCTACTCGAGAAGACGCTCGAGCGGGAACTTTTCGCGCCAAAGATGGCGGCTTCTGAAATTTTCCGGCCGGATACCTCCAACCGCCTGGCCCACCCCCTGGTGTGAACATCAGCCCCTGGAGGAAGGCAACAAGGATTTTGGTAGCCTAGGTGTTCCTAACTGGGGTGTAGGGTGTGGTGGTGTTGTGACCTGTGACCCCTAGCTTGCCCAGGGCGTCACAGCAGCACTGTGGAGAGGATGGGTAAGGAGGTAGACAGAGATGAGGAGGAGATGTAGGGCAGTGCAGCACTGTGGAGAGGATGGGTTTTTGTGCTTGACAAAGATGAAGAGGAGATGTAGGGCGGTGCAGCATAGTGAAGGGTTTTGTGGGGTGGGCGTGTGTTTTGCCTTCTATAACGGATGGGTGATTAGTGCAGTGACTGGCTCAGAGTGAAGGCATTGTCACAGCAGTTGGAATGGAGGATTCTGGGTGCGGTATTTTGGGGTGCAAGTTTGGAGAGGGACAGTCTTGATTGGTAGAAAGTTACATATTCCCAAAATGGTAAGTTTTCCTGTGGATAGGAGAAAACGTACTGATCGCTGGGACCCACAGCAAGCCCAGAAGTGAACAGAGCAGAGGAGCGCATGCTCAACCTCCGCGCCATGCATTCTTTATGCTATAAACATCCGAGCATGTTACCCAGTTTTCTCCGGCAGACCTAGAGACAATGAAAGGAGTGGAGTTGAGCATGCGCACTTCATCTACATCTGTATATCCCAACTCCTGGTCCTAGGACCCTACTCTTGGGATCTTTCAAGGCCCCAGAAGTAAGACCCATCAATTATCCCCTCTCCCAAGGCTAGGAAACGTCCAATATTGGGAACCACTCTTAAGTCAAGATGAGAATGGGTTTTGGTCGGGGCCCGTCAGAGTCTACGAGGTTCCTGGTTGGGGACCTTGGTTGTCCCAGGGAACGACTTTCTGTAGATTCCTCCTCCTGAGCTGACGATCCAGAACTCCGGGCACAAAAATGAAGGTAGGTAACCATAACCGGAGCTCTCCGCTTCCGGGGTTGTGGAAGGCAATACTGAAATCTCCAAAAACTCCATCTGATCCCCATTATCAGACTGGGAACATGTGCGGAGCAGACCCCGGCTATGCTCTCTGCGCGCTCCGGCCTCGCTCTCCCCTGGTATGTCTCATTGTACCGGGGTTATGACCCCATGTTAGGTCTCAAACCATTTTATGTGCATTCCCCGCAGAAACCGTCTCTGCAGTAAAAGGGAAGGTGACGTCCTGCGATAAATTCTGCCGCATCCTCGCTCCTCATTAAAGACACATCTCTTAATGGTTGTGAAGCCTTGTAGAGCCCGGCCGGGACTGAGGAAGAGAGAAATGAGAGATATCGAGGACAGGGCACCCCAGAAATATAGAGGATAGGGACCCCAGAAATATAGAGGACAGGGCCCCCAGAAATATAGAGGACAGGGCCCCCAGAAATATGGAGAACAGGGCCCCCCAGAAATATCGAACACAGGGCCCCCAGAAATATAGAGGACAGGGCCCCCAGAAATATAGAGGACAGGGCACCCCAGAAATATAGAGGACAGGGCCCCCAGAAATATGAAGGACAGGGCCCCCAGAAATATAAAGGACAGGGCCCCCAGAAATATAGAGGACAGGGCCCCCGGAAATATGGAGAACAGGGCCCCCCAGAAATATCGAGCACAGGGCCCCCAGAAATATCAAGCACAGGGCCCCCAGAAATATCAAGCACAGGGCCCCCAGAAATATCAAGCACAGGGCCCCCAGAAATATCAAGCACAGGGCACCCCAGAAATATGGAGGACAGGGCCCCCAGAAATATAGAGGACAGGGCCCCAAGAAATATAGAGGACAGGGCCCCCAGAAATATGGAGAACAGGGCCCCCCAGAAATATCAAGCACAGGGCCCCCAGAAATATCAAGCACAGGGCCCCCAGAAATATCAAGCACAGGGCCCCCCAGAGATATCGAGGACAGGGCCCCCAGAAATATGGAGGACAGGGCCCCCAGAAATATGGAGGACAGGGCCCCCAGAAATATGGAGGACAGGGCCCCCAGAAATATGGAGGACAGGGCCCCCACAAATATCGAGGACAGGGCCCCCCATAAATATCGAGGACAGGGCCCCCCATAAATATCGAGGAGAGGGCCCCCCACAGTCAATCATACAGTCAGGATGATACATTTTATCTGTATCCATTAAAGTCTATGATCTGCACGTCAACTCCTAATGGAGACTCTTCCACCCGAAAATGAGAAGTGAAGATGGCAATGGGCATCCATGATAAGTGTGATAATTCTGTACTGACGCTGAGCTGTGAGGGGCGCTAACCCCTCTCTATTACCGTAGTATTGGGATAATAGGGGCATTTTCTGCCCACCATTATAGAACTGGTGGTGGCACACGCTCACTACTGCTCCATTCATCGTCTATAGGAGTGGAGGTCTCACACGCTCACTATCGCTCTTTCACCGTCTATAGGAGTGGTGGTGGCACACGCTCACTACCGTTCCATTCAACCATCTATGTATAGGAGTAGTGTTCACACACGCTCACTACCGCTGCATTCACCGTCTATAGGAGTGGTGGTCGCACACGCTCACTACCGCTGCATTCACCGTCTATAGGAGTGGTGGTCACACACAGCTCACTACCGCTCCATTCACTGTATATAGGAGTGGTGGTCACACACGCTCACTACCACTCCATTAACTGTCTATAGGAGTGGTGGTCACACAAGCTCACTACCGCTTCATTCACCATCTATAGGAGTGGTGGTCACACACGCTCACTACCAATTCATTCACCGTCTATAGGAGTGGTGGTCACACACGCTCACTACCGCATCATTCACCGTCTATAGGAGTGGTGGTTGCACACGCTCACTACCGCTTCATTCACCATCTATAGGAGTGGTGGTCACACACGCTCACTACCAATTCATTCACTGTCTATAGGAGTGGTGGTCACACACGCTCACTACCGCTCCATTCACCGTCTATAGGAGTGGTGGTTGCACACGCTCACTACCGCTTCATTCACCATCTATAGGAGTGGTGGTCACACACGCTCACTACCAATTCATTCACCGTCTATAGGAGTGGTGGTCACACACGCTCACTACCGCATCATTCACCGTCTATAGGAGTGGGGGGTCGCACACGCTCACTACCGCTGCATTCACCGTCTATAGGAGTGGTGGTCGCACACGCTCACTACCGCTGCATTCACCGTCTATAGGAGTGGTGGTCGCACACGCTCACTACCGCTGCATTCACCGTCTATAGGAGTGGTGGTCACACACGCTCACTACCGCTCCATTCACTGTATATAGGAGTGGTGGTCGCACACGCTCACTACCGCTGCATTCACCGTCTATAGGAGTGGTGGTCACACACGCTCACTACCACTCCATTAACTGTCTATAGGAGTGGTGGTCACACAAGCTCACTACCGCTTCATTCACCATCTATAGGAGTGGTGGTCACACACGCTCAGTACCGCTGCATTCACCATCTATAGGAGTGGTGGTTGCACATGCTTACTACCGCTGCATTCACCGTCTATAGGAGTGGTGGTCGCACACGCTCAGTACTGCTCCATTCACCGTCTATAGGAGTGGTGGTCGCACACGCTCAGTACCGCTCCATTAACTGTCTATAGGAGTGGTGGTCACACACTCTCACTACTGCTCCATTCACTGTCTATAGGAGTGGTGGTCACACATGCTCACTACCTCTCCATTCACTGTCTATAGGAGTGGTGGTCGCACACGCTCACTATCTCTCCATTCACCGTCTATAGGAGTGGTGGTCGCACACGCTCACTACCTCTCCATTCACTGTCTATAGGAGTGGTGGTCGCACACGCTCACTACCGCTCCATTCACTGTCTATAGGAGTGGTGGTCGCACACGCTCACTACCTCTCCATTCACTGTCTATAGGAGTGGTGGTCGCACACGCTCACTACCGCTCCATTCACTGTCTATAGGAGTGGTGGTCGCACACGCTCACTACCGCTCCATTCACCGTCTATAGGAGTGGTGGTCGCAGACGCTCAGTACGACTCCATTCACCATCTATAGGAGTGGTGGTCACACACGCTCACTACCGCTCCATTCACTGTCTATAGGAGTGGTGGTCGCACACGCTCACTACCGCTCCATTCACATTGGGGACCTTTGATCTCTTTGTTCTCAGCATTGATCATCTATCCTGTAGATCTGTTATCATTTATCAACAATTTGGGGGATTGGGTCTAATCTGTGCTAATAATTTCAGTCAATTTCATTAAGCCTGGCAGATCTCTACCCAAAGAACTATCGGGTGGCTTTCAATTATTCGGGGTGCCATCTATTGGGGTTATAAGTCCAGTCCTGAATGACTGTGTTTGTCTACACAGGAAATTTACCAGTGGAATGATCACAAACTGGCTCAGTGGTTACCATCGTCTCCATTTCCACATGGGGGTGTAAGCATTGTCATGGCTGTCTGGATAGTCCCGTAGTATGAAGCAGCGTCTGTGTCTTCCTATGATGGGAAATGATCCCCATGGGGCTCAGGGGCCAAAAACATTCCTTGTGCAGCGCTATTTTATGAGTCCTTTCCGGCACTGGCACAATGGGGACTCTCAGACTTGAGTTGATACCTAGTAAAACAAGGGAGTAGATCTGGTATGTACACAGAAGCAGATGTGGTCGTTTGGGGGCTTCGACTCAAAAGACCCTTGGAACAAGTCTGTAAATAACGGGCTAGTGGTCGGCACTTTACACCGAGGAGCAAACGACCTGAATGACTTTGGTCACTGGAGTCTCTTTGAGGATTATTCCACCTTCGGTGATTGAAACTCCGACAGTTTTGGGCAAATGGAAAAGTCAACAACTCTTAAAGGAAGTCTTGTAGGGGTTGTATCGACAAAATAACCCTTGTAGATGGATGTGGTGGTGCCCATAGTGCTCGAAAGCAGAAAAAACTTTCTCCTTCCATAAAGATCTTTGGAGAGTCCAAAAGTCAGGACAGCAGTGGTTAGAGAAGAGTTGTACTGATGGCACCAACAGGCGAGAGACACCCAACTAATCAAAGAGATAGAAGGACCCAAGTCCTGCCAAGCCCCCCTGCCCATTTCTATCCTTGATGTCATACTCCGCATCGGGATCCTGACCAGTCCAGACCATCTCCTCTTCCTGGTCAGGCTTTCATGCTATATTGGATTATGCGTAGGGATGATCGAATACCACAATTATTCGGCTACGTCCATATTCAACGAATAGGTCCCCGCTGTTCGACTAGTTGCGAATATTCCATGTGCAATGTAAGTCTATGGGAAACCCGAATAGTTGTTATTCGGCAACTATTCGGGCTTCCCATAGACTTACATTGCGCATCGATTATTTGCATAGCGGCGACCTATTCGTTGAATATTCGCGAAGCCGAATATTGCCGAATATTTGTGATATTCGATCATCCCTAATTATGCGTGTGAGAGAATACAAGCCATTTTGTATTCTATAAAAACCATCTTGTTTTATAACTAAATGATGTCATAGGGTTCTTCTAACACTGACGGGCGGTGAGGTTTCACATTTCTACACACACGCTACAGCTCTTATTGGTTCATGGTAATTTCTTTGTTTGAGGTACTATATTAGCTGGTCACATGATGTAATAAAGCAGAAACTTTCAGTACACCGCAGATGGTGTGTACTATATTGATTTCTCCAACCGCTTGTAAAACAAATCTTAATAATTTGGAGTTCCAAGGGCATAGAAGTAGAGTATTTTGCTCACATGTGCAAACAGATCCACTCCATAAAAAACTACATCTGAAATATTGCTTCATTGAAGGAATCAAAACATTGTCCAATCAAACGGCTGCAAAAAAAAATAATTTTCAGGGAAAAAACCTCTTTCAAAATGTTGCAAAACATCTTAAGGTTATGCACACACGACATCTTTTCCAGGCAGATTCTGCTGGGAATTCCCTTAAAAAATGCTGCGGCAAAACCGTTGCAAAAAAATGAGCCTATATAAAAACAGTAAAACTAAACGGTTGTGAAGCCTCTCTATACAAAAGATCGACAGCACTTTTCTGATGTGTCTTTGCTTTTCTGATGCTGCTTTGCTTAAAAAAAAAAATCAGTGACTATGCTCCAGGAAAAAGGACGACCTTAAGGCTCTGTGCACACGGAATTTTTTGAGTAGTTTTTGGAGCAGAAATCTCAAAACACCTGAAAAACTTTGATTTTTTTTTTCTTGTTTCAAAATCTTCCTGGAAAACTCCCGCCATGCACAGATGTAGGAGACTGCTCCAATTACTCCCCAAAGAAGGAGCGTTCCCTGTAGTGGTTTCCACTTGGGAAGTCATCAACCTCCAAAAAAAAAAAAAAATTGCACCCAGGTCATCTTCGTCCTCTATATATCCCATCTCTCCCGCAGAGCTCTCGAGAGAAACTACTCTCTCCCGCGAGAAGGAGCATTGAGGAGACCAGACTCTTCATACCTATATAGGGCACAATGGTATATGCTACCACCGAAACAAAAACACCATAGGATTTGGCAACGAGTCAGCTCGGATATTTCACTATTGCAGACGAAGACCAATATATAGTCCTGCCGACACATGCGGGATGAAAGGCCGAGTGACTTCCAAGGGGTTTTGTCCCTATTGAATTATAACTCGTTCCCACCATAGAGAAAAGAACTTTAGCCACAGACGCCCGTGGAAAAACCGCCATTGAAATGTCATAAATCAGCCAATTACCATTCAGGAGGAAAAAAAATCAGATCTGACCCCTGCAGACACATCCATCCTTCCGATGTACCTCTTCTAAATATGAAGACCCCAGGACATTGAAGCCCTCACCCTGAGGTCAAGCGAGAAAGCACGGCCCGGCCGACCGAGCCAAGGTCCGAGAGAGAAAGGAACCTGCTCTATTCTCCATAGTGAATTCAGTTCAACTCACCATGACCTCCTCTTTAGTAAAAGGAAACCATACATTTCCTTTACCCTCAGCCGTCCACAACAACGGGAATGATTCACAGTCGTCACAAGCCCTTTTTGGAGGATAGACATTATGGCTTTTCTCTTCAGGCTTAGAAAGTCTGTTTTCAAGCTTTTTTAACGGCACGGAATTAAAAATCAGACGTTCTCTACATCTAAAGAGCAGAAGACAACAAAGGGGGCGGCTGGAAGTCTTCTCACTTACCCCCCAGAACAAAGCGAGAGGCCGGGTAGCGCTCATCTACTTTATGGCCTAACATATATAGAGCAGAGGAGGCCGTAACCTATTATCCACAACAACATCCTATAGACCTCCAACTACAAGTCCCATGGAGCCCCGGTGGAAGGAACGTAAAGAAACGTGGTCCGTAAACTCCTCTGTGTCCACTTATCTGGAATTATGTCTCTCTCCAGAGAAAAGTGATGGCTGATCCCCCCAAAAGAGGACACACTGTATAGAGAAAAGTATTGGGCACACGTGTTAGTCATTGGATTCCCATTCAGTCCAGTTGCCTTTAGTGTATAGCATCTGGCACATTGACTCCAGTATATAATATCCAGCCCTTATTGCCCCCAGTGTATAACATACAGCCACATCGCCACCCCCAGTATATAATATTTGACCCCATTTCCCCAGTGTATAACCTCCGGCTCAATTGCTTTCAATATACAATATTTGCCTGCATTGCCCCTGATGTATCACATCCAACCCCATTACCCCCAGTATATAACATCTTGCCCCATTGCCCATTCTAGAGCATCTGGTCCCAGTGCCCACTGGTGGTTTACATTTGGCCCCATCGACACTCCCAGTATATAACATCCTGCCCCATTGCCCTCACTCTGTAACATCCGGCTCCATTGCCCCCCCCCCGGTATATAACATCAGGCCTCCTTGCCCCCTGTGTATAACCCCTGGCTCCATTGTCTCCCAGTGTATAACATCTTACCGCTTTGCCACCTCTAATATATAAAATCTGGCCCCATTGTCCCCATTATATAATATCCGGCCCCATTCCACCGGGTATATAACACCAGGCCTCATCGCCCCCAGTGTATAACATCTACCCACTCACCACCCCCAGTGTGTAATATCTGTCCCCATCCCCACCCCCAGTGTATAATATCTGGCCCCATTCCAACCCCTAGTGTATAATATTTGGTCCCATTGCACCCCATATACAACATCAGGCCTCCTCGCCCCCAGGGTATAATATTTGTCCCCATTTGCCCTCGTATATACAGTGCCTACAAGTAGTCTTCAACCCCCTGCAGATTTAGCAGGTTTGATAAGATGCAAATAAGTTAGAGCCTGCAAACTTCAAACAAGAGCAGGATTTATTAACAGATGCATAAATCTTACAAACCAACAAGTTATGTTGCTCAGTTAAATTTTAATAAATTTTCAACATAAAAGTGTGGGTCAATTATTATTCAACCCCTAGGTTTAATATTTTGTGGAATAACCCTTGTTTGCAATTACAGCTAATAATCGTCTTTTATAAGACCTGATCAGGCCGGCACAGGTCTCTGGAGTTATCTTGGCCCACTCCTCCATGCAGATCTTCTCCAAGTTATCTAGGTTCTTTGGGTGTCTCATGTGGACTTTAATCTTGAGCTCCTTCCACAAGTTTTCAATTAGGTTAAGGTCAGGAGACTGACTAGGCCACTGCAACACCTTGATTTTTTCCCTCTTGAACCAGGCCTTGGTTTTCTTGGCTGTGTGCTTTGGGTCGTTGTCTTGTTGGAAGATGAAATGACGACCCATCTTAAGATCCTTGATGGAGGAGCGGAGGTTCTTGGCCAAAATCTCCAGGTAGGCCGTGCTATCCATCTTGCCATGGATGCGGACCAGATGGCCAGGCCCCTTGGCTGAGAAACAGCCCCACAGCATGATGCTGCCACCACCATGCTTGACTGTAGGGATGGTATTCTTGGGGTCGTATGCAGTGCCATCCAGTCTCCAAACGTCACGTGTGTGGTTGGCACCAAAGATCTCGATCTTGGTCTCATCAGACCAGAGAACCTTGAACCAGTCTGTCTCAGAGTCCTCCAAGTGATCATGAGCAAACTGTAGACGAGCCTTGACATGACGCTTTGAAAGTAAAGGTACCTTACGGGCTCGTCTGGAACGGAGACCATTGCGGTGGAGTACGTTACTTATGGTATTGACTGAAACCAATGTCCCCACTGCCATGAGATCTTCCCGGAGCTCCTTCCTTGTTGTCCTTGGGTTAGCCTTGACTCTTCGGACAAGCCTGGCCTCGGCACGGGTGGAAACTTTCAAAGGCTGTCCAGGCCGTGGAAGGCTAACAGTAGTTCCATAAGCCTTCCACTTCCGGATGATGCTCCCAACAGTGGAGACAGGTAGGCCCAACTCCTTGGAAAGGGTTTTGTACCCCTTGCCAGCCTTGTGACCCTCCACGATCTTGTCTCTGATGGCCTTGGAATGCTCCTTTGTCTTTCCCATGTTGACCAAGTGTGAGTGCTGTTCACAAGTTTGGGGAGGGTCTTAATTAGTCAGAAAAGGCTGGAAAAAGAGATAATTAATCCAAACATGTGAAGCTCATTGTTCTTTGTGCCTGAAATACTTCTTAATACTTTAGGGGAACCAAACAGCATTCTTGTGGTTTGAGGGGTTGAATAATAAATGACCCTCTGAATAAACTTTTCAGAATTAAAAAAAAAAGAAAGAAATAACATTCTTTTTTGCTGCATTTCACACTTCCAGGCTGATCTACAGTCCAAATGTCACAATGCCAAGTTAATTCCGAATATGTAAACCTGCTAAATCTGCAGGGGGTTGAATACTACTTGTAGGCACTGTAACACCAGGCCTCATCGCCCCCAGGGTATAATATCTAGCCTCATTCCCCCCCGTATATAACATCAGGACTTTTCGCCCCTAGTGTATAACCTCTGACCCCATCACCACTCCTAGTATATAATGTGTGACCCTATTACCCCTGTTATATAACATCCAGCCCAATTGCCCCCCGGTATATATTAGGTCTCCATATCAGGCCTCCTCATCCCCATTGTATAACCTCTGGTCCCTTTGCCCCAGTATATAACAAACAGGCCTCCTCACCCCCAGTGTATAGCCTCTGGTCCCATTGCTCCCAGTCCCATTGCCTGTGGTGTATAACATCTGGTCCCATTGCCCCCAGCCCCTTTGTCCCTGGTGTATAACGTCTGGTCCTATTGCCCCCAGCCCCATTGCCCCTGGTGTATAACATCTTATCCCATTGCCCCAAGCCCCATTGTCCCTGGTGTATAACATCTGGTCCCATTGCCCCCAGCCCCATTGCCCCTGGTGTATGACATCTAGTCCCATTGCCCCCAGCCCCATTGTCCCTGGTGTATAACGTCTGGTCCTATTGCCCCCAGCCCCATTATCCCTGGTGTATAACCTCTAGTCCCATTGCCCCCAGCCACATTGTCCCTGGTGTATAACCTCTGGTCCCATTGCCCCCAGCCCCATTGCCCCTGGTGTATAACCTCTGGTCCCATTGCCCCCAGCCCCATTGCCCCTGGTGTATAACCTCTGGTCCCATTGCCCCCAGCCCCATTGCCCCTGGTGTATAACGTCTGGTCCTATTGCCCCCAGCCCCATTATCCCTGGTGTATAACCTCTGGTCCCATTACCCCCAGCCCCATTGCCCCTGGTGTATATGTCGTGGGCGGAGGAGGGGACGCTGCGCTCTCCCACTGCTCGGGTCCGGCTGCCGCTGCTGCTGCGGCCTGCTGCTGCTCGGTGGCTCAAGCGATGGGCCGGATCCCGGGGACTCGAGCGGCGCTCCTCGCCCGTGAGTGAAAGGGGATTGGTTTTTGGGATTGTTTATTGTCCGTGATGCCACCCACGGTTGTGGTGATTGTATGGACACCACCGCTACTCTGTGTGGGGATCCCGGGAGCGGTGACAGGGAGCAGCAAAGTTGTTGGTTCTCCCCTCCGTGGGTAGGGGGTGGTCGTCCCGGGGCCCAGTGATGAGTTGGGGGATGAGGGATGGCGGGGCCGGTGCAGGGCTTGGTGGGGTGCAGGGACGCGGGGGCAGCGCTGTGCCTCATGGCACTGTGGTACTCACTCAGCCTGAGACGGGGACACAGTTCTCGGTAAAACACACGGCTGGAAAGACGGTTCCCACGGACGGCTGCTGTTGCTTTTCCCCAGTAGTTGACGGTGACGGTCCCTTTTCCTGCACCTAAGTCTGTGTTGGTAGCGATGGGTTCCCACCGGTAACCGCTCCCCAGCTTGGATATGTGCCGGAGGAGCCCCTCTTTGCCCGCAGGCGCTGGCCCTGAGAAACTGGTGCCTTGGCGGTGGCGGTGTCTCTCTCTAACGGTTGGACTGTTGCCTTCAATCGGGACTTAGTTGTTGGGAGACCCAGGAGGTCCCCTTCACTGACGGATTTGGCAAATTCACGGCGACTCCTAGCCTTGCCGGGATCCGAAAGGCCCCTGCCAATGGTGCTGGCTTCTCTTCGTATACCGCTCCGGTACCGCCGGGCCACCACCCGTCCACGGTCCTTTCGGCAACCTCCAAGCAGCCTCTCCTGCAGACGGTCACCGCCGTCTGCTAACCTTGCTGTTCTCAGTCCGGGGCACACACCCGGACCAACTTCAGGCTTTCTCAACTGTCACTTTCTCTTAACTCTCACTCTCCCTAAACTGATCTCTTCACTCCTTCACTTCCCTAGCTTAACTGCCTGGTTCCTCCCGCCTCCAGGGCTGTGAACTCCTCGGTGGGCGGAGCCAACCGCCTGGCCCACCCCCTGGTGTGAACATCAGCCCCTGGAGGAAGGCAACAAGGATTTTTGTGTAGCTTTGGTGTACCTATCCGGGGTGTAAGGTGTGGTGGTGTCATGACCTGTGACCCCTGGCTTGCCCAGGGCGTCACATATAACCTCTGGTCCCATTGCCCCCAGCCCCATTGCCCCTGGTGTATAACCTCTGGTCCCATTGCCCCCAGCCCCATTGCCCCTGGTGTATAACCTCTGGTCCCATTGCCCCCAGCCCCATTGCCCCTGGTGTATAACCTCTGGTCCCATTGCCCCCAGCCCCATTGCCCCTGGTGTATAACCTCTGGTCCCATTGCCCCCAGCCCCATTGCCCCTGGTGTATAACCTCTGGTCCCATTGCCCCCAGCCCCATTGCCCCTGGTGTATAACAAACTTTATGTAATCAATATAAAACAATAATAATAATGATTTCTTCTGACGGGGTATATGGGACATTGGGTACATGGATCTGGGTCTGACTGCTACCTCTGTGCCCATAACTGTGGCCATGCTTCATGAGATCCTTCATGACTTCCTTCTTCTAGTGGGTCCCTTCTTCCTATAGGCTGAGGCTACATATACCGTAGACACATCTTAAGACTGAAAACTCCCAACGACAACCATAGCAACTATCCAAAAGAAGTCTCATTCATCCCAGTGCTTTCCTGTGGATAGGAACCAAAACCCATTACCCAAAATGTTTAAAAAATCCATCTGCAGCCCCTACGAGAACACTGCTGGACTGACGGGTCATTCTCATTGAAGGTGCTGTATTACGGCGGCAGGTGCCTCGTGGTTCATGGCAATGTATTGAGGTACTTGGCGTCCTCCTTTGGGCTATATGGCTGTGGCTTGACGGTTGGAGTTGGCGGATCGCATTACCGGGAGCCTTTGTGTTGGGACCCACTTAAAAAATGAGTGGCTAATGGGCTCATAGAGCTTGATCGAAACAATTGATAGGAACATTTTAGTCATTCAGTTCAGGAAAACCAATGGTACCGTTGGGTGCCGGAGGGCACAGTTGGCCCTTAGGATGGAGAGCTAAGGCGAACGGCTGGAGGATAATGTGAAGTTAGGGTTAGCGGTAAGGTATCTCAATCACTTTAGCCCGGCTATCACGCTAGGTACCAAGGAAGTACCAAGCGAGCGGCGAAAGGTAGGGGAAGGGGACCCCTGCGTCTAGGGAAGGGGGAGATGGTGACCCCTGACCAAACCTACAGCTCAGGGGTGGGATTCAAATGTTTAACAACAGGTGCTCTGTAAACCCCGCCCATTTGAAAACCCACACCCATTTTGTAACCACACCCATTTTGTTAGCCACACCCATTTTCACGCACGTTCCTCAACCAAAAAATCCAAGTAATTTAAAGTATAATCTCTTTCCCCTTCTTCCCCTCCTCCACCGTCACTCTCCTGTCCAGCACCAGATGTTCCAATCACTGTCCGTGATATTGTATTAAACAGTTTTTCTAGAATTTTTTAAAATTATTACTAAAGGAGCCCTGCTAAAATTGGAACGGACGACCTTCCCCATACAGATCCCATCCCATGTGGCTGCTTTTCCTGTGCAGATCCCATCCCATTATGATCCCTTTCCCCCTGCAGATCCCATCCCATTATGGCCTCTTTCCCCTGTAGATCCCATCCCATTATGGCCTCTTTCCCCTGCAGATCCCATCCCATTATGGCCTCTTTCCCCTGCAGATCCTGTCCCATATGGCTCCTTTTCCCATATAGCTGCCATATAGCTGCCATCTTCAGCTCACTGAGCGCTTACCTGCTCCAAGCACCGGCGGGCTCTCCTCTGTCTTCCGTCCTCCGCGGCTCTCTGCACACTGACGCTGACAGGCGGCAGAAGGAGGAGGCGCTACCTCCCCACACTGCCATGACCTTTCTGCAGCGTCAGCACATCCCTGCACGCCGGGTCAGGGAGCAGACAGGCTTCACTGAACCCGGAAGTGTGGCGTGGAGGTACAGGGATTCATTTGTGCTAGTGTCTTAAAGAGACAGTAACACAAATGAATGCAGGGAACCGCCTGAGCTGTTTCTTGCCGGTTCACGGAACCAGCTGCTATTTTAACAACCGGTTCTCCCGAACTGGACAGAACCGGCTGAATCCCACCCCTGCTACAGCTGATCCCTGTGGTCCCTCACCACCCTAGATAGGTTCCACACCTATGCACCAAGATACCTGATCCTAGGTATCCATGTGCTGGGCCCTAAATAGGGAACGGGGAGCTCTTAGTCAACCCCACTAAACACTAAAATAGACACAAGGAGGACACACAGAGGGAAAAGCATTAGTGCATGCCCTCATCATCTCCTGCCTCGACTACTGCAACCTCCTGCTCTCTGGCCTCCCTTCCAACACTCTTGCACCCCTCCAATCTATCCTAAACTCTGCAGCTCGCTTAATCCACCTCTCCCCTCGCTACTCCCCAGCCTCGCCACTCTGCCAATCCCTTCACTGGCTTCCCATCGCCCAACGACTCCAGTTCAAAACATTAACCATGACATACAAAGCCATGCACAACCTGTCTCCTCCCTACATCTGTGACCTAGTCTCCCAGTACCTACCTGCACGCAACCTTAGATCCTCACAAGATCTCCTTCTCTGCTCCTCTCTTATTTCCTCTTCCCACAATCGTGTACAAGATTTCTCCCGTGCATCCCCCATACTCTGGAACGCTCTACCTCAGCACATCAGACTCTCCCCTACCGTGGAAAGCTTCAAGAGGAACCTCAAGACCCACCTCTTCCAACAAGCCTACAACCTACAATAGCCCTCAGCCCGGTAGACCACTGCGCAACCAGCTCTGTCCTCACCTATTGTACCATCACCCATTCCCTGTAGACTGTGAGCCCTCGCGGGCAGGGTCCTCTCTCCTCCTATACCAGTCTGTCTTGTACTGTTAATGATTGTTGTACGTATACCCTCTTTCACTTGTAAAGCGCCATGGAATAAATGGCGCTATAATAATAAATAATAATAATAATAATAATAACTACTTATGCACAGATGAATCAGGTAGAAGTTCAGCAAAGCTTCAGCAACGATACTACAGATGAGAGCAAGCCACCTGTTTGCAACCAGAGCTAGAATGAACTGAAAATATCACCAGCACCAGTCCAGGGAAGAAGGGAGTATTTAAGCACCAACATAATGCTGATGATCAGCAGCTGGGTGGAAGGCGAGCTCCTGCTGGGTCCAAAAGGGAGAGAGATGAATCCAGCAGGAAAGTTACCTAATACAATGACTACTGACAGCAGGAACAATGGAAAGTCAAGGGAGCATTCTGCGCAGCCAAACACTGTGACCTTCTATTGTCAGAAACCACCTGACTGTCTGTCACACGTAACACCGGGTGGTCGGGTCTCAGGGGTTAACTCAATGGGTTAACTCAAGTTGGCGCAGCGTTTCGGATGGAGCAGATTCCTATGTCCGGGACCTTCCTGTTTCTGTAAGGCTATTAAAAATCAAGCTACTGAAGATGTGGAAATGGCGGGGACGTAACGCTGAGCGCTCCCGGGCTCTGCTATTTCCATTGTGTTGTCGTTTGGCCTCGGAGCGGTGGGAACGTGGGGATGGTGCGCTCCGCGCAGATGGCTGTCATGTGACCTCTCTTTGATGAGCGACCAGGGAGGAAGTTCGGCTGTGTCAGAATTCTCATTTCTGGGCGAGCGCCTAACTGTATCATAAAACTGCAGGAGACTGCTGATATCTAGGGAAAATGCTGCGATAACCTCCAAGAAATTAATTTCCACCGTCTTATGTAAGATGTGTTATTGTCATTCTGGAATGAGCCGGGATTCTTGTGTAATAAGGAGGAACCGCACCAAGATTTCTCCTAGAAAACAGGACACTCTATGTGCTCGCTCAGCATCAAGGAGAGGGCGAGCGTGCAGGACGGCCGAAAACAAGCCCGATTACAGTGTGACTGCCTAGAGTAGCACATTCCAGTGTACGGGGGAAGCACGGGAGAAACCTGTGAGGAACGGACAACAAAGGAGGAAAAGAAGGGGGTCAAGATAGCATCATTTATTCACATCTGTGAGGTTATAATGGGTGAAATATACATGTTATTCGAGCAGTTTAGATTAGCAACCGACCAATCAAAGCACCTTTGTATTGGATGATCCGGCTTCCGGCAGGTGGAGTCGCTAAATGCAATCCTCCATAAGCAAACTATACTGCTGGGTAAATGCTGCCATCAAGGTGATAGATATCCTCATATTGTGCTGCAAACACTGAGCGCACCGACAGCGATACCTTCACATGTCCTGCATATTGTTTCTCATGGCTATTCCCTTGCATGTATTCCATTGCTGTCCCCGGGGATAATGTAAGTGGAATGGGTAAGAAATCTTAGGATCCTGTGCACACAGTGTGTGTCCTCCAGAGTCATTGTTTCTTAAATAGCCCTTGACCCACAATGGGATTTACGTTGCGTCTACCTGAAGACACAATTTTCCCATAGGTCAAGTAAGGTGTAATATTTAGTTGATTTTCTAGGATCGTGGGGTCCTTAGAGGAAGATACATTGTACATTGATGTCAGCAGCAAATCTTCAAAAATCGCCAGAAAATTCATACTAATCAAATTCAGGTGTGCGGTGGAAGCAAAGACCAACAGGGATCAGGTGAGCACCGGTAGGTATAAGATCAGATGGGCACCGGTAGGTATAAGATCAGATGGGCACTGGTAGGTATAGGATCAGGTGAGCACCGGTAGGTATAAGATCAGATGGGCACTGGTAGGTATAGGATCAGGTGAGCACCGGTAGGTATAGGATCAGGTGAGCACCAGTAGGTATAAGATCAGATGGGCACCGGTAGGTATAGGATCAGGTGAGCACCGGTAGGTATAAGATCAGATTGGCACCGGTAGGTATAGGATCAGGTGAGTACCGGTAGGTATAGGATCAGGTGAGCACCAGTAGGTATAAGATCAGATGGGCACCGTTAGGTATAGGATCAGGTGAGCACCGGTAGGTATAAGATCAGATGGGCACCGGTAGGTATAGGATCAGATGACCACCGGTACGTATAGGATCAGGTGAGCACCGGTAGGTTTAGGAACAGGTGAGCACTAGTAGGTATAAAATCAGGTGAGCACTGGTAGGTATAGGATCAGGTGAGCACTGGTAGGTATAGGATCAGGTGAGTACCGATAGGTATAGGATCAGGTGAGCACTGGTAGGTATAGGATCAGGTGAGCACTGGTAGGTATAGGGTCAGGTGAGTACCGGTAGGTATAGGATCAGGTGAGCCCCAGTAGGTATAGGATCAGGTGAAAACTGGTAGGTTTAGGATCAGGTGAGCACCGGTAGGTATAGGATCAGGTGAGCACTGGTAGGTTTAGGATCAGGTGAGCACCGGTAGGTATAGGATCAGGTGAGCACCGGTAGGTATAGATCAGGTGAGCTCCGATAGGTATAGGATCAGGTGAGCACCAGTAGGTATAGGATCAGGTGAGCACTGGCAGGTATAGGATCAGGTGAGCAGTGGTAGGTATAGATCAGGTGAGCTCCGATAGGTATAGGATCAGGTGAGCACCAGTAGGTATAGGATCAGGTGAGCACTGGCAGGTATAGGATCAGGTGAGCACCGGTAGGTATAGATCCGGTGAGCTCCGATAGGTATAGGATCAGGTGAGCACCAGTAGGTATAGGATCAGGTGAGCACTGGCAGGTATAGGATCAGGTGAGCACCAGTAGGTATAGATCAGGTGAGCTCCGGTAGGTATAGGATCAGGTGAGCAATGGTAGGTATAAGATCAGATGGGCACCGGTAGGTATAGGATCAGGTGAGTACCGGTAGGTATAGGATCAGGTGAGCACCAGTAGGTATAAGATCAGATGGGCACCGTTAGGTATAGGATCAGGTGAGCACCGGTAGGTATAAGATCAGATGGGCACCGGTAGGTATAGGATCAGGTGAGCACCGGTAGGTATAGGATCAGATGACCACCGGTACGTATAGGATCAGGTGAGCACCGGTAGGTTTAGGATCAGGTGAGCACTAGTAGGTATAAAATCAGGTGAGCACTGGTAGGTATAGGATCAGGTGAGCACTGGTAGGTATAGGATCAGGTGAGTACCGATAGGTATAGGATCAGGTGAGCACTGGTAGGTATAGGATCAGGTGAGCACTGGTAGGTATAGGGTCAGGTGAGTACCGGTAGGTATAGGATCAGGTGAGCCCCAGTAGGTATAGGATCAGGTGAAAACTGGTAGGTTTAGGATCAGGTGAGCACTAGTAGGTATAAAATCAGGTGAGCACTGGTAGGTATAGGATCAGGTGAGCACTGGTAGGTATAGGATCAGGTGAGTACCGATAGGTATAGGATCAGGTGAGCACCGGTAGGTATAGGATCAGGTGAGCACTGGTAGGTTTAGGATCAGGTGAGCACCGGTAGGTATAGGATCAGGTGAGCACCGGTAGGTATAGATCAGGTGAGCTCCGATAGGTATAGGATCAGGTGAGCACCAGTAGGTATAGGATCAGGTGAGCACTGGCAGGTATAGGATCAGGTGAGCAGCGGTAGGTATAGATCAGGTGAGCTCCGATAGGTATAGGATCAGGTGAGCACCAGTAGGTATAGGATCAGGTGAGCACTGGCAGGTATAGGATCAGGTGAGCACCGGTAGGTATAGATCAGGTGAGCTCCGATAGGTATAGGATCAGGTGAGCACCAGTAGGTATAGGATCAGGTGAGCACTGGCAGGTATAGGATCAGGTGAGCACCAGTATTATTATTATTATTTATTATTATAGCGCCATCAATTCCATGGCGCTTTATATGTGAAAGGGGTGTACATAATAGGGACAAGTACAATAATCATAAACAATACAAGACACAGACAGGTACAGGAGGAGAGAGGTCCCTGCCCTGCCCTCCCTACCAGTAGGTATAGGATCAGGTGAGCACCAGTAGGTATTGGATCAGGTGAGCACCGGTAAGTATAGGATCAGGTGGGCACCGGTAGGTATAGGATCAGATGAGCACCGGTAGGTATAGGATCAGATGAGCACCGGTAGGTATAGGATCAGATGAGCACCGGTAGGTATAGGATCAGGTGAGCACCGGTAAGTATAGGATCAGGTGGGCACCAGTAGGTATAGGATCAGATGAGCACCGGTAGGTATAGGATCAGATGAGCACCGGTAGGTATAGGATCAGATGAGCACCGGTAGGTATAGGATCAGATGAGCACCGGTAGGTATAGGATCAGATGAGTACCGGTAGGTATTGGATCAGGTGAGCACTGGCAGGTATAGGATCAGGTGAGCACCGGTAGGTATAGATCAGGTGAGCTCCGATAGGTATAGGATCAGGTGAGCACCAGTAGGTATAGGATCAGGTGAGCACTGGCAGGTATAGGATCAGGTGAGCACCAGTATTATTATTATTATTTATTATTATAGCGCCATCAATTCCATGGCGCTTTATATGTGAAAGGGGTGTACATAATAGGGACAAGTACAATAATCATAAACAATACAAGACACAGACAGGTACAGGAGGAGAGAGGTCCCTGCCCTGCCCTCCCTACCAGTAGGTATAGGATCAGGTGAGCACCAGTAGGTATTGGATCAGGTGAGCACCGGTAAGTATAGGATCAGGTGGGCACCGGTAGGTATAGGATCAGATGAGCACCGGTAGGTATAGGATCAGATGAGCACCGGTAGGTATAGGATCAGATGAGCACCGGTAGGTATAGGATCAGGTGAGCACCGGTAAGTATAGGATCAGGTGGGCACCAGTAGGTATAGGATCAGATGAGCACCGGTAGGTATAGGATCAGATGAGCACCGGTAGGTATAGGATCAGATGAGTACCGGTAGGTATTGGATCAGGTGAGCAACGGTAGGTATTGGATCAGGTGAGCACTGGTAAGTTTAGGATCAGGTGAGCACCAGTAGGTACCTCCTCTCTACTGCTGAATCTATGTCCAACTAGCCTAATTCACAGATCCACAGTGTCCCTGCTACTAGTTGAATCTATGTTCAGATAATCTGATTCACAGCTCCTCAGTGTCACTCTTCCCTGCTGCCTTTGAAATTATGTCTATGTAGCCTGATTGACAGTTCCTCAGTGTCCCTCCTCCCTGTTGCTGTTGAAATTATGTCAATCTAACCTAACTGACAGCTCCTCAGTGTCCCTCCTCCCTGCTACTGTTTAATGTATGCACATCTAGCTTGATTGACAGCTCCTCAGTGTCCCTCCTCCCTGCTGCTGTTTAATGTATGCATATCTAGCTTCATTGACAGCTCCTCAGTGTCCCTCCTCCCTGCTACTGTTTAATGTATGCATATCTAGCTTCATTGACAGCTCCTCAGTGTCTCTCCTCCCTGCTACTGTTTAATGTATGCACATCTAGCTTGATTGACAGCTCCTCAGTGTCCCTCCTCCCTGCTGCTGTTTAATGTTTGCACATCTAGCTTGATTGACAGCTCCTCAGTGTCCCTCCTCCCTGCTACTGTTTAATGTATGCATATCTAGCTTGATTGACAGCTCCTCAGTGTCCCTCCTCCCTGCTACTGTTTAATGTATGCATATCTAGCTTGATTGACAGCTCCTCAGTGTCCCTCCTCCCTGTTGCTGTCAAAATCTCCCACTGCTCAGCACATGCTGCAGCTGTCAGTCAGGCTAGGTGGGGGTAGACTGGATTATGCAGCCATTTTGGTATGGATTTGACATCAGGTCTATGTAATAATCTAGGGAGCCATAATTTCTGATCCCCGGAACACCCCTTTAAGATAACAAGAGACTGTCTTCCAAGGAAGCCGTCCATAATAAGAGGTAAGAAGCGAAGGCGGAATGGATATGAATAAACCCTCTATGTACTGCGGTGGCACCACATAAATAAGAATAATCCCAGCATACATAGCAGAGGAGCCGTCCGCACAGGCACAGAAGGAATCGCAGACGTCTTGGGGCTTCTAATACAAACTCTCCAGGATTTGGGATCTGTTCCCGAATTTGCAGAAGAATCTTTGAAAAGATTCCATAATGTGTCAAAGGAAACCAGAGTCTCCCACACACTTGGAGCAGAAGCTATCACTGAGCTGTTCTCCAGCCGCCGCCGCTGCTGCTGCGCGGATCACTTTCACATGCTGCTTTCTAACTAAAATAGTTTGTACGAAAAAGCAATGTATTTTCAAGCCTCGCTGGCCGGGATTCAGAGCAGTATTCCTTTTCTGTGTCTCCGGCCTGCATCCTGTGAGCGGTTACCTCATCGAATATCTGCCGCCTACTCAAGGAACCTTAACTTCTTCGTGCCTGTGAGGTGGCGGCCCTGGCGGAACGGAGACGCCTGCTCGGTCCTATGCTATAAACTAAAGGGTTTCTTAATTTTACACCTCTGACGCTTCTTCTAGACCATCACAAGATCTTCTCAGCTGCATTAGGACCCAACAAGAATCGTGACCCAATGCAAAATCTGTACCAGCACCTATTTATAACACTATCATACGCTCCTCCCTGCTGCTGCTGAATCTCCAACCATATGCCTGATTGACAGCTTCCCACTGTCCTTCCTCCCTGCTGCTGCTGAATCTACAACAATATGGCTGATTGACAGCTTCCCACTGTCCTTCCTCCCTGCTGCTGCTGAATCTACAATAATATGGCTGATTGACAGCTTCCCACTGTCCTACCTCCCTGCTGCTGCTGAATCTCCACCCATATGCCTGATTGACAGCTTCCCACTGTCCTTCCTCCCTGCTGATGCTGAATCTCCACCCATATGCCTGATTGACAGCTTCCCACTGTCCTTCCTCCCTGCTGATGCTGAATCTCCACCCATATGCCTGATTGACAGCTTCCCACTGTCCTTCCTCCCTGCTGCTGAATCTCCACCCATATGCCTGATTAATAGCTTCGCACTGTCCTTCCTCCCTGCTGCTGCTGAATCTACAACAATATGGCTGATTGACAGCTTCCCACTGTTCCTCCTCCCTGCTGCTGCTGAATCTGCACCCATATGCCTGATTGACAGCTTCCCACTGTCCTTCCTCCCTGCTGCTGAATCTACAACAATATGGCTGATTGACAGCTTCCTACTGTCCTTCCTCCCTGCTGCTGCTGAATCTACAACAATATGACTGATTGACAGCTTCCCACTGTTCCTCCTCCCTGCTGCTGAATCTCCACCCATATGCCTGATCGACAGCTTCCCACTATCCTTCCTCCCTGCCGCTGAATCTCCAACCATATGGCTGATTGACAGCTTCCCACTATCCTTCCTCCCTGCTGCTGAATCTCCAACCATATGCCTGATTGGCAGCTTCCCACTATCCTTCCTCCCTGCTGCTGCTGAATCTCCAACCATATGCCTGATTGACAGCTTCCCACTGTCCTTTCTCCATGCTACATCTTCAACCATATGCCTGATTGACAGCTTCCCACTGTCCTTTCTCCATGCTACATCTTCAACCATATGCCTGATTGACAGCTTCCCACTGTCCTTTCTCCCTGCTGCTGATAAAGTTCAAGTAACCCAGCCTGTTTTACAGCTAGTCAGTGAATCTATTCCTTGCCGCTGAATTATCTCCATCCATCTAGCACCTCTCCTCCCTGCTAATAAACAACTTCTCACTGTCCTTCCTCCCTGCTGCTGATAAATCTCAACTAACCCAGCATGATGTACCAGCACCTATTTATAACACTATTTGTCATACTCTCCTCCCTGCTGCTGCTGAATCTCCATCCATATGCCTGATTGACAGCTTCCCACTGTCCTTCCTCCCTGCCGCTGAAAAATTTCAAGTAAGCCAGCCTGTTTTACAGCTACTCAATTTACCTATTCCCTGCTGCTGATGAGTCTCCACCCATCTAGCACTTCAGTGTCCCTCCTCCCTGCTGAATCTCCATGCATATGTCTGATTGACAGCTTCTCACTGTCCTTCCTCCCTGCTGCTGATACATTTCAATAACCCAGCCTGATTTACAGCTACTCAGTATACCTATTCCATGCTAATGAAGAATCTCCACCTATGTAGCACATCAATGTCCCTCCTCCCTGCTGCTGCTGAATCTCCACCCACATGCCTGATTGACAGCTTCTCACTGTCCTTCCTCCCTGCTGCTGATAAATTTCAACTAATCCAGCCTGATTTACAATTATTCAGTATACCTATTACCTGCTGATGATGGATCCTCACCCATCTAGCACATCAATGTCCCTCCTCCCTGCTGCTGATGAATCTCCACGCGTGTGCCTGATTGATAGCTCCTAAGTGTCCCTCCTCCCTGCTGCTAAGTCTCAACTAACCCAGATTGAGTTACAGCTCCTCACTGTTTCTCCTACATGTTGCTGATAAATCTCATCTAACCAAGCCTGATTGACAGCTACTCAGTGTTCCTACTCCCTGCTGCTGAATCTCCGACCCATCTAGCATTAATGAGAGCACCTCATTGCCCCTCCTCCCTGTTGCTGCTGATCTCTTTCCACATAATCTGGTTGACCATTTCTCAGCATTCCTCCTCCCTGCTACTACTACACCTGCTTAGGTGGATTGGCAGCTCCTCAGTGGCCCTCCTCCCTGCAGCTGATGAATCTTTGCCCACTTTGCCTGTTAACAGCTCCTCAGCATCCCTCCTTTCTGTCGTTGATGAATCTTCACCCACTGCTTTGTTTATATCAAGGAAATCACCTTTTAGGCTTCTCCAGGACCAAGCTGCAATTACCTCTATAGCATAGTTGCCAAATTTGAGTGATGGCTTTCAGCGGGAATATGGCCAGTGAAAAGGTTTTGCTCATGGCCACATCTCACATATATACGGGACACCCCTCTCCACACCCTGATTTCAGCCCTTTGCATCTCATGGCTGATTATCCCGGCATCACGCACAAGAAACTTTCAGAAAGTGCAGCTTTTCAGGTGGTCTTGGTGGCTTTTGTGGCTCTCAGAAGCTCAGCAGGTCAACCACTTTCTGGGAATTCTAAAGGAAGCTTGGAAGGAGCGGCCTACCTAGAATGCGGTAGTATCGGAGGGCTGTCAGGCCAATTCATTGGATTCTACATCTTATACCATCCATATAGCTCAATGCCCAGAGGCTGCCGGTCAGCACATGACATAAATGTGGTTGAATCACTGTCATCTCTGTTTTGATGTAGATCAACGTGTTCGGGTTTAGTCCACCTAAGCGTCATACGTCTGCCGGGCACTGCGCTGTCTGGACTAGGGTGGAAGATCAGACAGCTGATGGCCGAACGTTTGGCAGAAGTCCGTGTTTTCTGACCCTTCTTCATTCCCATATCCATGCATGCCCAGCTCAGCTGAGTGTGCGTGTCTTCCAAGTAGGGAACCATTGCCAGACTCCTTCCATGGATAAGAAAAGGATCCAGAGTTGAAATTCAACATGCCCAATCCTCTATTGTCATCTCCCGAGGCAATGGTCAGTCATTGTTACCGAAATCTGCTTGTTCTGAAGACATTTCTCGTTTTATGGTCACCTTTATCTCGGGAGATCAGATACAGTGTCACCCGCTTGTCCGTGGCTCAATGCACAACTCCCTTCATTTACTCTCTGCTATAAATGCGTCGAGTCCACTATACGGCGCATGCGCACTCCAAACTGCTCCCCTCTTGACTGTTCACTATATACTGCTATTTATTGCGCGGTATTGGCAGGAGCGTGCACATATTTGGAAGGGGGAACAAGTCATGCTGGGACTTGTAGTTTGGGAATGCAGCGTGCGGTCAGAGGAGACGTCCGAGGGACCGGCGGCTTTAGAAAGTGACGCTGTGGGCTGCTCCTTCTATTTATACCCCCAGAATGGATGGGAACGCCGCCTCACAGGAAACGAGCATTAATCAAACTGCAAAATAATTAGGAAATGAATTCATCATATTGTTTTGTGCTCGGGGTCTTCTATCAAAAGCTCTTTTATTCCTCGCAACTTTCTCCATTTCTAACCAGTCCGTCTTTACAAATGGCAGAAAAAAAACACGTCTTTAAGTAAAACATTAAGAAAGTAAATCCAACATACGTGGCCGGAGTGTGACCTGATGGGTAACAATGAGGTTATTTGGCATTTATTGCATTGAGATGGGGGCTTCAGTTTGAGTCATTATAAAGTAGGGGGTCCCAGTCTGTATTCTTAAAAGTGTCCATACTTATTAGATAACTGTTGGCCGAACAGCTGCACCCCTTTTCCCCATATACATACATGTGTACCGCCCCGCGGGCTCGGCTGCGACTGCCGAGCCGCTCAGATCCGTGCTCGTACGGTGGGTGGCTCAAGCTCCTCACGGACCCGGGGGTCACGTCGCTCTGCAAGGGGGTTGGCGCTACACGCAGGGACTTCAGTGGCCGCGGTGGTTTGTAAGGGATGTAAGTTCGTGACACCACCCACGGGTTGTGGTGAATAGATGGACACCACCGCTGCCGTTAACTAGGCCTCCCAGGGACGGTGTTGCGCAGCTTGGTCTTGGGTAGGGGAGTAATGGTCCCGGGGGCCCGAGGGAGGTGCTGAAGCGTGGGGATGGGTGCGTGCTGGATGCTGGTGCAGTATGGCGCGGTGCGCGGCCCGAAGGCACTGGTGTACTTACTATGACACAATACACTGGAGTCTCTGGTAAACCAAACGGGATGATGAACGGGGCCCGCAGCCGGCTGCAGCTTCTCCCTTATCAGGTTGGTGGTTTCCGCCTTTCTCCTGCACCTCCTTGTGTTAATGTTTGACTCCTATGCCTAAGCAACGGTAGTCCGCTCCCCGGCTTGCTGGGTGTCGGAAGAGCGCTGTTTGCCCGCAGACGCTGGCCCTTTGGGTCTCTATGCCTTGGCGGTGGCTTTACCCTGTATGGTTGGGCTCTTGTCTTCTAACGGGTCTTGTGTGGGAAAGGTCCTTAAGTCCAGTCCTCAATCAGTTGATTTGACTCGGCCCTGTCGGTTCGGTGCTTCGTACTGGGTCTGAGTACCCCTCCTGGTGCTCCGGTTTCCAATCGGTTCCCCGGTTCGGTACTGGCGGGCCACCGCCCGTCCCCGGTCCCTACGGATACACCGGCTGTAATCCCAGCTTCTCTGTCTGCCTTCTTGCCAGAGGTGACTGGGCTCCGACCCAGCCACCTGAGTAGACTATTGGCAGGCCTGGTCACAGGTCTGCCCTTGAGCTCGTCCTCTCTCCTTCACTGTCAAGACTAGACTCTCTGGAACTAGTGTCCTTTTACCCGCCTCCAGGCCTGTGAACTCCTCGGTGGGTGGAGCCAACTGCCTGGCTCCACCCCTCTGGTGTGGACATCAAACCTGGAGGGTGGTGACAAGGTTTTTAAGTTTGGCTGCTGTCACCTTTTTAGGGAGGGGGGTGTGTGTGCATGGGACTACCTGGGACAACCTGACTAGTCCAGGGCGTCACACATGCACCCTCAGCTTGGTTGAGCATGCATGTGTTCTGAGTGGGGAGATGACAATAAGTCACTGGTAGACCCAGGGGTGGACAAACCATTGGTGCAACCAAGGTCCCAAGAGACGTTTCTCTCCAAAGCAGCTGGAATTGTGCACTATGATGAGCTACTGGACTGCAAAGGGTCCTTATATTGTTCCTACACAAGGACCCTATTGTGTCTGTGTCCGATCCGGGACAGACACCTTATCTCTGGGAGGACAAAAGGATAGAGCATGTAAATTCAGCATGCCTAATCCTGTTTTCCCTCAGCTTCATCTGTCAGAGTAAAATTGTGAGACTCTCATACAATTTAAATGCCTTTTTGTTCCACCAAAAATGATGGAGCTTCAGGAATTGAGTGACTACCTAACATTGAGGAGTAAACCTTACATGGGTGGCCTGTAGAGATGAGCAAAAAGATTTCCAGGACCCTGGTCCAAAGGCAACGTCAGTAGTCCATGGCCACAGGGCGAGAGTCCTGAGAACCTCCTCCTACCTGCCGACATCCATTCTGATTGTAGGTCCGGCGTGATGTCATTATTTTGGCATGACATCACGCTAGGTCCAGCAGGTAGGAGAAGGTTGGGAAGGCATCCGTGCGGTGGCCACTGTCTACCAACGTGGCCTAGGGTTCTCTGAACCATATTACTCATCTTTAGTATATTTTTGAATTGCCCTTTGGAAATTGAGCAGGTCCCCAATTCTAGTTCTCCATCTCATACCCAACATGGAGGTTGGCTTCCAAAATCATCATTCGCTCTGGAGGTGTCACGTTAGGTACGGTGAAGTACCAAGCGAATGGCGAAAGGGAAAGGAAACCCTGTGTTTAGGGTAGGGGTAGATGGTGACTCCTGACCAAACCTACCGCTGGTCCTTGGGGTCCCTCACCACCCTAGATAGGTTCCAAATCTATGCACCAAGCTGGATACCTGACCCTAGGTATCCCGAGTGCTGGGCCCTACATAGGGAATGGGTGGAATGAGCTCTTTATCAACCCCACTAAACACTAGAGAAGACACAAGGAGGACACACGGGGGAAAAGGGCATGAACTACTTATCCACAGATGACACAGGTGGAAGTTCAGTAACTATACTACAGAGGAGTACAAGCCACCTACTTGCAACCACGGCTTGAAGGAACTGAAAATATCACCAGCAGCAGTCCAAAGGAAGGAGTATTTAAACACCAAGGGAATACTGACAATCAACAGCTGGGGTGGAAGTCGAGCTCCTGCTGGGTCCAAATGGGAGAGAGATGAATCTAGCAACTAAGCTGCCTATTCCAATAAATACTGTCAGTAGGAACCATGGAAAGTCAGGGAGCATTCTGTGCAGCCAAACGCTGTGACCTTCTATGGCCAGAAACCACATGACTGTCTGTCACCTGTGACACACCCCGCGACAATGGGCTGCAGATGTGGCATTCATTGTCCACTTTTCATGTATTACCGGGCATTGTGCACATGTCCTGTTCTCATGAATAAGACAGGTACTTGCCGGACAACCACAGGATCTGGCAAGTGGTCTATGTTTGTGTCACCACTCATCTCCCAAAGCAGAAGGAGAGATGCTATAAGTCATGTTAAGCCAAGATCCTTCGTTGACCAACTGATGAACAGTTGCCCCGTGTTGCCCCCACTGCGCATCCCAAGTCATGGTTCACAATGTCCTGATGGAGCTAATGGCCAAATCAGTCAAAACTAAAATTCCCTGAACCAATTCCGATTGGGGGAAGAACATATCACCTCCCCTTACACCACCCCAAAGAAATGGGCTTCCGATGTGGCATTCATTGCCCACTTTTCATGTATTACCGGGCATTGTGCACACGTCCTGTTCTCATTAATAGGACAGGTACTTGCCGGACAACCACAGGATCTGGCAAGTAGTCCATGTCTGGTTCTCCACTGATCTCCCAAAGCAGAAGGAGAGATGCTACAAGCCATGTTAGGCCAAGATCCTTCGTTGACCAACTGGTGAACGGTTGCCCAGTGTTGCCCCCACGTTGCATCCCATGTCTTGGTTCAAAATGCCCTGATGCTGCTACCGGCCAAATCAGTCAAAACTAAAATTCTGTGAACCACTTCTAATTGGGGGAAGAACATATCACCTCCCCTTACACCGCCCCAAAGAAATGGGCTTCAGATGTGGGATTCATTGCCCACTTTTCATGTATTACCGGGCATTGTGCACATGTCCTGTTCTCATTAATAGGACAGGTACTTGCCGGACAACCACAGGATCTGGCAAGTGGTCCATGTCTGTGTCCCCACTCATCTCCCAAAGCAGAAGGAGAGATGCTATAAGGCTTATTAAGCTAAGATCCTTCGTTGACCAACTGATAAACGGTTGCCCTATGTTACCTTCACGGTGCATCTATGTCGTGGTTCACAATGTCCTGATGGTTCTACCGGCCAAATCAGTCAAAACTAAAATTCTCTGAACCACTTTTGATTGGGGGAAGAACATATCACCTCCCCTTACACCGCCCCAAGAAATCAGCCAGAGAGTTGGCCAGCTTTACTCGGTCAACCATGGTTCTTGCTCCGTCACAATGTAGTCTATTCATTTTTCTTGGATCCAATAAAACAACCGAGGCTCTACCTAGATTTCATAAAACATCCGCCGGTGCCAAGTGCACGGCTGAACTAAATGTCTATGAATATTAATTCTCTCCGCGTTATAGCTGACTCTACTGTGTGTAGGCGAAGAGTGAACCTGGGCTCGGTCAAAAGAAAAAAGCCTAAGCAAGCAATTATCCGATATTGAGGGTATATCCTGGTTCTGGAAGGTGGGAGCCGATGAATGTCTTCATGAGAATAATTCACATCATTAAAGCCCACGAGGGGCCAGAAGACTGACAACCTTTTTTTGTACAGTGGAGTCGAATTTGCAAAGCCTGGGTTTGATGATGCCGGTTTTTGGCACCAGGACTGACATTTTTCAGCTGCTTATTCCACGGTAAAGGAACTGTACTGAAGTCTTCCTGGAAATAAGCATCCTTGGCAAGGTTGGCAGTCACCACCAACAAGACTGGAAAGCCACCACAGGAATGGACAAACATTGCAGACACAGTAAAATATGACACCAGACACTTTCAGGGGTGCGGGGACATTTTCTAAGTATAATACAAGCATACATTGAAAAAAAAAAAGTTAGAATAATCCGGAAATTATAAAATCCAAACTGGGATGTATCTGTAATGAGTTCAAAAGATACTTCATGAGAAAAGTCTGATATTAGAGAAGGTTGGTCTGACATTCCCGATCCTCAAAGAGCATCTGTGGCTCTGGAGGACCCAGCAATGGGAATTGTGTAATGCCTTATTTCTCCTCCGGAGGCACTGTAGGGAAATTGAGAAGTTTGAGAAACTGAAGTGTCAGTGGTGGCACTCACATTCTAGAATGTGAAATCTCCAGTAAAGTGTCTATTATATATATAAAAAAAAGTGGAGAAAATTGTGTGACGGGACAATCGTGGTTCGTATTTTGTAATTTAGGTTTTCATCATTCAACTATTGTCACGCACGGATTAGGAGATGTCCGTACAAACACATGTCACACGCGATCAGACCAACGGGCATCTGACGCGCTACAAAAAAGACCACAAAAAGGGGGAAACACCGGGGTCACAATACAATGGAGGTCCCTGCCGCTAGGGAGAGGGGTGAGGGGGCACCTCCTGATCTCACCTCAAGCTGACTCCTGAGCTCCCTAGTGTCCCTATACAGGTTCTTTCAATCTGTCGGTGAGCAGGAGACCTTGAACCCACAGCTGGCCCTAAACTCACCCTGTTTAGTGAGTAGGCCGACGAGTAAACTAGACTCACCACTCAACTAATAAACATGGAGGGAAAGGAAAGACAGACGGGGAAAGTAAACAGAAGGATACAAAACACCAAACTTCACTGTGGTAGACGGACTATAAAGTAGTAGGTGGATGGGCACAGGACAAAACCTCAGAAGTTCCTTCCACCAGGATGGCAAGAGTAGAAATGAATTTGCCTAGTGAGTAGGTCAAGGAGTACACTACACTCGCCACTACACTAATAAACATGGAGGGAAAGCAAAGACAGACTGGGGGAATAAACAAAAGGATACAAAACACCAAACTTCAAAGCAGCAGACAGACTATAAAGTAGCAGAACATTTCCTCAGCAGCTCCTTCCACCAGGATGGCTATGTTCCTGACCAGAACTAATTTTATTCCCTCCTCCCACCAGGGAAGGAAGGGGCAGGCGTGAGATGGAAACACAGATAAAAACAGATACGGGAAAACCAAAACTCTGACAAACTGCAAACACACAGGAACAAACAATGAGAGACTCAGGAGAAAAGCAAGAGCAGGAAGGTAGCAACAAAAGACAACAAGGGTTGAGATAAAGGGCCACGTTGGGCCAGAAACAAGTTATCTGTACCTGTCTTGTATCCGTTTATATTTTTATCCATCTACCTTCTTATTTTTATGCCTTTTTGCATGTAATAAATGTAAAAAAGCTTTATAGATTTGTGCTGGTACTATTTCTACTTTTAACTCCACAACCGCATACAACAACAAGTACCACAACCACCAGTTAGTCTGGATCACAACCCCTCACCAGACTAACTAAGATAAACTATAGCTGGCATAAATGGAAGGATCTAGCCAGCATATATGGGAGGGGAGCAGATGTGATTGGCTCCCCCACAACATGTGATCAAAGGAGACTCACAAGCAGATCAGCATAGATTAACTCTTGCTAGTCTACCTATGAAGTGCCACTCTGTTGGTCGACGCTTGAGTCAGCCTGTGCTGATTACAGACCTCAGAGAAGTTACCAGGTGGAGTGTTAGAATCTGTAGTCTGAACAGATCCCACCGCCGCCATGACAGTCGCCGATGTTTGTAAAAACTTCCATGTGTCATACGCACTGTCAAGAATGGAGAAGTGTCTGCGCATGCGCGACTCTCTTTTAAATCCTATGGCAGTCCCAAAACTTTTACATGGGACATTTAAAACATATTGTGTCAAAATGGCATCAATGTCCTAGACACGCTTGCCTGATGAATGCATGTATTCTTGGTTGGGAAAGAGAGAAGTAAAGAGCTTCCTCTGTCATATCTCAATAGGAGAAACGTAAGGATTAGCCATGCTGAAATCCAACATGACCGATCCTTCTTTCCCCCAACACCTGAATTTGGGGGAGAGATTGGAGATCCACTAGATAGCTGGACGGTCCCATCAAAATCCATCAGTTCTGACCACTGAAACTCATGTGTAATGGTGTCTTTACACTGCTCATACATGACCTGCCATCCCCTGGTGACACTTATTTTCCCTGAAAGGACCTTCATTGGATACTGCAGATACCTCAAGACCACTATTACTGTCATGGTTCCGATGTGCAGAGCATATTGTGCTGTGATGTTCTGCCCTGCTCTCCTGCAGAGCCAGTACTTGCTATTCCATTGTGTAGAGCCTTTTGCACATTGGATGCTCTCCTGGTTGTCTTGAGCTCCTATGGATGGGTTGTTTCTCAGCACTGGGTTCTATGTTGGTCCTGGGAGGTGCCTATGCAGATGCTCCCCGTTCCCGGTGATTGCTCTGCTTCATTAGGGAGCATGCTCACCTGGAACGTTGCCAGCTGTACTTTCTGGTTATACAGTAGTGCTCTCGGCTTCCGTTGTGTACAGTGATCTGATCTTGGCCTCTCGACTCTGGACTGTTGTTGATTTTTCTCTGCCTGCCTCCCTGTTTTTGTCGTTACCTCCTGGCTTCTGATCTCGGACCTCCTCCTGACCACATCCCCGCCTGCTCCCTGTGTCCTGTCCGTACTCTACTGGAATTCTGACCCTCGACTTGTAAATTGACAAGTGTCCTGTTGTATTCTCCTGCTTTCTGATCTCGGACCTCCTCCTGACCATGTCCCCGCCTGCTTCCTGTGTCCTGTATGTACTCTCCTGGAATCCTGCCCCTTGGCTTGTATCTTGACCTGTCTGCTCCCAGTGTCCTGATGTATCCTCCTGGTTTCTGATCTCAGACCTCCTCCTAACCACATCCCCGCCTGCCCCTATATCCTGTACGTACTTTTCTGGAATCCTGACTGTCGTTTTCTATCTTCACCTGTCTGCTCCCAGTGTCCTGACGTATCATCCTGGTTTCTGATCTTGGACCTTCTCCTGATCATGTCCCCACCTGCTCCCTGTGTCCTCTACGTACTCTCCTGGAATTCTGACCCTCGGCTTGTATCTTGACATCGTCTCTGTCTGCTCCCAGTGTCCTGACGTATCCACCTGGTTTCTGATCTTGGACCTTCTCCTGATCATGTCCCCGCTAGCTCTCTGTGTCCTCTACGTACTCTCCTGGAATTCTGACCCTCAGCTTGTATCTTGACCTCGTCTCTGTCTGCTCCCAGTCTCCTGACGTATCCTCCTGGTTTCTAATCTTGGACCTCCTCTTGACTAAGTACCTGCCTGCTCCCGGTATTGTGTATTTACTCTCCTGGAATTCTGACCCTCGGCTTGTATCTTGACCTGTCTTCTCCCAGTGTCCTGACGTATCCTCCTGGTTTCTAATCTTGGACCTCCTCTTGACTACGTACCTGCCTGCTCCCGGTATTGTGTATTTACTCTCCTGGAATTCTGACCCTCGGCTTGTATCTTGACCTGTCTTCTCCTAGTGTCCTGACGTATCCTCCTGGTTTCTGATCTTGGACCTCCTCCTGACCACATCCCCGCCTGCTCGCTGTATCCTGTATGTACTCTCCTGGAATCCTGACCCTCGGCTTGTATCTTGACCTCGTCTCTGCTCCCAGTGTCCTGACGTATCCTCCTGGTTTCTAATCTTGGACCTCCTCTTGACTACGTACCTGCCTGCTCCCGGTATTGTGTATTTACTCTCCTGGAATTCTGACCCTCGGCTTGTATCTTGACCTCGTCTCTGCTCCCAGTCTCCTGACGTATCCTCCTGGTTTCTAATCTTGAACCTCCTCTTGACTATGTACCTGCCTGCTCCCGGTATTGTGTATTTACTCTCCTGGAATTCTGACCCTCGGCTTGTATCTTGACCTGTCTTCTCCCAGTGTACTGATGTATCCTCCTGGTTTTTGATCTCGGGTTGTCTGACAACCTCTCCATTCACTGCACGCGAGTAGTGTCTAGCGCCACATGGTGACGAGCATCATATTTGGTCCAACTGCCTGATGACGGTTTTGATATTGCTCCACATCCTATCAAATCCACTGAAGCTCAGATGGTTATGCCCAAAAAAAAAGTCTTAAAAAAACTAGAAAAAAAGTAATGGTCTCTCCCACTTCCCGAAATAGATTTATGGTGTCCACCAAATCCAGATTTAGAAATGTGTCATCTTGATGGATGAGTTTCCTTCTGTACTCCAGTTATTAGATTTTTGGAGATAGGTTTTGTATGTGTTTTTTTGTGCCCTGTTTTTTCCCCTTGTAGCCAGGAGGAAGGAGGTTAAACGAAGGGTGAGAGTGAATTGAGCCAGTGTTTTTGTGGACAAGCAGGCAGTGTTAGTGCGCTTCAAATCCTAGAGGAAGCCTGACTTGTGACCTCAGATGTATACATTATAAAACCAGTGGAAAGATACCTTATTATTTCCATCTTGCAATAAAGCGAAACCATACAATTAATTGAGTGGAATGCCCTTTTTCCATGTGTAAAAACTAAATTGTTTTTGAAAGCTGCAGGGAAACTTTTATAAGCCTGTGAAGTGCTTAATTCAAGCAACATGCTCCGAAACTGGGCTCGAAAAATCATTTGTGGTTTGGGGTGAAATGGGACGTTCACAAGGACCAGATCTCCCCTTCATGGACGTGCAGGGCCTTTTATCCTATCAACCCAATGTCATAATTCTGTATCCATGACCGTGATTCACCAAGGACACGGTGGACGTAAACCAGACCGTACGAGCTGGCTGATGCAGAATGAGCTCTGTACATGAGACACCGGGATATTTTTTGCTGTGGACGAGAGAATTGACAACTCCTTTGGGAGTCCGGGAGCTGACCCATTTTTCTAAACGAGTTTCCTATTGTCACGAGTAAAAGACAGTCCTGTGGTGTCCGGCAATAGAAGGTCATAGCATTTGGCATTGCAAAGTGCTCCCTGACCTTCTATTATTCCTGCTGTTAGTGATTCAGTGAACTAGGTATCTCCTCTGCTGGGTTTTCATCCTTTTCCAAGGAAATCCGGCTCTTCAAAGAGGGTAAGGCTTTATTTTTTAAAAAACATCATGTACAAAAATGACAAAAAGATGGATAGTAGTGGATATATCCCAATCCAGTTTATGCGTTTCAAGGCTACATGCCTCTTAGTCATAACCTGTTACATCTTTTCTATACTATTGAAACCTATTTATCCGTTGCACTCAGGGAACAGGTGAGCTGGACTTTTTCTCTTGCTATTTTCATCCTTTTCCCTTTAGGACCCAGCGGAGCTCTTATTCTCTTCAGCTGCTAATCATCTCTATTTCCCCTTGGATTTAAATATTCTCATTTTCTCTGTACTTGTGCTGAAGCTCTGAATGCAAGCAGGTGGCGTGCACTCATCTGTAGAGTCGATGCTACTCTTTGCTGAACTTCTTCCTGAGGCATCTGGAGATAAGTTGTCCATGAGCTTTACCCATGTGTGTATTTCTCTGTGTCTTCCTTAGTGTTCAGTGGAGTTGACAAAGAGCTCATCCCACCTGTTCCCAATCAAAGGCCCAGCTCTAGGATCATCCTAGGGTCAGGTATCCGGCTCGGCGCATAAGTGTGGAACCTATCTAGGGTGGTGAGGGACCCCAGGGGCCAGTTGTAGGTTTGGTCAAGGGTCACCATCTCCCCTTCCCTAGACTCAAGGTTTCCCTTCCCTTTCGCCGTTCAATTGCGTGACACCTATATTTTGGTTGAGTTGGGAAATAGGGCAAACAAGTTGATTAACTCAAAGACATTCCTATAAGGAATGATGGTGGACACCGAGTGCACAGACTCATTAAAATGAGATGCCAGAATCTCCGTGAAGTTCTATCTGTGTTGCTGACGGATTCTCCATGTTTTACCTTCCAGATCTGGTTTCCAACTTGGTTTCTCAAGCCACCATCACATATCCAATTCCTTGTAGGAAAGTCTTTGAGTTCAACAACTTTCCAACTCTACCCAAATGTTGGGAAGTCTACCAGACTTCCAGGAGAATAGATGACCTCTCAGATGCCCAGAAAAGTTTTCACTTCTTACGTGCACTGCGAAAATATCTCAGAAAGAAACAATTTCCATCATGATGGGACTCAGCCCGGTACGTGTTCCTTGGTGATGTCGGTAAGCTAGATATTCCAAGTGAGACATTGATCCTGGCAGTAACGAGTGAGTCTTAGATTGGATCTAACTTTTTTGGGGGTCTCATGTGTGAGGTCTGAGAAGCTTTAAAGGAAACTGGTTCTGCTTAAGAAAACGGGCTGAGGGTGAAGGCTTAAGAGCAGTACTTCATTGGAAAAAATATGCAAACTTGCAAGTGCCACTGATAGAAGGTCAGATTTTGACTTACATGGTGGCACCTACAAGATAGTTTTGTTTCACTCTAAGGAGACTTCACTTGCACGTGGTCTGAGAAAACCTTTGTTGGGGTCTCTTGAGTTTGGAGTCTCATGGTTGAATAGGGTTTGTGGTGGGGGTCTGAATAATTCATGTACAGACAAGAATTTCTGGGTTAGGATGGGCTTTCAAAGGCAGAAAGTGGTGTGTCTTATGTCCAAAAATTTAGCATCTTCAAAAGTTGGCCTGACTTAGAGGTTGTTGACATGATCCAAGTACGGGCTACGATACATGAACCGACCGTGGGTCTCCTGACGTGAATTTGACAGCCTCATAAATGCTTATTAACCTGTTGAGTTTGGGTCGGGAAACCTACGGCTGATCCGTCTACCGATTGTGACACATGGATGTATGAATGCGGCGTTAAGGAGACACCTGTCCACATTCACCTGGACAACCAATGGACATTATGATGAAGAAGGACTAATACGGCCATGATTCTCCAACACTTCGGTGATGATCTACGGTCAGTGTGGCTGACAGCTTCTTCATTTCATGGAAACCTCTATATCTTCCCCTCCTTAAGAGAAGTCGAGTCCAAGATTTGGTGGAAACCATCTCAAAGCCTGAAGATGAGCACCGGCCCGAGACCGAGAACACAGCAGGGCCTCTTGTTTGAAGGGTTGGAGATTGTTTGCTTCTATCTCATTCTCCAAAGGGTTCATAACAGAAATGTGGGGATTTGCCCCAGTTGGCACCATTATTCGGCAGCTCCAAAATATGTGATCAGAGGAATGAAAACGTTTGTGACCCCGACAATGTGATCATTTTGTAAATAGTCCACTAATAATTGTGCTAGGCTTCCATCAGCTATAATTCTCGCACAGTTTCCACCGGAGAGGTGTATGTGCAGGTTAATATTAATATGCCAGATGTCAGATTTTAATAAATGTACTTAATATATAATAGAAAAATATTACATGGAAGGTCTACAGCTCTGTACAGGGACCGCGAGCAGCAGGTAACAGTCATTAAAAGGAGCACAAAGGCCGACCTAGAGTGCTGTTTTATATTATAAGGCCAGATTTCAACGCTAAAAAGGGGCACAGGAGCCTTCACCAGACCCCTACTCTCCATCCTGGGCTAAACCTATTGACCTTAGATGACCAAGCCAAGAATTAAAATGCAGCTAAGTGAAGCCGCCTGATCATGCTCTTACGCAAAGTCCAGATCTTGTTGGGACCAGAACACATAGAAGATGGGGCTCATCCAAAACCCACCCAAAAGTGGTCATTCCTGTGCGTTGTGGACTGGCACCGGCTTCTCCACTAGGTAGGGCTTAACTATCCCGATCTGGTCTTGGGTTTTAATTTATTTTAGGTTAATGTCTAAGTTATAGTCACTACTGTGAAAAAATGGGCCGAGCATATGGTAAAGTGCCACATATTGCATCGGTTCTTAAAAATGTACAAGTGACAACTCAAGATTTGCAAAGTATGTGATAACAAAGTTGTCAGGTCTAACCGGCTAATAGCAATAAGCCATTTGTTTTGTGCTGTCTGTCATGGTGTGTCACGGGTATCTGACGGTCATGTGGTTTCTGGCCATAGAAAGTCACAGCGTGTGGCTGCGCAGAATGCTCCCTGACATTCCATTGTTCCTGCTATCAGTATTCATTGGTATAAGTAGCTTTCCTGCTGGATTCATCTCTTCCCCTTTTGCAGGAGCTTGCCTTCCGCCCAGCTGCAGATCATCAGTATTCCCTTGGTGCTTATATACCCCTTCTTTTGGACTGGTGCTGGTGATATGCTTCTGTTTATTCTAGCTCTGGTTGCAAGCAGCTGGCTTGTACTTCTCTGTGGTATCGTTGTTCTGTGGTATCCTTTTCATCCTATGTGACCCCCCTTGTGTGTTTTACAGTGGTTAGTGGGGTTTATTGCATCCATTCCCTATTTAGGGCCCAGCACTTGGGATACCTAGGGTCAGGTATCCAGCTTGGCGCATAGGTGCAGAACCTATCTTGGGTGGTGAGAGACCCCAGGGCCCAGCACTATGGATACCAAGGGTCAGGTATCCAGCTTGGCGTATAGGTGCGGAACCCATCTAGGGTGGTGAGGGACCCCAGGGACCAGCTGTAGGCTTGGTCAGGGGTCACCATCTTCCTTTTCCCTAGACACAGGGTTTCCCTTCCCTTTCGCCGTGCGCTTGGTACTCCTCCGTACCTAGCATGACACTGTCCTGATCTGTTTAGTCTGGTCCTCAGTGGCCACCAGTCTTCAGTTCTTGCACCCGGTATCATGGGCACCTCTGGCATTCACTATGCACAGTACCCCGAGCCGAGGATGCTGGGCGAGAAGTGTGTAAATCTACCAGACACCTCTGAACCAGCCTCCCAGGTAATCAGTGAGGCAGGGAATGAGGTGCGGAAGATGTGGCTTAAGAAAGTTACAGTTCAAATTTGCATTTGATTCTTCCAAATCAAAAATTGCCAAAAATTGCCAAAGCAATGGGCGAGCACTAAAACGCCATATAACCCATAGTGGATCCCTACAGCGATCTAATCCCAGTTCACTGGAACCCGGTAGATCCGTGATATGAATGTTAAATGTCTTGCAAATTAGAATTAAAAAAATTAGGCAAAGGAATTTTTTTAAAATAAAAAGTGATACAAATTTGGCCAAATCCTAAAAATAAAAAATTGTGCGAAGTAATAATAAATAATAAAATATTAATAAATATAGGGGAAATTGTAACAAAAGAATGTGCTATCAGGGTAATAAATGTGGCTGATCCCAGCTATGGCAGCGACGTGCGCAGGCCCCTGGGTGCGCTCACACGTGTCATTCAATAACCCCCATGAGTCCTAATACTGCAATGCATAATCTTTGAGGCAGAAGAGGATTTACGTTTGATCGTCAATAGGACAATCATTAAACACCCAAGTGATCAACAGCTGCTGCCGGGGCCGAGGACCGATGCAGAAACTGCTCAGCGCCCAGTAAATCCGGGACAGAATTGATCACCAGATTTTCCGCTATTGAATTCTGTCACATTAACTATAGGATCAATCAGCGGATTAATAAGCCCATAGGGTCAGTGCCGCGGCCGATGCATCTCACAGATCCTCCCCGAGGAGTGATAATCATATTAGAAGAGCAGATCTTTATCCTACGCTCAGTGTAAGAAAGGGATAATCAGTCATTATTGCACTGAGTGCAGATGTAGTGGAGTTTGTCATTCATATCACTGTGGGGGTCTCTGATTGCTGGGGGTCCGTTGCTTTTGCCAGGTCTCTTATGTTGCCAGCCGGTATTGTGCACCGCGGATGCATGCGTGATACCTGGCGATACCTGGCGTGTTGGCTAAATACGCCGCATCACCTCCATGCAGAAGTGAAAGGAGTCAGCAAACCTCTCAGTCCCCATCAGTGACCGCCAAACCTCCTGTAAACCAGCGATTTCTTCACCCATGAATGCGGAGAATGGGGGCGCAGAGGGGGCAAGCTTTGATTATGTGAAAACCCCTCTATCCACCTGGGGCAAGAAAATTTAACCCCCCATGATCAACTCCCTAATCATAGATAGCCTGTGTTGAGGGGGTCCCTGCACGCTTCCGCCCTGTAAAATCAAAATGAGGGGTGCAGCGACCTTATCTAGGCCCCTCCATACTTTCTAACCTACCCGGATTCATTGGGACATTTCCGGGTTTTTGGAAACTGTCCCGAATGGTCAGTGGCACGTTCTGAACCAAACTGTTTCCTCGTCCTTGGGAGTAGATGCTAAAAAATTATTAGTACCTGTTAGTTTAAAAGGGCATCTTTGGGGCACCATATTGTGTGTGATGGGGGCATCTTTGGGGCACCATATTGTGTGTGATGGGGCATCTTTGGGGCACCATATTGTGTGTGATGGGGCATCTTTGGGGCACCATATTGTGTGTGATGGGGCATCTTTGGGGCACCATATTGTGTGTGATGGGGCATCTTTGGGGCACCATATTGTGTGTGATAGGGCATCTTTGGGGCACCATATTGTGTGTGATGGGGCATCTTTGGGGCACCATACTGTGTGTGATGGGGGCATCTTTGGGGCACCATACTATGTGTGATGGGGCATCTTTGGGGCACCATATTGTGTGTGATGGGGCATCTTTGGGGCACCATATTGTGTGTGATGGGGCATCTTTGGGGCACCATATTGTGTGTGATGGGGCATCTTTGGGGCACCATACTGTGTGTGATGGGGGCATCTTTGGGGCACCATACTATGTGTGATGGGGCATCTTTGGAGCACCATATTGTGTGTGATGGGGCATCTTTGGGGCACCATATTGTGTGTGATGGGGCATCTTTGGGGCACCATATTGTGTGTGATGGGGCATCTTTGGGGCACCATATTGTGTGTGATGGGGGCATCTTTGGGGCACCATACTGTGTGTGAAGCAGCATCATACTCCGTGTGAAGGGGGCATCTTTGGAGCTCCATACTCTATGTGAAGGGGGCACCTTTGGGGCACTATACTCTATGTGAAGGGGGCATTTTTGGGGCACCATACTGTGTGTGAAGAGGGCGTCTTTGGAGCTCCATACTCCATGTGAAGGGGGCACCTTTGGGGCACTATACTCTATGTGAAGGGGGCATTTTTGGGGCACCATACTGTGTGTGAAGAGGGCGTCTTTGGAGCTCCATACTCTATGTGAAGGGGGCACCTTTGGGGCACTATACTCTATGTGAAGGGGGCATTTTTGGGGCACCATACTGTGTGTGAAGAGGGCGTCTTTGGAGCACCATACTCCATGTGAAGGGGGCATTTTTTGAAGCTCCATATTGCATGTGAAGGGGCATCTTTAGGGCATCATACTGCATGTAAAGGGGGCATCTTTAGGGCACCATGATGCTAATGATGGGGGCATTTTTGGGGCACCATAAAGTGTGTGAAGGCGGCATCTTTGAGGCACCATACTCTATATGATGAGGCAATTTTGGGACCCCATAGTCTATGTCAAGGGGTCATCTTTGAAGCTTCATACTGCATGTGATGGGGGCATCTTTTAGGCTCCATACTCTATGTGAAGGGGGCATCTTTGGGGCACCATACCACATTTGATGGGGTATATTTGGAGCATCATACTGCATATGAAGGGGGCATCTTTGGGGCTCCATACTCTATGTGAAGGGGGCATCTTTGGGACACCATACCACATTTGAAGGGGTGTATTTGGAGCATCATACTGCATGTGAAGGGGCATCTTTGGGGCATCATACTTTATGTGAAGGGCGCGCATCTTTGGGGTACCATACTGCATCTGAAGGGGGCATCTTTGGAGCATCATACTGCATGTTAAGGGGGCATCTTTGGGGCACCATACTCTATGTGAAAGGGGCATCTTTGGGGCATCATACTTTATGTGAAGGGCCCATCTTTGGGGTACCATACTGCATCTGAAGGGGGCATCTTTGGGGCACCATACTGTGTGTCAAGGTGGATTTTTGGAACACCATAGTCTATATGAAGGGGTCATCTTTGGGGCACCATATGGTTTCTGGAGGAGGCATCTTTGGGGCACCATACTCTATGTGAAGGAGGCATCTTTGGAGCACCATACTGCATGGGGAGTCATCCTATTGGATGAGGGTCATAAAAGGGGTTATTTAGGAACACTAGGGGGCTTTACTAGTGGAAACAATTTCCATTTGAGTGCACAAAAATCACTGTGTCCCGTTTTTCACCGTTTAGGTTTCGCCGCTCTCCAGGGGCTCTGTGGCACTTGCACCCTTAGCAGGGATGTCAGTAATGTCCGCCAGTGACAGTGATCAATCAGAAAGCCAATGATTGTTTTGCCACATGCGATGTGTTTGCTACAATACAGAAGTGATCTGCATCTTGGTGCACAGAAGTCACATGTGTCTTCCTTGTAGGATCCTTCCTCCTCCTCCTGCCTTATGACTATCTCCAGCCTCCGCTCCCCAATATCCCCCCAGGCTCCTCTCTCCCTTTCCTCTGAGACTGATTGGGGTAATTAGTCGCCCTCCCCTTGTGATTGCAGGCGTCCTTCCTGCGCCTTTCTTCGGGCTCACATCTTCGTGGTGCTCAGAAGACGCTCAATCGTCAAGATGTCCGGATGCAGCGCTGAAGTGCTGCCTGAAAGCGAAGGCAACTGCGCGGCTTCCTCTTGTGTCATCTGCTCTTAACTTAGCCAATAAGGCACAAAGGGTTCAAAAATAGCGGTGAGGGAAGTGGTAACGCCTTTCCCAAAATGAAAAAAAAAAAAAGAAAGAATGACAACAGCATAAAACACAAAGGGACGTGCGCTGGGGGGAAGCCAAAGGACTTCCTAATTATTTCTACATGATTCCTAGAAGTTCCAGTTCGGAAAATTAAAGAAACCGCACATAGTGCAAAATAGCGGCCAATTACTGGATATAATACAGCCCGTTACTATAGGGTCTGTGCAAATGTATCTTCTTAAAGGGATTTTTCCATGTTTAAGACATTGATCACCTATGGGTAGGATAAGTCACCAATATCGGATCGGCGGAGGTCTGTCCCTCGGCACTTCATCCATGAATCCGTTAGGAGTCCCGGAAGATGAACGCATAATCAATTTATTGTCATAAGACCCTACTAGGGTAGGCACTATCCAAAACGGAAGACCCCTTTAAATCCAAAATATAGGAAACAAATGCATCCATAATTAATTACAGTAAGAGGCGCCAGTGTGTAGTAAAGAGGCCAATAGTTAAGATCACCTGTCTCTCTGTCTAGTCTTTGGGCATCCTGAACAGTTTTTTTTCTAACAAGACCTTCAATTTCAGAGAAATCTATTAAGAAATTGTATAAATATTAATTTTCCAATATAATGTTATTATTGAAAATGCTCCGAACACCTCCAAAGCTGCAAAATCTGTAGAATGCAGTGCAGTCTGTATATGGCAGTGCTCCTGAGCTCCCCCTAGTGGTGGCTGCAGGTACACAGCATCTTATCCTCTGATTCAACCACAGGGAAATGGAAGCGACATCTATTGTAATAAGGAAACAGTTCAATGGCGGCAATTCTGCTCCAAGAGATCCAGAACGTTCTGTCGGTGACCTCTGCGCCGTGCACATATACAGTATATATATATATTTTCCATTTTTAATATCATTATTAAAACCTATATGGCAGCCCCATTAATACAGCAGAAACACGTGGGTTGTATATTTTACGGTCTTCAGTTTTTTTATACGTCTCACCTTACATTATTCACAAATCTGCAGGAACCACATGAGGCAGGAATAGAAGTAATAAGGAAATATTGGGGAGAGGGGGCGAGAGCGTCTGAGAAGAATATGTCATGCAGGACACATATGGATTAGATTGCGCCATTTCCCTGCTGAGGATCAGACTCATATTTTAGAAAGACAAAAAAAAGAAAAAAAAAAGAAAATGCAGAATTTTAAAGGGAAATTATATTAATGGGAAGGACTGGGGGGGCCGGCGTAGAAAGGGAGGGTCACAGGCGGCTAAAGGCAAGTAATAAGTAATACAGGGGGAGCGGAGAGCTGTGCGATAGCGGATGCTCCGAGCAAGAAAGTAATGGAGGTCGCAAATCTACCCATCTATATACAGTATCTCACATCTATCTATCCCTCTATCTATTATCTATCATACAGTGCCTACAAGTAGTATTCAACCCCCTGCAGATTTACAGTGCCTACAAGTAGTATTCAACCCCCTGCAGATTTAGCAGGTTTGATAAGATGCAAATAAGTTAGAGCCTGCAAACTTCAAACAAGAGCATGATTTATTAACAGATGCATAAATCTTACAAACCAACAAGTTTTGTTGCTCAGTTAAATTTTAATACATTTTCAGCATAAAAGTGTGGGTCAATTATTATTCAACCCCTAGGTTTAATATTTTGTGGAATAACCCTTGTTTGCAATTACAGCTAATAATCGTCTTTTATAAGACCTGATCAGGCCGGCACAGGTCTCTGGAGTTATCTTGGCCCACTCCTCCATGCAGATCTTCTCCAAGTTATCTAGGTTCTTTGGGTGTCTCATGTGGACTTTAATCTTGAGCTCCTTCCACAAGTTTTCAATTGGGTTAAGGTCAGGAGACTGACTAGGCCACTGCAACACCTTGATTTTTTCCCTCTTGAACTAGGCTTGGTTTTCTTGGCTGTGTGCTTTGGGTCGTTGTCTTGTTGGAAGATGAAATGACGACCCATCTTAAGATCCTTGATGGAGGAGCGGAGGTTCTTGGCCAAAATCTCCAGGTAGGCCGTGCTATCCATCTTCCCATGGATGCGGACCAGATGGCCAGGCCCCTTGGCTGAGAAACAGCCCCACAGCATGATGCTGCCACCACCATGCTTGACTGTAGGGATGGTATTCTTGGGGTCGTATGCAGTGCCATCCAGTCTCCAAACGTCACGTGTGTGGTTGGCACCAAAGATCTCGATCTTGGTCTCATCAGACCAGAGAACCTTGAACCAGTCTGTCTCAGAGTCCTCCAAGTGATCATGAGCAAACTGTAGACGAGCCTTGACATGACGCTTTGAAAGTAAAGGTACCTTACGGGCTCGTCTGGAACGGAGACCATTGCGGTGGAGTACGTTACTTATGGTATTGACTGAAACCAATGTCCCCACTGCCATGAGATCTTCCCGGAGCTCCTTCCTTGTTGTCCTTTGGTTAGCCTTGACTCTTCGGACAAGCCTGGCCTCGGCATGGGTGGAAACTTTCAAAGGCTGTCCAGGCCGTGGAAGGCTAACAGTAGTTCCATAAGCCTTCCACTTCCGGATGATGCTCCCAACAGTGGAGACAGGTAGGCCCAGCTCCTTGGGAAGGGTTTTGTACCCCTTGCCAGCCTTGTGACCCTCCACGATCTTGTCTCTGATGGCCTTGGAATGCTCCTTTGTCTTTCCCATGTTGACCAAGTATGAGTGCTGTTCACGAGTTTGGGGAGGGTCTTAATTAGTCAGAAAAGGCTGGAAAAAGAGATAATTCATCCAAACATGTGAAGCTCATTGTTCTTTGTGCCTGAAATACTTTTTAATACTTTAGGGGAACCAAACAGAATTCTGGTGGTTTGAGGGGTTGAATAATAAATGACCCTCTGAATAAACTTTTCACAATTTAAAAAAAAAATAAAAAAAGAAATAACATTATTTTTTGCTGCATTTCACACTTCCAGGCTGATCTACAGTCCAAATGTCACAATGCCAAGTTATTCCGAATGTGTAACCCTGCTAAATCTGCAGGGGGTTGAATACTACTTGTAGGCACTGTATCCATCTATCTATCTATCCCTCTATCCCTCTATCTATCTATCCCTCTATCTATCTATCTATCTATCTATCTATCCCTCTCTCTATCTATCTATCCCTCTATCTATCTATCGATCAATCTATCTATCTATCCCTCTATCTATTTATTTATCTATCTATCTATCTATCTATCTATCTATCTCTCTATCTATTTATTTATCTATCCCTCTATCTATCTATCCCTCTATCCCTCTATCTATCTATCTATCTATCTATCTATCTATCTATCCCTCTATCTATCTATCTATCCCTCTATCTATCTATCTATCCCTCTATCAATCTATCTATCCCTCTATCTACCTATCTATCTATCTATCCCTCTATCTATCTATCTATCTATCTATCCCTCTATCTATCTATCTATCTATCTATCCCTCTATCTATTTATTTATCTATCTATCTATCCCTCTATCTATCTATCCCTCTATCCCTCTATCTATCTATCTATCTATCTATCTATCCCTCTATCTATCCCTCTATGTATCTATCTATCTATCTATCCCTCTATCCATCTATCTATCTATCCCTCTATCTATCTATCCCTCTATCTATCCCTCTATCTATCCCTCTATCTATCCCTCTATCTATCTATCTATCTATCTATCTATCTATCTATCTATCCCTCTATCCATCTATCTATCTATCCCTCTATCTATCTATCCCTCTATCTATCCCTCTATCTATTTATTTATCTATCTATTTATCTATCCCTCTATCTATCTATCTATCTATCTATCTATCTATCCATCTATCTATCTATCTATCCCTCTATCTATCTATCCCTCTATCTATCCCTCTATCTATCCCTCTATCTATCCATCTATCTATCTATCTATCTATCTATCTATCTATCTATCCCTCTATCTATCCCTCTATCTATCTATCCCTCTATCTATCTATCTATCTATCTATCTATCTATCTATCTATCTATCCCTTTATCTATCCCTCTATCTATCTATCCCTATATCTATCTATCCCTCTATCCATCTATCTATCCCTCTATCTATCTATCTATCTATCTATCTATTTATTTATCTATCTATTTATCTATCTATCACTCTATCTATCTATCTATCTATCCCTCTATGTATCTATCTATCCCTCTATCAAATCAAATCAAATCAAATAAGCTTTATTGGCAGGACCAAATACAAATTAGTTTTGCCAAAGCAAGTGTACATTAGGGGCTGGGGCTGTGGGGATGGGGGGTGGGGACTGTAGGAAGGATGGATGGGGCACATCCAGGGTGGGGACTGTGGGGGCACTTCTAGGATGGGGGCTATGGAAGTCCATGGCTTATGATGGGGCATATCCACGGTGGGGACTGTGGTAACAGTGGATGAGACATATCCAGGGTGGGGATTGGGGGGGCCACATCTGGGATGGGGGGCTATGGGAGTCCATGGCTTATCATAGTTCTCTTTCTCGAAGTCTATGACATTCGCTCACATACCGCGCTGCTATCTATCCCTCTATCTATCTATATATCCCTCTATCTATCCCTCTATCTATCTATCTATCCCTCTATCCCTCTATCTATCTATCTATCTATCTATCCCTCTATCTATCTATCCCTCTATCTATCTATCTATCCCTCTATCTATCTATCTATCCATCTATCTATCCCTCTATCTATCTATCTATCTATCTATCTATCTATCTATCTATCTATCTATCTATCCCTCTATCTATCTATCTATCCTTCTATCTATCTATCTATCTATCTATCCCTCTATCTATCTATCCCTCTATCTATCTATCTATCTATCTATCTATCTATCTATCCCTCTATCTATCTATCCCTCTATCTATCTATCTATCCCCCTCTATCTATCTATTTATCTATCTATCTATCTATCTATCTATTTATCCCTCTATCTATCTATCTATCTATCGCTCTATCTATCTATCTATCTATCTATCCCTCTATCTATCCATATATCCCTCTATTTATCTATCCATCTATCTACAGTTAGGTCCAGAAATATTTGGACAGTGACACAAGTTTTGTTATTTTAGCTGTTTACAAAAACATGTTCAGAAATACAATTCTATATATAATATGGGCTGAAAGTGCACACTCCCAGCTGCAATATGAGAGTTTTCACATCCAAATCGGAGAAAGGGTTTAGGAATCATAGCTCTGTAATGCATAGCCTCCTCTTTTTCAAGGGACCAAAAGTAATTGGACAAGGGACTCTAAGGGCTGCAATTAACTCTGAAGGCGTCTCCCTCGTTAACCTGTAATCAATGAAGTAGTTAAAAGGTCTGGGGTTGATTACAGGTGTGTGGTTTTGCATTTGGAAGCTGTTGCTGTGACCAGACAACATGCGGTCTAAGGAACTCTCAATTGAGGTGAAGCAGAACATCCTGAGGCTGAAAAAAGAGAAAAAATCCATCAGAGAGATAGTAGACATGCTTGGAGTAACAAAATCAACAGTCGGGTACATTCTGAGAAAAAAGGAATTGACTGGTGAGCTTGGGAACTCAAAAAGGCCTGGGCGTCCACGGATGACAACAGTGGTGGATGATCGCCGCATACTTTCTTTGTTGAAGAAGAACCCGTTCACAACATCAACTGAAGTCCAGAACACTCTCAGTGAAGTAGGTGTATCTGTCTCTAAGTCACCAGTAAAGAGAAGACTCCATGAAAGTAAATACAAAGGGTTCACATCTAGATGCAAACCATTCATCAATTCCAAAAATAGACAGGCCAGAGTTACATTTGCTGAAAAACACCTCATGAAGCCAGCTCAGTTCTGGAAAAGAATTCTATGGACAGATGAGACCAAGATCAACCTGTACCAGAATGATGGGAAGAAAAAAGTTTGGAGAAGAAAGGGAACGGCACATGATCCAAGGCACACCACATCCTCTGTAAAACAAGGTGGAGGCAACATGATGGCATGGGCATGCATGGCTTTCAATGGCACTGGGTCACTTGTGTTTATTGATGACATAACAGCAGACAAGAGTAGCCGGATGAATTCTGAAGTGTACCGGGATATACTTTCAGCCCAGATTCAGCCAAATGCCGCAAAGTTGATCGGACGGCGCTTCATAGTACAGATGGACAATGACCCCAAGCATACAGCCAAAGCTACCCAGGAGTTCATGAGTGCAAAAAAGAGGAACATTCTGCAATGGCCAAGTCAATCACCAGATCTTAACCCAATTGAGCATGCATTTCACTTGCTCAAATCCAGACTTAAGACGGAAAGACCCACAAACAAGCAAGACCTGAAGGCTGCGGCTGTAAAGGCCTGGCAAAGCATTAAGAAGGAGGAAACCCAGTGTTTGGTGATGTCCATGGGTTCCAGACTTAAGGCAGTGATTGCCTCCAAAGGATTCGCAACAAAATATTGAAAATAAAAATATTTTGTTTGGGTTTGGTTTATTTGTCCAATTACTTTTGACCTCCTAAAATGTGGAGTGTTTGTAAAGAAATGTGACAATTCCTACAATTTCTATCAGATATTTTTGTTCAAACCTTCAAATTAAACGTTACAATCTGCACTTGAATTCTGTTGTAGAGGTTTCATTTCAAATCCAATGTGGTGGCATGCAGAGCCCAACCCGCCAAAATTGTGTCACTGTCCAAATATTTCTGTATCTGTCTATCTATCTATCTGTAACTGTATCTGTATCTGTAACTGTATCTATCTATCTATCTATCTATCTATCCCTCTATCTATCTATCTATCTATCTATCTATCTATCTATCTATCTATCTATCTATCTATCCCTCTATCTATCCCTCTATCTATCCCTCTATCCCTCTATCTATCTATCTATCTATCTATCCCTCTATCTATCTATCTATCTATCTATCTATCCCTCTATGTATCTATCTATCCCTCTATCTATCTATCTATCTATCTATCTATCTATCTATCCCTCTATGTATCTATCTATCCCTCTATCTATCTATCTATCTATCTATCTATCTATCTATCTATCTATCTATCTATCCCTCTATCTATCTATCTATCTATCTATCTATCTATCCCTCTATGTATCTATCTATCCCTCTATCTATCTATCTATCTATCTATCCCTCTATCTATCTATCTATCCCTCTATCTATCTATCTATCTATCCCTCTATCTATCCCTCTATCTATCTATCTATCCCTCTATGTATCTATCTATCCCTCTATCTATCTATCTATCTATCCCTCTTTCTATCTATATATCCCTCTATCTATCTATCTATCTATCTATCTATCTATCCATCTATCTATCTATCTATCCCTCTATGTATCTATCTATCCCTCTATCTATCTATCCCTCTATGTATCTATCTATCCCTCTATCTATCTATCTATCTATCTATCTATCCCTCTATCCCTCTATCTATCCCTCTATCTATCTATATATCCCTCTATCTATCTATCTATCTATCTATCTATCTATCCCTCTATCTATCTATCCCTCTATCCATCTATCTATCCCTCTATCTATCCCTCTATCCCTCTATCTATCCCTCTATCTATCTATCTATCTATCTATCTATCTATCTATCTATCTATCTATCTATCCCTCTATCTATCTATATATCCCTCTATCTATCTATCTATCTATCTATCTATCTATCTATCTATCCCTCTATCTATCCCTCTATCTATCTATCCATCTATCTATCTATCTATCCCTCTATCTATCCCTCTATCTATCTATCTATCTATCTATCCATAGATCTGAAGTATTTACCTGTCATAAATGCTGCACTTATCTGGACTCCAATGTTGGGCTCCGCTCCCTTCGCCCATGGCTGGTGCCCTTTACTGTGCTCCACATTGGGTTTCCTATTTGCCCTGACATCATCATCCGAGGCCTCTTAAAGTACACTTAGATACATTTATTATGTATTTATGTATTTGAGTATTTAGTCAGTGTAGTGTTTAGTTGCTGATTTTTGTGTTTGCCATTATCCAGTTTCTTCTTCTGTAATATTCTTTACACGCTCCGGTTTTTCTGTATTCTACATCTAGTGCGCCATAGACCAGCTGGTTAGCCTATCGTTTGCTATAAGCATTACGAACTGTTATTTACAGAGTATTCACAATACTCTGCAATCACCTCTGCATTCTGCTGTGGTGATTGCAATTTGCATCTACTGCTCCTTAGACCAGTTGGTTAGCCTATCATTTGCTATAAGCATTACAAACTGTTATTTAGAGATTATTCACAATACTCTGCAATCACCTCTGCATTCTGCTGTGATTTCAATCTGCATCTACTGCTCCTTAGAGCAGCTGGTTAGCCTATCGGTTGCTATATGCATTATGAACTGTTATTTAGAGAGTATTCACAATACTCTGTAATCACCTCTGCATTCTGCTATGGTTCTTGTAATCTGCATCTAGTGCTCCTGAGAACAGTTGGTAAGCCTATCATTTGCTATAAGCATTACGAACTGTTATTTACAGAGTATTCATACTACTCTGCAATCACCTCTGCATTCTGCTGTGGTTATTGCAATCTGCATTTACTGCTCCTTAGACCAGCTGCTTAGATTATCGTTTGTGCATAATACTCTGAAATCACCTCTGCATTCTGCTGTGGTTCTTGCAATCTGCATCTATTGTTCCTTCGACCAGCTGGTTAGCCTATCGTTTGCTATAAGCATTACGAACTGTTATTTAGAGATTATTCACAATACTCTGCAATCACCTCTGCATTCTGTTGTGGTTCTTGCAATCTGCATCTATTGCTTCTTAGGGTACCTTCACACTTAGCGATGCAGCAGCGATCCGACCAGCGATCTGACCTGGTCAGGATCGCTGCTGCATCGCTACATGGTCGCTGGTGAGCTGTCAAACAGGCAGATCTCACCAGCGACCAGTGACCAGCCCCCAGCCAGCAGCGACGTGCAAGCGACGCTGCGCTTGCACGGAGCCGCCGTCTGGAAGCTGCGGAGACTGGTAACTAAGGTAAACATCGGGTATGGTTACCCGATGTTTACATTAGTTACCAGTGTGAGCAGGGAGCAGGGAGCCGCGCACACTAAGCGCTGGCTCCTTGCTCTCCTAGCTACAGTACACATCGGGTTAATTAACCCGATGTGTAATGCAGCTACATGTGCAGAGAGCAGGGAGCCGCGCACACTGAGCGCTGGCTCCTTGCTCTCCTAGCTGCTGTACACATCGGGTTAATTAACCCGATGTGTACAGCAGCTACATGTGCAGAGAGCCGGAGCCGGCAGCACAGGCAGCGTGAGAGCTGCTGGTAACTAAGGTAAATATCGGGTAACCACCTTGGTTACCCGATGTTTATCTTGGATACAGCTTACCTCAGCTGCCAGACGCCGGCTCCTGCTCCCTGCTCGCTTCATTTGTCGCTCTCTTGCTGTCACACACAGCGATCTGTGTGTCACAGCAGGAGAGCGGCTTTGAAGAAAACGAACCAGAGCAGTGTGTAACGAGCAGCGATCTCGCAGCAGGGGCCAGATCGCTGCTCAGTGTCACACACAGCGAGATCGCTAATGAGGTCACTGCTGCGTCACAAAAAGCGTGACTCAGCAGCGATCTCGGCAGCGAGCTCGCTGTGTGTGAAGCACCCCTTAGACTAGCTGGTTAGCCTATTGTTTGCTATCATTTGCTATAAGCATTACGAACTGTTGCTACTGTGCCATCGACCTTGGTCTGTGTGTACACCCTAACCTCAGTAGATCCAGCTCACCAGCTGAGCCCTAACACTGGCATTTTTATTTTGTGCATGTGCCTTTCCGTTCCTGAGATATGTATGGCCCCCATCTTCCCTTTATAAATATCTAGTCTTATTACAAAGTGGGTGTGGTCATCAACTTGAGGATCCCGCCTAGTTGACGAACAACACTAGATTTACATACAAGAAGAAAGAGGCCATATCTCAGGAATGGAGAGGAGCAAGAACAAAAGAAAAACATCGCCGGATTCAGGAGAACAGCGGCATTTACACCATATAAAAAAATATACATATTTATGGACAGTGAAAAGTCCTCTTCAAGTGTATATATATATATATATATATATATATATATATATATATATATATATATATTATATATATATATTTTTATTATTATTATTGTTTTTTTATTTATTTATTTTTTTCTTCTTAATTTTTAAATTAGAGCTGCTGTGGGACTTAAACCTGCAATTGGATGTTCTATACATTATAATATTTCAGTATTGTAGTCTATAGAATTAATGATAATTGATGCTAATCCATTGGCATCTGCAATCGATGCAATTGCTGCTGTTAGCACTGCCGCCACCAACTAAGTATACCACGCGCTTCGCTCCTGAGCCTGCGTCCTACACCACAAATACATGAGCGTCACCCGTCAGGAAGAGGTTAAAGGGGTAGTCTGGATGCAGCGTTATCTACAGTATCACTATAAAGATAATTGCCGCATCAATCAAACAGCGGATAAAAGCGGCCAATTCTGCGGATCAGCGAGGGACCTCAGCGGTCAGACCTCCACTGATCGGGAACATGTCTCTACCCCATATAGAAATGTTAAGGCATCATAGAGACCGTATTATAAGTTATATAAACCCAATATCAGCGGTCAGAAAACTGCAGCTCTCCAGCTGTTGTGAAGCTACAACTCTCACCATGCTGGGAGTTCTACTTTCATAACAGCTGGAGAACCACTGCCCGATTTAATATTAATAGGGTAAGCTGGAAGAAAAAAGAAAGAGCTCTAGATAGGCATGGCTAATTGACTAATCCATTGTGGAGAGGCACTTATATAGCATCTGTTCAGACCTCCAGTCCTCGCTTCACCTTTCCCTTCCAGGCCCCTCAATCTCGCCTTTTTTTAATTGGCTCGGAATAAAAACTGCTTTTCTTTAACTCTGGGAAAGAAAAAAAAATCCTTGAGGCCTTCAAACATTTCTAAGATTGAAGAGAAGCAGCATGAACCAATTTGGGCGGCACGGTGGCTCAGTGGTTAGCACTGCAGTCTTGCAGCGCTGGGGTCCTGGGTTCAAATCCCACCAAGGACACTATCTGCAAGGAGTTTGTATGTTCTCCCCGTGTCTGCGTGGGTTTCCTCCGGGTACTCCGGTTTCCTCCCACACTCCAAAGACATACAGATAGGGACTCTAGATTGTGAGCCCCAATGGGGACAGTGTTGCCAATGTATGTAAAGCACTATGGAATTAATAGCGCTATATAAATGAATAAAATTATTATTATTATTATTATTATTTGCATCTGAAGGAGAACTCGGGTACAGGAAATTGAGGCGAGCACCTTAAAGCCGAACCCCGGTAAGGAGCAGGGCTGTTGCTCTGAGCAGGGTGGTAATTGAATCATTAACATCCCAGGTATCTGGAGCAGACAGCAGAACCACCTCTATTGTGTGCCATACCGGGACCCCAGTGAGATCCCCCCCCCCGGGGGCACAATCCACACAAACACTTGAGTGTTCCTGCTCCCGGCTTTGACCATTTGCTAATTTTGGAGCAATTAAATTCTAATTATTCTTCCTTCTTACTTGACTCGTGGCAAAATGGGACCCAGAACAACTGGGAAAAGCGATGTGTCTATTATGGCCACACATGTTGGAAAAATTCACATTGACCCTAAAGGCTTTTATTACGGCTCCATGGAAGCTCCGAGCTTGGATAAAAGGACACTAAAGTCTAAAGGCCCCGGACGAACACATTGGAATAATGTCGGCCAAACACAAAGTTCTAAGACTCATTTATGAGCGTTCATAAGAGATATTGTTCCCAATTATCAGCTGGTGTAAACATGCCACGACCACCGGATGAACAACCAAAACGCTCCTTCATTGGGCAAACAGATCATCATTAAAGTCCCCATTGTTGGCAGAACATCGCTACGAGTGGATGTGCTGCTGAAAATACGATGCAGATTTTGCAGGTCTATGCGAAAAGCCATAACGAGTGCTGAAACGGGAGGGATGGGACATGCTGAATTACAGCTCCCGATACTTTTGATTCTGCAGCAGATAAGCCCCCACCAAAAGTGTCTGACAGCCCCATTGAAAACCCATCAACACTTGGCCCAAAAAATATGTGTTCATCTCAAGCTTGTTGCCTCGGAGTAACCCTCGGCTCTGCTTTTTCTTTCACTCTTTAATGAATCAAAAAGGGTAGTTTATTTTCCAAAAATAATTGTATCAGATATAACGTAACGTTTCGGCTAATGCCTTCTTCACAACTAGATGGTATAACAAGTGATGTCTAAGAAGAACGTCAGACGTATTTGACCAATTATATCTTCATTTGGAAAGTAATATATGGGCATACTTATAATTCCCTGATATAATGCCCATATATTACTTTCCAAATGAAGATATAATTGGTCAAATACGTCTGACGTTCTTCTTAGACATCACTTGTTATACCATCTAGTTGTGAAGAAGGCATTAGCCGAAACGTTACGTTATATCTGATACAATTATTTTTGGAAAATAAACTACCCTTTTTGATTCATTAAAGAGTGCCGGAGTTTCTTTCTATATTGGATCATTTTTCTCCTGAGCACCTCAATAGTGAGCCAGACCATTATTTGGACTATTACTGCTTTCTCTTTCAAGCCACATTTCCAAGCCCTCTTCACCTTCTGCCGACTACAACTCAAAATTATCTCCTGGATTTGCACATTCCTTAACCAAGAATCAGCAAAAACACTAGTGCATGCCCTCATCATCTCCTGCCTCGACTACTGTAACCTCCTGCTCTGTGGCCTCCCTTCCAATACTCTTGCACCCCTCCAATCTATCCTAAACTCTGCGGCCCGATTAATCCACATCTCCCCTCGCTACTCCCTAGCCTCGCCACTTTGCCAATCCCTTCACTGGCTTCCCATCGCCCAAAGACTCCAGTTCAAAACACTAACCATGACCTACAAAGCCATCCACAACCTGTCTCCTCCATACATGTGTGACCTAGTCTCCCGATACTTACCCGGATGTAACCTCCTATCCTCACAAGATCTCCTTCTCTACTCCCCTTTTATCTCCTCTTCCCACAATCGCATCCAAGATTTCTCCCGTGCATCCCCCATACTCTGGAACGCTCTACCCCAGCATATCAGACTCTCACCATGGAAACCTTCAAAAGGAACCTGAAGACCCATCTCTTCCGACAAGCCTACAATCTGCAGTAACCCTCTGTTCACTATAGCGGCGCACGACCATCTCTACCCTCACCTACTGTATCCATCCTCACCCGTCACTAGTAGACTGTAAGCCCTTGCGGGCTGGGTCCTCTCTCCTCCTGTAGACTGTGAGCCCTTGTGGGCAGGGTCCACTCTCCTCCTGTAGACTGTGAGCCCTCGTGGGCAGGGTCCTCTCTCCTCCTGTAGACCGTGAGCTCTGATGGGCAGGGTCCTCTCTACTCCTGTAGATTGTGAGCCCTCGTGGGCAGGGTCCTCTCTCCTCCTGTAGACTGTGAGCCCTTGTGGGCAGGGTCCGCTCTCCTCCTGTAGACTGTGAGCCCTCGCGGGCAGGGTCCTCTCTCCTCCTGTAGACTGTGAGCCCTCGCGGGCAGGGTCCTCTCTCCTCCTGTAGACTGTGAGCCCTCGTGGGCAGGGTCCTCTCTCCTGTAGACTGTGAGCCCTCGTGGGCAGAGTCCTCTCTCCTCCTGTGGACTGTAAGCCCTCGTGGGCAGAGTCCTCTCTCCTCCTGTAGACTGTGAGCCCTCGTGGGCAGAGTGCTCTCTCCTCCTGTAGACTGTGAGCCCTCGCGGGCAGGGTCCTCTCTCCTCCTGTAGATTGTGAGCTCTCACGGGCAGGGTCCTCTCGCCTCCTGTAGACTGTGAGCCCTCGCGGGCAGGGCCCTCTCCTCCTGTAGACTGTGAGCCCTCGTGGGCAGGGTCCTCTTCAGTGCCATGGAATAAATAGCGCAATAATAATAATAAAAAAGGACCTAGGGAGACATAGCCATGGACCTTATGTAGAGATCGGCTATCGCTCATCTAAGGTCTACAGAGTGGGATAAAGAAAGATCTCAGCATGAATGCAAATGATCTTTAATAATATTGGTCTTTTTATATAATCCATTTAGGCTTCTGCAAGCCCTGCACCTACTGTACACTTATGAGCAAAAGGGTAACAATGTTTTGCACTTTTGACTTTAAGGCTCCATATCTCACCCTCCTCTATAGCTCTGTGTAACAATCATCTTGGCTATCTCATACATAAATGTGACTGATTAGCTGCAGAGGATGGTGAGATATGGAACCTGAAAGTCAGAAGGTCAAAGCATTGTTACCCTTTTGCTCATCAGTGTAATTATGTCCTTCTCTTCAAGCACCTTCAGGGTTTATCTGCACTGGGATGATAATAACCTGTTAAAAAAAAATGTGCCAAATACTGTTTCGGATTGTGCTGCTGACTAATTTCCATTGCTGTTTTTTTTCACAGCTTCTGGATGAGTTTTCTTAAGACGTTTGGGTTTTTTTCTGGATTTTCTGCTTGTAAATCCAAATGATAAAGCCATGTGTACAACGTGGGTTCACAGCATTTTTATTCTAGCATTGTTTACCAAATTCACAGCAAAAACGTGGCACGACATGTGATCACATGTTATGTATATGTTCCAATGAGGCGCCAACTGAAATTTCTTGATAGTTGTCCAGGATGAAACCTTGAAGGGTTATTCCTACGTTGACAAATTGTCACCTATCCATTTTTATTTGGACACCACCTAATTGGGTTCTGAAAAGCTCATTAACCCTAGAATGTGCAAGCAATTCAATCTACCATAGAAAACAAATGACCTAGCAGGCCTGCGAGGCCCCAGGTATGCGTTCTAGGGTTAAAATGGTAGTCACACATGGAAGCCACCACTGTATTCAGTCTAACTGGACATGTCAGAGCTTTGCTTCCGCTTTTCCCTGAAAATGAGACCTACCCAGAAAAGTAAGCCCTAGCATGATTTTACAGGATTTTTGGAGTATGCTTGAAATAAAAGCCCTATGTATGGTTCTGATTTGCGGTGCTCTGCTCTACTGCAGAGCCAATGCTCTGTTGTTGTGCTGTGCTCCGGTGGATGGGTTGTTTCCCGGCCTCGGGTCCTGCGTTGGTGCTGGGAGAGGTTTGTTCACAGGAGCCTTGTTCTGGGTGATTGCTCTGCTTCATTAGGGAGCAA